>NC_059430.1:15103360-15444610 GCF_021028975.2 Sphaerodactylus townsendi
TCCTTAGAAAAGCCCTCTTTGTTGTTATTATATTGAGATATCAATATCTTGGTATTTAGAGAAGCAGGAAGGAGTTGGAAACATGGAAGGGGGAGGTGAGGGGGAAAGCATGAACGGCAGGAAGCTATGTAGACTGGCTGTGTATGGAGAGAAGATGCCGGATAAAATCTGTCCCTCTCTGGTGGTGCAGCAAATTAAAATTGAGCTAGAAGTGGTCTCGCTTGCCGCAGAGAAAATGGAAAGTGAAAGCAGGGCTCCAGAAAATACATCAATACAAAAAATGGTGATTCACGTGCAGAAGACACATTGAGCTTAATTGGCCTATGAGGACTTTTTTAATGACTCCCAAATATTGACTACTCAGGATGTAGCTATGCACTGTGCAGAGTTGTATTTTTTTTCTCCTTCAGTTTTCTAACCCAAGGTAGTCTGGGGCACATGTGATTGTTTTCATCCTGAAGACTCAGTTGTCTTGTTAAATGCCATGAGTTTGTGGAATTCATGTGGGGCATAAAGGTTTCAAATAAATCTGAACAGGAAAAGGGTAAATAGAGAGAGGTTGCTTACTCTGCTCCTCACAACACAAACACCCTGTGACGTAGGTGGGGCTGAGAGAGCTCAGAAGAACTGTGATTAGCCCAAGGTCACCCAGCTGGCGAGTGTTGGAATGCACAGGCTAATCTGAATTCCCCAGATAAACCTCCACAGCTCAAGCGGCAGAGTGGGGAATCAAACCCGGTTCCTCCAGATTACAGTACACCTGCTCTTAACTACTACGGCACTGCTGCTCCCACTGCTGAAAGGTATGATTTAGGGGTGGAGTTTGAGGAGGGTGGGGTTTGGAGAGGGGAGGGACCTCAGTTGGGTATAATGCTATTGAATCCTCAGTCCAAAGGACACATTTTCTTTAGGGAAACTGATCTATGTAGCCTGAAGGTCTCCAGGCCCGAAGAACTCCAGGCCCCACCTCTGCAAGAGAAAAAAGACACCAGGTTCTTGGCCGCTTTCAGGCAATTCCCTTCTTTCTGTCACATGTGAAATACAAAAATTGTATTCTAGGACGAAGGCCTAGAAAAACACACCTCTCCACTCCGTACAGAGTTGGCAGCTACACAGAGACATCAGGAAAGAGAGCGAAGTAGGACGTTGGTAGTTAGAGGGGAGAGAAGACAGTTGGTAATGACAGTAGAGGAGAAAGCGAGAGCCCTGGGTTGCTTTTGACAAGAACGGTGAGGAGCACAGACAAGTGCCCAGAAAATGACTCAAAGAGATCCACCCCCTTCTTGTCCCTCCTGGGGGAGAAACGTCCTTTGCCCAGGCTACATGACATGTAGCCGAGACAGACTGAAACCTTCGGGTCCCTAAACTCCCTTCCCTAAAATAATAAAACTATCCAGAATGTCATCTCAGAGAAGTCTTCAGATGCTTGTAAGGTGAAGATGTCAATTAGAATCCACACCTTTGCCAACCAATACAACAACCTTTATTAGGCATATTAAAATAGGCTCCATTCACCTGGTTTGAAACCTTTGTTGAGAGACCTGAGAGGCCTTTGTTGAGGTTTACAGACTCAGTCTTGGTAATGCGACAAACCACGGTTAAGGAAGATTAAGTACCATTTGGTACGATGTTCACATTTTAAAAAACCATGGTTTGCAATCAGGTCACAAGTGTGGTTTGACACACCTCCAGTCTTTTGGATTTTCTCAACCTGGAGTTGTCAATCCTGTTCTTTCACTCCTACAATAACCTCCACAGTTATCTTTTGGAGTTCATATTAAAATGTGCATACCTTTGCTTTGGGGGGGATTCTGACTCCGGTCTCGGAGAACGTTGATCTGGTAGACGGCTCCGTAAGGCTCGAAAAGTTCTTTGAGTTCTTTTTCTGACCAGGAACGGGGGATTTGTCCGACAAACATCTTAATGGCATCTGGGTCTGGTTGGTCTGAGTGATCCAAAGCTCCATTCATCTTGTTAGCTGTGCCGTTACTAGAGAGGGCAGAGAAAGAGAGAGAGAGACGAGAGCGTTATCGGATGGAGCATTTCGGAAATAATTCCATTTGTGTGCAAAAAGACAATAACGAAAGGGAAGAGGAGATATGGGGTAAACAACGCCTGACTGTTCCCTCCGTGCTTATTAAATTCTGCCACTAACAAAATGCCAAGATAATGCCACAAATATATATATATGCAAATTTGTAATTACGTTATCCTCCGTTTGCCCTTCTCGGCAAACCACTGTTTGAATCCATCATGTACCGAGAGGATGACAAGTCCCACTCATAAAACAACACTTGTGGATGATGGAAGAAAAGGCTAAAGGCCATTTCAAGAAGTATTGGGGGTGCTCGGTAATTGCCGAGCGTTCGGCAGAATGGAGCCTCCACACAGGCACACCTGCTAACAAGATCCCTCTCGCTTCCCTTTTCCATGCATGCATGTTTCTTTTTTAAAAAATAACATTTTTATTAATTTTCTCAAGTACAGTTTAAAAACAGGTAAGAAAATATAGGAAGAGGAAAAAGAAAATACAGTTACTCAAACTCTGTGTGTGTGTGTGTGTGTGTGTGTGTGTAAGAACATAAGAACTAGCCTGCTGGATCAGACCAGAGTCCATCTAGTCCAGCACTCTGCTACTCGCAGTGGCCCACCAGGTGCCTTTGGGAGCTCACATGCAGGAGGTGAAAGCAATGGCCTTCTGCTGCTGCTGCTGCTCCTGAGCACCTGGTCTGTTAAGGCATTTGCAATCTCAGATCAAGGAGGATCAAGATTG
Source organism: Sphaerodactylus townsendi (assembly GCF_021028975.2). Lineage (NCBI taxonomy): Eukaryota > Metazoa > Chordata > Lepidosauria > Squamata > Sphaerodactylidae > Sphaerodactylus > Sphaerodactylus townsendi. The sequence continues at coordinate 15,106,134 of NC_059430.1, forward strand.
GTAGCCATAAATCGACTTCTCCTCCATAAATATGTCCAAGCCCCCTTTAAAGCTATCCAGGTTAGTGGCCATCCCCACCTCCTGTGGCAGCATATTCCAAACACCAATCACACGTTGCGTGAAGAAGTGTTTCCTTTTATTAGTCCTAATAAATAGTACACATACACACACATATTAGCTCTTACACATTTAATCTTAGAATTACTAATATCATTCAGAGAGAACATTGCATAGTTTTAAAATGTGTTACCTTCTAACCTTGAGTTCCAAAACAACAATAAGTATCTGGTAAGCAGATAGTATATATTATAATTATAATTTTGATTTCTATTCTATTTTATATTACTTTTTAATGTTAACCAACTGTGTCTCCTTTTAATTATTATAATGGATTATATTTTTGATGCCCATAAAGGCATTATGTATGTATGTATGTATGTATGTATGTATGTATGTAGGTAGGTAGGTAGGTAGGTAGGTAGGTAGGTAGGTAGGTAGGTAGGTAGGTAGGTATGAGTAGTCATAGAATTATAGAGTTGGAAGGGGCCATACACGCTATTTTGTCCAACTCCTGCACAATGCAAGATCAGCCTGGAACATCCAGATGTTGAGGAGTCTCCTTCTTTGGAGGTTTTTAAAGAGAGGCTGGATGGCCATCTGCAGGAGTGCTTTGATTGTGTGTTTCTGCATTGCAGGGGGTTGGACTTGACGGCCCTTGGGGTCTCTTCCAACTCGGAGTCTTTGATTCTATGATCCCTGACAAGTGTTTGTCCCGATGCTGCTTAAGGACTGCCAGTGAGGAGAAGCTCACCATCTTCTAGGTAGCTGATTCCACTGCTGCATCACTCTTACTGTAATTTCTTCCCATAATATCTAGTTGGAATCTTTCTGCCTGTAATGTATATCCACCATTGCAAGTCCTATCCTCTGCTGCCAACAGGAACAACTCCCTGCCCTAAGTGACAGCCCTTCAAAGACTTCACGAGGGTAACCAGCCCCCCCCCTCAATCTCCTCTTCTCCAGGCTAAACATTCCCGAGTCCCTCAGCCTCTCCTTGTGGGACTGCGTTTCCCAGGCCCCTGATCCTTCTTATCACTCCGCTCTGCACCTGCTTCATTCTGTCCACATCTTTTTTGAATTGAGGCCTCCAAAAGGGTACACCATACTCCAGGTGAGGTCTGAACAATGCAAGGGGAGGGAGGGGGAAGGGTGGCATGCAAGGGAGGGGAAGGAGGGGGAGGGGTGGCACGCAAGGGAGGGGAGGGAGGGGGAGGGGTGGCACGCAAGGGGGAGGAGGGAGGGGGCCCGGCATCTGGACATGGCCCACCCAACCTAGTGGAGGAAGGGGGAGGGGAAGGAGGGGGAGGGGGACATGCAAGGGAAGGGGAGGAAGGGAGGGGAGTGAGTGAGTGAGGGGTGGCATGCAAGGGAAGGGGAGGGAGGAGAGGGGGAGGGGTGGCACGCAAGGGTGAGGAGGGAGGTGGGCCGGCATCTGGACATGGCCCACCTACCCTAGTGGAGGAAGGGGGAAAGGAAGGAGGGGGAGGGGTGTCATGCAAGGGAAGGGGAGGAAGGGAGGGGAGTGAGTGAGTGAGTGAGTGGTGGCATGCAAGGGAAGGGGAGTGAGGGGAGGGAGGGAGTGAGGGGTGGCATGCAAGGGAGGGGGAGGGACCCAGTATCTGGACATGGCCCACCCATCCTAGTAGAGGGGGAAGGAGGGGTGGCATGCAAGGGAAGGGAGGGATGGCATGCAAGGGAGGGGAGCGAGGGTGAGGGGTGGCACGCAAGGGTGAGGGGGGAGGGGGCCCAGCATCTGGACATGGCCCACCCACCCTAGTGGAGGAAGGGGGAGGGGAAGGAGGGGGAGGGGTGGCATGCAAGGGAAGGGGAGTGAGGGGAGGGAGTGAGGGGTGACATGCAAGGGAGGGGGAGGGACCCAGTATCTGGACATGGCCCGCCCACCCACCCTAGCAGAGGGGGAGGGAGGGGTGGCATGCAAGGGAGGGGTACAGTTATGATGGCCTGCATTCGATCTGAGTCCAGTAGCACCTTAGACACAGACCATTTTTCAGCATTTGAGCATTCAAGAACCAGAGCTCCTTTAGTCAGATAACTTTGTCAGTATTCGATGAAGGGAACTTTGACCCTCCAAAGATCATACCCCCTAAATCTTGTTGGTCTCTACGATGCTACTGAACTCTGCACATGGCCTAGGTCTCAAAGTGTGCTGGTAGGCTTCCAACTTTCCACAAGCGCACTGCCCCGCTTGCCGATGGGGCGACAGCGGCAGGGTATTCTCGCGCGCATGGCGAGGGACTGGTCTGTCCCCTCAAGTTCCACATCAGTCAAGAATTAAAACCCACCAAGAGAAAGTAAAACCGTGGATTTTACTCAGCAAAGAAAATAATAATAACAATGAACGGGTGAAAAGTCCTGGAAGGGGAAGCCACACGCGTACACGTTTACCTCAAGGCTACAATCTTGCGCAAAGCGAAATTATTCAGGCTTCTGCGCTTCACTCGTCGTGAAGCAAAAGTGCACTCGAACGCATTAATATGCCTCTATTAACTTCTGTTCTTTTCCTAGGTCCCGAAGGGAGGCGAAGTGACATGAAAGGCGCATTTGATAAAACCGACAATGAAAAGTTTGATCACTGTTTTTTGCGACGCATCTAACTTTGGCTTGCTCTGCCACGGGGATCCATTTCAATTACCATTTTGTTCTCTTTCTCCCAGGCAGAGGCGTTCCTCCCATAGGGCAAAGTGGGCAGTTGCCCTGGGCGCAGCCCTGTGGGGGGCGCAAAAACTGCAAGTTCGTTTGTGGGATTTTTTGTATTTTCAGTGTTTTTCTCTGGCCTGCAGAGGGCGCAGTTTTTAGGCTAGCAGCACCAAAATTTCAGGGATGTTTCGGGAGACTCTCCTGATGCTATCACCCAGGTTTGGTGAGGTTTGGTTCTGGGAGTCAAAAGTTATGGACTCCCAAAGGGGGTGCCCCATCCCCATTGTTTCCAATGGGAGCTAATAGGAGATAAGGCTACACCTTTGAGGGTCGATAACTTTGGACCCCCTGAACCAAACTTCACCAAACCTGGGAGGTTTCATCAAGATAGTCTCTTACTAATACCACCCAGGTTTGGTGAAGTTTGGGCCAGGGGGTCCAAAGTTATGGACTCCCAAAGTGGGTGCCCCCATCTCCCATTGTTTTCAAAGGGGGGCTAATAGAAGATGGGGGCTACACCTTTGAGAGTCCATAACTTTGGATCCCTGAACCAAACTTCACCAAACTACTGGAGTGGTATCATTAGGAGAGTCTCCTAAATATACCCCTGAAAGTTTGTGGTGCTGCATAGCTTAACAATTGCACCCTGAAAGCAGAGCACTTCCCAAATTTCTCCCAGATTTTTCCTTTTAAATCCCCATAGCTGACATGGATTTAAAAGGGAGAATCTGAGGACCCCAGTATTTAAACATTGAAAGTGATGCTGTTTCAGGGGTGGGGGAGAATCAACCCCAAAATAGCATCACTTTGAAACAATGAAAGTGATGCTGTTTCCCTCAATCGGGGGGACTGGATACAACACCATAAAATGTTTTCATAGCAGTAATAAAACATTTTGAAAGCATTTTGAAAATGTTTTCAAAAATTTATTTCTGCTGTGTGGCATGGCTTATTTCTGTGTTTTGTGAGTTGGGGCATGTTCTATAATGTGATGGTGACTTTGAAACAACCTGGTGTAAAAAATCATTGCTTGGTCACAGTGGGGGAGGGTGGCTGCCCATGGGTGGCGCCAAACTCCAGTTTGCCTAGATATGCCACTGGGCGTAGCTACAAGGGGGGGGTGCGCGTTGCATTGGGCACGCGCCTGGGGGGGCATCAAACTCAGGTTTTGCCCAGGGCTCCAGTTTGCCTAGTTACGCCACTGCTCCCAGGCCTCCTAGATCATGGGATGTGGGGGGGGGGGTAGGGGGGTGGGAAGCATCCCTGGTTGTCCTTTTAGGGATGCTGTGAGACTTGGACGTGAGTCTCAGCAAGGCGGGTGGGTTAAGCAAAGGCCCGGGTTCCTGCCACTGCATGCAATTCCTTTGACTCTGCGTCCCTTTTTTCCCCTGGCTGATCCCATAGGCACAGTCTCCTCCTCTCTCTCATTCCAGGATCAAACTCACTTTCTGTATTTTTTTTATTTTAGCAGAAAAGGGTCATCACATAGAAACAGAGCTGGAAGGGACCTCATCCAGACCAACCCGCCTCACAATGCAGGAAATTCACAATTACTAACTACAAATTCTGCTCCCCCAGTGACCCCTGCTTAATGCCCAGAGGAGTGCAAAAAACCTCCAAGATTCCTGGCCAATCGGGACTGGAGAAAAATGGCTTCCTGACCCCAAAGTGATACGTGGCATGACCCTGGGCATGTAAGAAAGAAGAGGAGGAGGAGGAGGATTCATATGCCACTTTTCTCAACCACGAGGAGTCTCAAAGCAGCTGACAATTGCCTTCCCTTCCCCTCCCCACACCAGATAACTTGTGAGGTGGTTGGGCTGAGAGAGTTCTGATAGAACTGTGACTAGCCCAAGGTCAGCCAGCAGCAGAGGTGGGATCCAGCAGGTTCTCACAGGTTCCCGAGAGTAGGTTACTAATTATTTGTGTGTGCCGAGAGGGGGGTTACTAATTGGTGATTTTGCCACATGATTTTTGCCTTAGTTACGCCCCTCCTCTCAGCAGTAGCGCGCAGAACTTGAAGCAGTCTAGCAGGAGGTGCACCGGCATGTGTGGCAGCCTGCGCCTGCGTGCATTCGTTTCCTGCCCAAGGACCGGCGCAGCAGCTGCGTCCTTGCCACATCCCCACCCAGGAATGCCCCGCCCCCGGAATGCCTGGCCACGCCCTGTCGTGCCCCGCCCAGCCCCATTGGCACTACACCACAGTTTGAATCCCACCACCATGGGAACCTGTTACTAAAATTTTTGGATCCCACCACTGCATGAGACCCAATCACTGATGCATCCCTTCCTGCCCTCCTTTTCATGTTCATGTTCACAGAACCAACGTTGCTGTCAGATGACCATCCAAAGGAAACCTCCAAAGGAGCCCCCCACCTCCTCCCAAGGAAGCCTGTTCTGCGGAAGAACCGCTCAAATTGTCTGGAAGTCCTTCCTAACATTTATCCGAAAACTCTTTTAATCTAATTGCAAGCCGTTAATTCTGGCCTGACCTTCTGGAGCGATAGAAAACAGGGCCACTTTTAATCTCTTATCTGTCCATTTCTGCAAACTCTCCCGTTGCCTGGAGTAACAGCTGTCCACACTGCCTGCTCACCCTTTCCTTGAAGATGCTGGGGGCAGATAGGAGTAATATTGCCGTGGTCATCATGAATGCTGATGATCCGTGCACCCCGCCCCCCAAACAAAACAAAACAAAATTGTGCTAAGAGGACAGGAGACAAAGCATTCACAAGCAGTCAGTGGAAGAATGTGAAAGCACCTATGAATAGGGAATTGGAAGCAGTGGGCCCCACCAGTAGCAGTTGGCCCCGGCAGCCGCCCACTTCAATGTATGCTGAAGCTGGTCCTGCTCCCAACTGAGATCATAGAATCATAGAGTTGGAAGAGACCCCAAGGGCCATCAAGTCCATCCCCCATGAAATGCAGAACACAAAATCAAAGCACTCCTGACAGATGGCCATCCAGCCGCTTCAAAAACCTCCAAAGGAGATTCTACCACACTCCGAGGTAGTGGATTCCACTGACGAACAGCCCTTACTGTCAGGAAGTTCTTCCTGATGTTAAGGTGGAATCTCTTCTCCTTCACCTTGAACCCATTCCTCCTGGTCCTAGTCTCTGGAGCAGCAGAAAACAAACTTGCTCCCTCACCAACATGACATCCCTTCAAATATCTAAACTTGGCTATCATGTCACCTCTTCACCTTCTCTTCACCAAACTAAACATCCCCAGCTCCCTAAGTCTCTCCTCGTAGGGCATAGATTCCAGACCTTTGACCATTTTGGTTGCCCTCCTCTGGACCCACCCAGCTTGTCAATATCCTTCTTGAATTGCGGTGCCCAGAACCGTACACAATATTCCAGGTGAGGTCTAACCAACGCAGAACAGAGAGGTACAATTACATCCCTCAATCTTGATATTATACTCCTATTGATACAGCCCAGAATCGTGTTGGCTTTCTTGACCGCCGCACCACACAATCCAAATGTAGAGTCACTCTGGTCAAAGCTGGATGGTTTCAGTGGGCTTTGGACAGGCATGACGACCCTCTTCCTACCCTAATCCCAATGCGCCCTCAGTGCCAAGCGGCCCACGCCCAGGTGGGCAAGCAAAATAGATTTGCCTTGGAAAACAAACAGCTCCAAGTCTCTCACACAACGAGGGAGGGCACGCAACAGGATTTTCTTTTCCTGACATTATTTTTTTGGCCTGCGCATCTTGGCTGCAATCTGATCAACATTTGCTGCTCTCCGAGGCCAGCCTCTAACGAAGAAGCTAATTTCTAAAGGATTTGTTTTGACATTACCGCTTCTGGCATTTCGGGCCCGGCGTTGTTTTTCGGGCAGCGGTCATTGCCAGGACTGTAAAATGATATTAACATAATTCTCTAATCACCTCCAAGAGCGGCGGCCTCCCCGTCGTCGGCTCTCTGTGGCAGAGAAAAGCCGGCGAGGGTGTTCAGAAGTCAAGCTGGCGCGGTTTGAAAAGGGGAAGAGGAATGCGCCCAAGGCCATGAGCAGTCAGCCAAAGGGACCCTCGGTCTTGCTCCCCATTTCAAGTTAATGATTTAGATTTGCAGTTCCTGGCAGTTTTTTGTTGTTGTCATGATGCAGTGTTTTGGGCTGACATAATTTGCCATTTCCCAAAGTGACAAGATTTCTCAAAGAAAGTCACTAATGGATTTTGTTTCCTTGTAAGTGGACAGCGCCAGAGAGTTCCAGTGTTCCTGTGGTGCATATGTGTAAAGTGCCATTGAGTCACAGTTATGGCACCCCAGTAGGGTTTTCAAGGCCGGAGAGATTCAGAGGTGATTTTCTTCCAGCATGGCCAAGGCAGTAGTCCATGAACATCTGGAGCACCAGAGGTTGCCCACCCCTGCTCTATGGCACCATGCCCTGCTGTGGGTCCTTCCATTCCTCAAACTCCACTCTTCACAGGCTCCACCCTCAAATCTCCAGGAATTTCCTATCCTGGAGTTGTCAGCTCTAGACATTGGAGGGTGGAGGCACATGACAAGAATACGTTGGGCGATGAAGACTTTACGGCTGAAAGAATAATGCGGTGGCAGCGGAGGGAGATAATAATTTAATAGGATTTCTAATTTCAGCAGGGGCGTACTGCTCAGGGGGACATATGGGATTCAATGTTCTCAGGCTGGGGCCATTTAGTCATGTGGGAGGTTGAAAATCACCCCCACACCCTTCCTCCTTTAACCCCCCCCCCACCGGTCCATGCACTGTTTTATAATGTGATGGTGACTTTGAGATGACTTGGTGCAAAAAAAGTTTGGTCGTGGTGGGGGAGGGGGGCCGCTCAGATTTTGCACTGGGCTGCATTTTTCCTAGATACACCTCTGAATTCCAGGTTTAGATTTTTTTAAAATAAAAAAGTACATTTTGAAGAAGAAGAAGAAGAAGAAGAAGAAGAAGAAGAAGAAGAAGAAGAAGAAGAAGAAGAAGAAGAAGAAGAAGAGGAGGAGGAGGAGGAGGAGGAGGAGGAGGAGGAGTTTGGATTTATATCCCCCCTTTCTCTCCTGCAGGAGACTCAAAGGGGCTTACAATCTCTTTTGCCCTTCCCCCCTCACAACAAACACCCTGTGAGGTGGGTGGGGCTGAGAGAGCTCCGAGAAGCTGTGACTAGCCCAAGGTCACCCAGCTGGCGTGCATGGGAGTGCACAGGCTAATCTGAATTCCCCAGATAAGCCTCCACAGCTCAGGCGGCAGAGCGGGGAATCCAACCCGGTTCCTCCAGATTAGATACACGAGCTCTTAACCTCCTACGCCACTGCTGCTCCTTTTGGTGATTGATCGTCGTGGATTTATGCCTTTCCATAGTTTGTTCACAAAACATCTGACCCAGATAAGGCAGGGAGGGAGACCTGACTCCACTAAGGTCTTGTTCGGAAGCTAACCGCCTGCTCCTGAGAACTAAAGCCGAGCAATTAGTCCCGGAAACCCCCCGCGGCGCGAGGCATGTCCACGTTGGCACGGACGCATCTGCTAGCTGACTGGAGGGGCTGGAAAGATGTGGAAGGTTATTTTGGGAACATCTGAGATGACATGGCTTAGGGTTGCCAACTCTGGGATGGGAAATTCCTGGAGTTTTTGGAGGTAGAATGTGGAGCAGAGGGAGAGACTTTAGCTGAGCGTCCTGCGATCGAATCAATTCTTCAAAAATAGCTCTGTTCTCCAGGGGAACCGTCCTCTGTTGTCTGGAGATCAGCTGTAATTCTGGGGGTTTTCCAGACCCCACCTGAGGGCTGGTAGCCAGCGCTCCCTCTAAGCATCCCCTGGAGCTTTGTGACAGTCCAAAAACGTTGCACAGAACTGAGAGCTCTGAACCAACTGAGAGCAGCTACAAAAACGATGGCCATGCAGCCATGCACACCTTACAGCAGTGTTTACCAACCTCTTCGATGTCACAGTACCCTTGACCTCACTCTTCATATCTCACGGTACCCCTGCCATCCCCCTCACCTTCCCCTCCCAGTGCCCCTGCTTGCACCACCCCCACCTTCCCCTCCCAGGGTGAAGGGAAGAACTGGCGGGGGGGGGGCAGGAAGTGGCTGCTGACCTTGTGGCAGGCCCTGCCCTGAGCCATCTCCATGTCCTTGCTGGCGCCAGCAGGAAACACCACAAAAGTGAGGGGGAGGGGGGTTAGCATTGTCACGGTACCCCTGGGACATGCTCGCGGTACCCCAGGGTACCACGGAACCCTGGTTGAAAATCACTGCCTTACAGAGATCGTTGCTGGCTGTAAGGCTGAACACACTCAAACACAGTTAACTTAAAGAAAAGAACTTTATTGATTTGCGTCGCCCTAAATACAGGGTGCTGGAACTGAGGATTCGTGTCCTCAGTTCCAGTATTTATTTTATTTCTGAACTCAACAACAACCAATCAGCTTTCTCTCCCCGCCCAGTCTCTGGCCTCTCATTGGCCGTGAAGCTCCGGTGGGATGAAGCTTCTCAGTTTGTTTTCCCACTCTTGTTGGACAAAGGTGGGAGCCGGTGCATGCTGGGAGTTGTAGTCCTGACACTGCCTGCCGTAGCCCCCAAGGAAACTATCTGAACTAAGCAGCTTCCTTTTAAAAAAGAGGCAGGAGCGCTCAGAAAGATATAGCTGGGGCATCAAATCAAAGGTCCCGAAGGCGTAGATGGTCGTTTGGGAAATTAAGGGGGTCCAAAGCAACCTATCCACTCTACATACAGCCAAGGCCTTCCCCTGATGGTTCCTTCTGGCACTGGGATTCAGATGTTTTACTGCCAGTAGACATAGCTGTTCCCTTCAGTCACCACGGCTAGTAGCCCCTGATAGGGTTCTCCATTAATCTGCCAAATACCGTTTTAAAACCACCTCTGCCTGTGGCCACCACTATGGTGTTTGCTGGGTAGGATCCAACCCTTCGGCTGAAGGAGCTGCCTGTTGCCATTTTTACTTACATCCATACCCTCTTTAAGCATTCCATTGCGCTGAGAATCATAGTACCTCCTGGGCGTTTGTTTTCCCTCTACCAGAGTTATTTTTCATCTGAACCAAAACAGGCTTCTTTCTTTAAAGGGAAACTCATGTGAAAATGAAAAGCCTGTCCTTCAATAATGTTTAAATGGCAAGGAGTATGTGTCAACAAGAAATGAAATGCTGTTTTTTTATTACTGTCAACAAAAGAATGTTTATGGAAAGTGTTTCCTTTGCTGACCATTTTCATCTCTTGGAGGCATCTCTCTCACCAACTTCCTTCCTTCCTTCCTTCCTTCCTTCCTTCCTTCCTTCCTTCCTTCCTTCCTTCCTTCCTTCCTTCCTTCCTTCCTTCCTTCCTTCCTTCCTTCCTTCCTTCCTTCCTTCCTTCCTCCCTCCCTCCCTCCCTTCCTCCCTTCCTCCCTTCCTTCCTCCCTCCCTCCCTCCCTCCCTCCCTCCCTCCCTCCTCCCTCCCTCCTCCTCCTCCTCCCTCCCTCCTCCCCTCTCCCTTCCTTCCTCCCTTCCTCCCTCCCTCCCTCCCTCCTCCTTCCTCCCTCCCTCCTCCCCGCCGCCCCTCCTCCTCCCTCCCTCCCTCCTCCCTCCCTCCCCCCCCCCTCCCCTCCTCCCTCCCTCCCTCCTCCCTCCCCCTCCCCTTCTCCTTCCTCCCTCCCTTCCTCCCCCCCTCCCTCCCTCCCTCCTTCCTCCCTCCCTCCCTCCTTCCTCCCTCCCTCCTTCCCTCCCTTCCTCCTCCCTCCCTCCTTCCCTCCTTCCTCCCTCCCTCCTTCCCTCCTTTCCTCCTTCCTCCCTCCCTCCCTTCCTTCCTCCCTTCCTCCTCCCTCCCTCCTCCCTCCCTCCCTCCTTCCTCCCTCCCTCCTTCCCTCTTTCCTTCCTTCCTTCCTTCCTTCCTTCCTTCCTTCCTTCCTTCCTTCCTTCCTTCCTTCCTTCCTTCCTTCCTTCCTTCCTTCCTTCCTTCCCAAAAGAGCAGGAATTAAAAAAAAGAGCACAATTTTCAAATCTTATAATAGATTTCCTATTTGACAGACCTAGCGACACCAGAATTTCCATCACCTCTTTTTTAGCCAACGTTCTCTAGATGGCGGGGTTTTTTTTTTAAAGAGGGGAAAGAAACAAAACATCTGGCACGGAGAATACAGATGATCATTTGTTTATATCTTTCTCTCTCAGTCTAACTGCCTTTTCCAAACACAGCCAGATGGAGCCTTTCAAAATCAAATTAATTTCAGATTAATTCACTCTGGACCTTCGCCAGTTTCTTGACTTGATGCTTTATGGTACTATCTAAATTGATTTACAGTCATGAACTTCAAAGCGCTCAAGTCCTTAGGTATATAGGGAGGAAATAAGTCTTCTTCTAAGGGAAGGAAAAAAAAACCCTCAACAACAACCCTGTGACATTACAAGCGATCGGGTCTCTCCCTCTTTACCACCTGTGACTACCCTTTCTTTCTTTCTTTCTTTCTTTCTTTCTTTCTTTCTTTCTTTCTTTCTTTCTTTCTTTCTTTCTTTCTTTCTTTCTTTCTTTCTTTCTTTCTTTCTTTCTTTCTTTCTTTCTTTCTTCCTCCTCCCCCTCCCTCCGTCCCTCCGTCCCTCCGTCCCTCCGTCCCTCCGTCCCTCCGTCCCTCCGTTCCTTCCTTCCTTCCTTCCTTCCTTCCTTCCTTCCTTCCTTCCTTCCTTCCTTCCTTCCTTCCTTCCTTCCTTCCTTCCTTCCTTCCTTCCTTCCTTCCTTCCTTCCCTTTCCTATGTATGTATGTATGTATGTATGTATGTATGTATGTATGTATGTATGTATGTATGTATGTATGTATGAATTTATTAATGAATGAATAAATGAATGAATGAATTAATTAATTAATTAATTAATTAATTAATTAATTAATTATCATGTGATTTGTATCCCACCCTCTCCCCAAAGGGTGTTTTTACGGATGTCTCTCTCCTTCTGTCCGATAGGGGTTTTAATCCACCATTTGAGTCTGATTGATATCCTTCTGGGTGATGGCACTGTAACCTCCTCTAGGGATAAAGTGGGATTATCCAATGGGACTTAGACCCCGAACAGAATGCAATAGCGCAGAGTGGAAGGTTCCTTCCGCACTGCATCTAGAATAAGGCTCCTTTTTCGGTGCTATCAAGTGAAGGCTGACTTACGGTGATCCCGTAGGGCAGTGGTGGCGAACCTTTGGCACTCCAGATGTTATGGACTACAATTCCCATCAGCCCCTGCCAGCATGGCGAATTGGCTCCATGCCACAGCCCTGGTATTCCGAGGAGGTTACCCATCCAAATACTAACCAGAGTGGACCCTGTTTAGTTTCTGACATCTGAGGACTGGACTGGAGGAATCAAAGTCAAGGCACAACAACATTCATTATAAGAACATTAAAAAAACCCTGTTGGATACACAGGGGAATGGCACCTGTGTTTTAAACTGAGCACAGAAGAAATAGGTTGCAAAGAGTTTTTTTCAGAAAGGAGACAATATGGTAACATCTGGCCAAGCAATAAGGGTCACCCCATGTAGGCCTGGATGCAGTAGTCAAGCCTCAATTATTAGGGTGCTGCAGCTGACTCTGCCACAGAGCCACAGCCTCACCCTACTTATTATCAGTGATCTTTCGACCAAGTTCAGATAAATGGCTCTTTAAAGACACACCAATCAACTGAAGTATGTATTCTTTTGAACTGGATCAGAAGAATCCCTTTTCATCCCCTATCCCCATCGATCCTGATTCCCATTCCCATGTAAATATCTAAACTGTACTCTTGGTGTAAGGCAGAAGAAGAAAAGTTTGGATTTATATCCTGCTTTTCTCAACTGTAAGGAGTCTCAAAATGACTAGAGAACAGATCAGCTACCAACGATGGAAGAGTGGAGGGAGAAAGTTCAAACTCTGTACATAATGGATATACTTTCTTTTCAGATTAAGGGGTTACCTGCTGAAAACTACGAACAGATGTGGCTACCATGGACAATTTACACCAATCAAATAAACACAATATTGTAATCTCTCCAGTAAAATATTAAAAAATATTCTAACTTTTCTTTTCTTGCTTTAGGTGAATTTAAGTCTAGGTTAAGAAATATTTGTAATTGTTTGTGAATATGTGGATAAGTTACTTAATAGACTAGAATAAAAGTCGTTATATATGTTGAACTATTCCAGGAAGAATGAGGGGAAGTCAAAGGGGAGTGTGAAAGGGTGGGGAAGGGTGGGAGGAAAATGGGAGGGAGGGAGTTAATGAGCAATCCAGGAAAAGGCTATATGAATATAATATAATATAATAGACGACTGTGATATGCTCCTTTTTAAGTTATGTACAATTTGCATGTTAGACAACGTATGGATATTGATATTTAATTGATAAATGAATATGTACAACTGATTATTGTTCAATAAAATCTTTAATTAAAAAAAAAGTGACTGGCACACTCCTTTCCTTCCTCTCCCCACAACAGTCACCTTGTTAGGTGGGGCTGAGAGAGTTGGAAGAGAACTGTGAACAGCCAAAGATCACCCAGCAGGCTTCACGTGGAGGAGCAGGGAAACAAACCTGGATCGCCAGATTGGAATCTGTCACTCATGCAGAGGAGTGGGGAATCAAACTTGGTTCTCCAGATTAGAGTCCACTGCTCTGAAACAACTATACAACACTGTACTCTTGGCATAGGAGAAGCAACAATCATAATATATCATGAGTTCTCAAGTATGATCTCCAAACAGTGCAGCCAGGTAAATGTAGCCACTGTGCATGGATACCATTCATCATTGGGACTTGTTCCAAAGGCAGTTTGGCTTTCTACATAGATATAACCGTCAGCTCCGGAAAATTATAAGATAAATGTCAGGCAGTGATAACAGTGTTAATGAAGCTTCATTGACAAACAGAAATAACCTTCTCATGAAATGCAAATTTCTTGCTAAAGGATGCCTGACTTGTTCAAGGAAAGCATATGCCGGGATTAAAGTTATCATATCTAATAATAAGAGTGGCTGACATCCACGAGGATGACACGATCAGCACACTGGGACAACTCACAGAGGAGGGGAGGGTCTCTCGCTGTTCGGCTGAAGACCCAGAAGAACCGAGTTCAGATTCCCTACCTTGCGATGAAGTTAATGGAAGAGTCACTCAACCGAACCTACCTCCTCTGGCTGTTGTTAAGAGGATAAAATGGGAAATGGAGAATTAGGAACACCCTCACTGAGCTCCTTGGAGAGACAGAAATGCGCCAGATAGATAAATGTTTGAATTGCCATTTATGCACGCGGTGCTTCCCACGCAGTTGTTTGCTTTGCAGTGGTTTTTTTTTAAAAAACAGGGGTTTCTCCTGCTGTGAAGTATCCCTATTGGATCCGATTCTCCATTTTATCCACCCTCCCTTTTCTTGTTCTATTTGTGCAGCTTCCAGCTGGACAGGTTGCTTGCCACCTTTTGTGTGTGTGTGGGGGGGGTGGAAGGGGGCAGTGTTGGAGTCTTTGGTATAGCATCAATTTGCTAGACTATGTAAGTTTTAAGTCAGTTTCAAGGGTCTATTGCTCAAGCAATAGACCCTCAGTGTGAATATATGTATGTATACACAGTTCCTCCCTGGAAGAACGGCAGTAAGAGCAGGGAAAGCCAGGAGAAGCAAGAAAATGTGAAGAAAGTGAAATGCATGTTAACCCCCTTCTCTCTCCCAGCAAAGGAAGAGGAAAAGTCCTGCTTCCAGAAGTTTCAGAAAACTCTGAGATTCTCTGATCTGTGGTTCGGTGAGTGAAGGGGAGGGGGGAAAGTGTGCATATCTGAGAATCCATCTCAAAGAAACTGAAAGCTCATTACAAGCTGGAATGGGTCCAGAGGAGAGAAACCAAAATGGTAAAAGGTCTGGAAGTCATGCCCTACAAGGAGAGATTTAGGAAGCTGGGGATGTTTAGTTTGGTGAAGAGAAGGTTAAGGGGTGACATGATAGCCATGTTTAGATATTTGAAGGGGTGTCATGTTGGTGAGGGAGCAAGCTTGTTTTCTGCTGCTCCAGAGACCAGGACCAGGAGGAATGGGTTCAAGGTGAAGGAAAAGAGATTCCACCTAAACATCAGGAAAAACCTCCCGAAAGTAAGGGCTGTTTTGACAGCGGAATGCACCACCTGGGAGTGTGGTGGAGTCTCCTTCTTTAGAGGTTTTTAAAAAGAGGATGGATGGCCATCTGACAAGAGTGTTTCATTATGTGATCCTGCATGGCAGGGAGATTGGACTTGATGGCCCTTGGGGTCTCTTCCAACTCTATGATTCTGTGATTCCATGATTCTAGGACCACTAGTGCATACATGGACAATGACTCATCAGAAATTTCAGACTGCCGAACATCAACACAACAGTCGTGAACAGGGACAGTTCATGCATTCGGCTGGGCCACCGAGTGTACAGGAATCATGCAGCCCCCCCCCCCCCACACCCTCGCAGTAACCTCTGAATTGTCCCTGACTCTTGTGACGCTTTCTGGAAGTCCAATACTAGAGATCTTTCATTTATCATAGAGAATTCCAGACCATGTATGGCAGGAAAAATCCACAGTCGTCAAGGCAGACAACGATTCTACTCTTTCGCCAAGAACACGAACTGCAATAATATTTTATTCAACCCCCCCCCCCTTCCCAATAACCATCTTTCATCAGGTATGAAATCTCACATTTCCACAGAATAGACAGAGGGCTAGCAAGCCCTGCCTGCTGATAATGTTCTATATTTAGCTCCCTTCCCTCTCCATGCTCTTTTCAATGCCTCAGCTAGGCTGGCAGGCAGCAAACACGCCGCGCAGCTTCGGATGCGACTCATGCGGTCTCTCACGGATTCGGAGGACGCTGAGATTACTGATGCATGTCAGGATCGCTATGGCTCCATACAGCACCCTGTTTGAATCACGTGGCATGCATGCGCACAGAGGGATTTTTTAAACGGCCCCAGAAGATAACAGCACCTTAAAGCCTAACAAATCATGGAGGTGGACAGCAATGAATCTGAGGCCTGATCCAAATACGCAAGGGAAGGAGACACCCTCGAGGGGTAGAAGACACTGCAGGTGGAACTTTTCACCTTTGGCTTTTTTCTCTACATTAGAACGCCATGCAAACAGAAAACTAGCAGCTCAGGGAGCCAGTTTTCCCTTTGCTTTGTTGTTTTGCTTTTGTATTTGGAGTGAATTTTTAAACTCAGAGGTATGTTCCAAAATGTAATCTCCCTAAAACCTAAAACATTTCTCAGGCTTTACTGCCAATAAAATGGATATGGGAGGGTACTAAGCAGACTCATAAAGTTCTTTAGAGACCTGCATACTTTTTTTCAAATTTGCTGAAACACTCTGTGCTAGGTTCTAACTGAATTTACTTAGATATATTAACTAGTGCAGGTTTTTGGTCATTTTTATAATTTGTTGTGTTTCATCATTTTTTTGTTCACTGAACAGCATTTGTATTAACCGAAGTTTTAGTGGATGTAGAAGAAGAGAGAAGAGTTTGGATCTATACCCCCACTTTCTCAACCTTGAAGAAGAAGAAGAAGAAGAAGAAGAAGAAGAAGAAGAAGAAGAAGAAGAAGAAGAAGAAGAAGAAGAAGAAGAGTTTGGATTTATATCCCCCCTTTTCTCTCCTGCAGGAGACTCAAAGGGGCTTACAATCTCCTTGCCCTTCCCCCCTCACAACAAACACCCTGTGAGGTAGGTGGGGCTGAGAGAGCTCAGAAGAACTGTGACTAGCCCAAGGTCACCCAGCTGGCGTGTGTGGGAGTGTACAGGCTAATCTGAATTCCCCAGATAAGCCTCCACAGCTCAGGCGGCAGAGCTGGGAATCAAACCCGGTTCCTCCAGATTAGATACACGAGCTCTTAACCTCCTACGCCACTGCTGCTCCTTTGGCTAGGGTTTACAGACTCCTTTCCCTTCCTCTCCCCACAACAGACACCTTGTGAGGGAGGTGGGGCTCAGAGAGTTCTCAGAGAACTCTGACTAGCCCAAGGTCACCCAGCAGGAATGTAGGACTGGGGAAACAAATCTAATTCATCATATAAGGCTCCGTTACTTGTGTGGAAGTGTGGAGAGTCAACCTCCTCAAAATATTTATTTATTTATTTCAATTCAGTTACATTTATATGCCACCCTTCCCTTTGCCGGCTCAGGGTGGTTTCCAATAATAAAACACAATAAAAGCCATAAACACTCTGCCGGAAACGTGGCACCATTGATTCCGACAGACTCTCAACAGAAGCAACCCTGCAGTTTTAAGAAATGAAGGCCCTCTGAGATCTCACTGTCCATTGTGAGGGTTACTAGGCAGCCAGAACAATATTGCCTGCTTTCAAGCATTAATTTCTGTAAGTAAAAGGCAGGGGCGTATCTGCTAGAGGACATGGGGGGGTCAATTGATCCTGGGCACCGCCCATTAGGCACAAAATTGTGCCCCCCATGTGACCTCAAGGAGCAGCTGGGATGGCAACCTGCCGCCCCGGAGGAGGTAAGTGGGGCACGGAAGGGGGGGCACGGGAGCAAGTGTTGTCCCAGGGCGCCATTTTATCTCGGTATGCCTCTGGTAAAAGGTGGGTGGGGGCAGGGCAATTTCAGGGCTGTTTGGGCCTCCAGGTCTCCTCGGTTCTCAGGCTTTTCAATGAGAACCCCAAGAAAAGGAGATGAGGCAGGTTCCCCACTTACACAGTTTAAACATCTACACTACAGCTACCTACTAACCTTTGATGGCCACCATTTACAGTACGTGCGCATGCACATAAAATACACTCCGGCTATAGTTCCATTGCAATCCAATTTTCTTTTTAAAAAAATCCAGATAAGTCCAATTACACAGACTCTCGTGCCTAGGCCATTGTCGATTCGAAGACTGAAAGCCACACGATCGCACGGGCTTTGCCTTCAAAGGAAACCTTACAACAAATCCCTAACAACGAGGAGAGATGTCAGCACACGATAGAATCCCACCGTTCCTTTTGAAACTGTCACACTCCGGCCCGACTCCAAAAGCCCATTTTGCTTTACTATACAGAAGCACATTGTTACATGGCACAACTCAGGTTCCGTCAGAGCATGAGTGTGGGAAGAGTCGGTTTCACTGGGCACTTTGAAGCTCTCTGTTTTCTCAGGAAAAGAAAACCTGTAAGTAAAGCTGGTGCAAAGAGCCAAAGGAGAATGCATCGTCGAAGGCTTTCACGGCTGGGATCGCAAGGATGTTGCGGGTTTTCTGGGTTGTATGGCCGTGTTCCAGTAGTATTTTCTCCTGACATTTCACCTGCAACATGGCCATACAACCCAGAAAACCCACAACGTCCTAGCCAAAGGAGATCCGTAAACCTTTACATTCATCACAACCTTTGGGGTTCTTGTTGAAAAGCTCAGATGAGAAGGACAAGGTGGGTTCTTTCCAGGGAAGCTGTCCATCATTCCAAGAAAGTTTGCTTCTTGTTTATGTATTTACTAGCAGCAAAGCCCATTGCGGGGGAGATGCAATGGGCCCTAGCAAAGGGTGGAAGAGGAGGCATCTCCCCCTGCAATGGTCTTTACTGGGGCTGCAGCGTGTCCCCCTGACCCTGCTCCCGGCATGATGCTTGCCACTTACCTGGTTTTGGGTCTGTGGCTTGAGGTAAGTGGGAAGGTGAGGATATGGGGAGGGTGAAGAGGGAGTGGCTTGGGGTGGGGGAGGTTGGAGCAGAGTGGCTTTGGGTGGCAGGAGAGACAAAAGTTGAGGTTTGGGTGGGGAAATGGTTGGAAGGTGTGGCTTAGGCAGAGGTGGGATCCAGCAGGTTCTCACAGGTTCCCAAGAGTAGGTTACTAATTATCTGTGTGTGCCGAGAGGGGGTTACTAATTGGCGATTTTGCCGCATGATTTTTGCCTTAGTTACTCCTCTCAGCAGTAGCGTGCAGAACTTGAAGCAGTCTAGCAGGAGGTGCACCAGTGTGTGTGGCAGCCTGCGCCTGCATGAATTCATTTCTCACCCAAGGACCGGCACAGCTGCTGTGTCCTTGCCACAGCCCCGCCCCGGAATGCCTGGCCACAACCCTGTCGTGCCCCGCCCAGCCCCATTGGCTCTATGCCACAGTTTGAATCCCACCACCATGGGAACCTGTTACAAAATTTTTTGGATCCTACCACTGTCTATGGTCCTTTTCGCACATGCAGAATAATGCATTTTCAATCCCCTTTCAATGCACTTTGCAGTCAGATTTCACTGTGCGGAATAGCAAAATCCACTTGCACACAATTGTAAAAGTGGACTGAAAGTGCATTATTCTGCATGTGCGGAAGGGGCCTGAGAGATTCCAAACAATCTCATTGGCTGTCCTCACTGGGTGATATTTTCGTTATCTCAACGTCTGCGTATATGCGGGAATTTTTGGATCCCACCACTGGGCTTAGGGTAGGGGAGGGATAGAATGTGTGGCTTGGGGAAGAGTTGGAAGGTGAGGCTTGGAGGGGAAAAATAAGATTGGGGGAGTGGAATGGCAAGGTGATGCTTGAGGTGGGAGGAGGGTTGAGTGGGGAGGGCTGGGTGGAGGAGGGTTGGATGGTGTGACTTGGTGTAGGGGAGAGTTGGAAGGTGAGTATTGCAGTGGGGGAGGGTGGGAAGGTGAGGCTTGAGGTAGGGGTAGGGTGGAATGCATGGGGCGGGGGATCCTGCTTCCTGTACTGAGTGTGATGAGTCCAGCAGGCAGGATTGGGTTTGCTTCTGCCTCCACCTTCCTTCCTGAGTCCAGCAGGCAGGATCATCACCTGATCTGCAGGTCAGGCTGGTTGTTGGGGGTGGGGAGGCAGGAGGACTTCTGCTCTGGGGAGAGGATAGAATGTTACCCACCAGCAGAACTTTGTGTGTCCTAATCCTCATTGGTGGAGAGTTTGTCGTCAGAACATTCCATTCCTTAGACTTTTATCATGGGCAAGATTAATGCAAAGTATTTATACCCTGCTTCTCTATAGCACATAGTCAAGGTGGCTTACAAAATACGATATAATAATACAACAGCAATAAAACCAAGAACACTAAAACCCAATACAATACAATAAAACAGAGTAAAATAATACCATACCATTTTTAAAAAATCACTATAATACACAGGATGGATAAAAATCAATAATTTTTTAAAGTTAAAAATCATATTTTATTTGTATAAGATTTTTAAATTTTAAATTGGATTTTGAAAAATAAAAAAAAAATTGGGGGAAACCTATCTAAAGATAGTTTTCTATACATTACAGACCAAAAACTATTCACCATGAAATAAGGGTTAGTTCTTAATTATGTATCAAAGGCTGTTTATTCATTCAATGTTGAAATTTGGGGGCAATATGAATTCATCAACCGATTCACAATACCATGCAATGTTTATCTAAGAGATATTCTCACAGATGCTTGGTTCTGCAGTTCTCAAAACTGTGAGTCTGTTTCTGCAGAGATTGCATGCTTCTTCTTTAAAGCAAAAACGTTATAAAATAAACATACAGCGTTGGTCTTATTGTTCCTTTGCAAATCTGTACACAGAATCTACTCCATACCTTTTAAGTGCTAAATTTCAAGGAGTTCAATAAATAGAAGATTGTTTAGCATGGAATGAACCTATTTAAGGAGGTAAATGCAAGGAGCAAGCAGTAAAAATGAAAGCGAAGCCTTTTGAGCAGAATACCGTACAAGTCTTGGCCTTGTTGTGTTGTGTGTATAGCCTGAGGTTTATCATATTATTCTCTCCATGATGGAGGAAAAAACCTATAACGGCAGCAGGCCGTAAAAGAGTGTAGAAAACATGATTTAAATCAAGTCTCGCTAGTGATTTCAATCACTTTGTTTTAAATCAAATCCACCCTGCACCCATAAAACCTAGACCACTGCTTGCTAACATCTAGACGTTAAAAGGTGTTTGAAATAAAAATGTCTTCACCTGGTGATGGATGGAGAGCAAGGAAGGAGTCTACCAAGCTTCTGAAGGAAGAGCATTCCAAAGTCTGGGTGCTACCACTGAGAAGGCTCTCTTCACTTCTGAGGAATTTCCTTTCACCCTTCCTCTTCTGATCAGATTGGGAAAGGAGGAGGGAAGCCATGTTTGCTCAAGGTGACCAGACGTCCCGCTTTTGGTGGGACAGTCCCGCTTTTGAGCAATTTGTCCCGCGTCCCGCGGGGTTTAATTCTCCCAATTTTGGAAGGCTGCCACACTGCCTTCTGGGGCGCTCCCCTTTTCCCACCCTGTGACAGGGCGGGAAACCAGGGAGCGTCCCAAAAGGCAGTGCGTCCCGCGTTTAAAACGTGAAAATCTGGTCACCTTATGTTTGCTGCTAGTTAAGGCTGCCAAATCCAAGTTGGGAAATTCTTGGGCATTTGGGGGATGAAGCCTAGGGAGAGTTGCCAGCAGGGTATACTTCCATAAAGTCCACCTCCCAAAGCATCCATTTTCCACAAGGGAATTGATCTCTGTAGTTAGAAGATTAGTTGTAATTCCAAATCTCCTGGCCCCACCTAGAGCTACTGGCAATCTCCAGCTATCATTTTTCCTTCTTCCTCTTCCCGAGATAGTGTTGCCAGTTCTTTGAAGATGCAAACCAGGAAAGGGACAGGGGTCATCCACTGTTCTCCATATTTTTTTTCTGATTAAAGGGGTTGGCATGTAAGCTTGGTAGGCTGTTGGTCTCCAAGTTCAGACCCTGGTATCTACAGGCATGTGAATTTCTGGTAGCCCGGCTCAAAACGATCTCTAGCT
The DNA here is from genome assembly GCF_021028975.2 of Sphaerodactylus townsendi. Lineage (NCBI taxonomy): Eukaryota > Metazoa > Chordata > Lepidosauria > Squamata > Sphaerodactylidae > Sphaerodactylus > Sphaerodactylus townsendi. The sequence goes on from NC_059430.1 coordinate 15,127,549, forward strand.
GAGACCTTCAAATTCATGCACATTAAGCAATGCTGGGCAGATGTACCAAAGGTTTCCTCAGCATAAGCTACTCCCATATGGATGTAGGTGTGCATCTGAAATCTTAGTAAGGTTGCCAGGTCCTCCTCCTCGGCTTCTGAAGGGCAAAGGGGATAGAGTTGCCAGAGCCAAGCTGGGAAAATCCTGGAGACTTGGAGGTTGGATCCTGGGGAGGACACGGACCTCAGTAGGGTACATTGCCATGGAATTCACCCCTAAGTTCTGGAATCCGTGCCCTGCAAGGAGACAGATAGGAAGCTGGAGATGTTTAGTCTGGAGAAGAGAAGGTTAAGGGGTGACATAAGCCATATTGAAATATTTGAAGGGATGTCTTGTTGAAGAGGGAGTAAGCTTGTTTTCTGCTGCTCCAGAGTGTAGGACAAGAAGAAATGGATGCAAGGGGCAGGAAAAGAGGTTCCGCCTAAACATTATGAAGAACTTCCTGACAGTAAGGGCTCTTTGGCAGTGGAATACACTGCCTGGGAGTGTGGTGGAGTCTCCTTCTTTGGAGCTTTTTAAACAGAAGCTGGGTGGCCATCTGTCAAGGGCACTTTGATTGTGTATTCCTACATGGAAGCAGGTTGGACTTGATGGCCCTTGTTTCTTCCAACTCTAAGATTCTAAGATTCAAAGGCTCATTCCGCACATGCAGAATAATGCACTTTCAAACTGCTTTGAGTGCTCTTTGAAGCTGTGCGGAATAGCAAAATCCACTTGCAAACAGTTGTGAAAGTGGTTTGAAAACGCATTATTTTGTGTGTGCGGAAGGGGCCAAAGATTCAGGGGAACTGATCTCTGTAGTCTGGGCATGAGCTACAATTCCAGGGTCCCACTGGTCCCACCTGGAAACTGGCATTTCTAAATCCCAGGCTCATTGCGCACATGCAGAATGATGCACTTTCAAACTGCTTTCAGTGCTCTTTGAAGCTGTGCGGAATAGCAAAATCCACTTGCAAACAGTTGTGAAAGTGGTTTGAAAACTCATTATTTTGTATGTGTGGAAGGGGCCCTAGGGATTTTTTTTACCAGGGTCTAAGTACCAATGCAAGCTTTCCTCTGAGCTTGCAGATGGCATGATTTGGGGAAGGTTGGAGACCACAGCAGTAGGGCAGCCAACTCTGGGTTGGGAAATTTCTGAAGATTTGGAGGTGGAGCCTGGCGAGGGTGGGGCTTGGGGAATAATGCCACAAACACCATTTTCTCCAAAGCAGCCATTTTCTCAAGGGAAACCGGTTTCTGTGGTCTGGAGATCCGTTCCGATTCTGGCCACCATTGGAGCAGAAGGATTTAAAATGAAAGCTTCGTGTGGGATCACAGACATTAGAGTGCCACAGATTTCCGTTCTTCACAGGTTAAATTAGGTTGTGTTGGGAACAGCTACCCAGAAACAGCTTGGCTGTTTTCGAGTAAATAGACAGATCAAGGACGTGAGGGAGACTGAGGAAAACAGACAAGAGAGACAGCCAGATGGATCTGAAAACTGACAGATACGGAAAGAAGCCTCTAGTGATGTCACGACAAAGAGCAGCCCGTCTTTGGAGCCACAGTTAAAGATTGCTGGCGTTTGCATAACCCTGTGGAAACCATTGCTCCTATGGCGCGACACTCCATTCGGTTAGCGGGAAACCTGTTGTGGTGTATTTGAAAAGCTCAGCTTCTCACATATTGAAAGGTTTCGGAAGGTTAATTGAGGGAAAACACTAATTTAGAATGACAACTCCTCAGAGGGAGAGGAGAGCAGAGGGCTCACTCGTAAAAAACCGAAAAGTAGCTTACAAGGCCAACTTTCCAACGCAAAAACAATAACCACACTTTATAACCTGTATTACCAAAACATAGTACATATATATAAAAAAGGAAGTTCCTGGCTTCTCCAAACAGCAAGCTCCAAAGAAACACAGTGACAGATTTTCCTTTAAAAATATCAGGTTCTTAAATGATATGATTTTTGATGCAGTCATAATGTTAAGAGGATAGAACCATTTTCAACAATCACTTTTAGCAATTCCAAGACTTTTATTTCTTTTTCTCAAATTGAATCCTCACATGGTATTAGGCACTTCGGTTTCCAATATCGTTAAGATTTGCTTCATGAAATTAAAATGTGAAAAACCTGTGCTATATCTTAGTTTCGTTTAGTGTAGTTCGGTATGCGTTTAGTTCGGTATATGTGTTTAGTTCGGGAATTGCTGGAAACATATATATAATATGCCAACCTCCAGGTGGGGGCTGGAGTTCTCACAGAATTACAGTGAATAACAATTCCCTGGGAGGAAATGGTGGCTTCAGAGGGTATATTCTACGGCATCACATGCTCGCTGACATCCGTCCACACACCCCAAATTCTGGCTTCCCTGGGCACTGTTCCCCTGCCCAAATCTCCAAGACTTTTCCAAGGCAAAGCTGGCAACCCTACATACCTATATATACTGTGCAGCAACTAGGCTTACTATAGGGGAAATGGCAGAAGGGGAAATGGCAGACCAAAGACTTACAGCCCGTGACCCACTGTCAAGTCTTATTTGTCAGACACTACAAATTCAAAACTTTGTTTCACTGTTATATTTATTCATAATTTATTTATTCTACCCACAATTTCCTGGAGGAATCAAAATACTACTACTACTACTACTACTACTACTACTACTACTACTACTACTACTACTACTACTACTACTACTACTGGTAGTAGTGGTGGTAGTGGTAGTAGTGGTGGTAGTGGTGGTAGTGGTAGTGGTGGTGGTGGTGGTGGTGGTGGTGGTAGTAGTAGTAGTAGTAGTAGTAGTAGTAGTAGTAGTAGTAGTAGTAGTAGTAGTATGACTAGGATTGGGAAGCTCCCTGGTGATAGGTGTGCCAACTCCAGGTTGAGAAATACCCAGAGATTTTTTGGGCAGAGCTTGAGTAAGGTGAGCTTTAGGGAGAGGAGGGGCTTCAATATGGTTCAATGCCATAGCACCCACATTCCAAAGCAGCCATTTTCTTCAGGTGAACTGATCTCTTTCATCTGGAGATCAGTTGTAATCCAAAGAGATCTCCAACCATCACCTGGAGCTTGGCAATGGTAATTATGCCTCATCTGCAACCCTAATTATGTCTCGCTTTTATTTTTGCTACTATCTCTCCCATTATTCAGTTTGGACTTCAACTCTTAGAGGGATTCACATGGTCTAGCAGTAAGAAATGTTTGCACTCCTACCGTCAACTAGGAAAGCACACATGAAAATCATATACACAGCATGGAATCTTGTGGATAGACTTTTATATTTTGGAAACTAGGACCCCACTGGAATAACAATGCACACCACCAAACTCTACCTATACCCTCCACAGTTGAGGAAGTCCACAATCATTTCTTCTCACAAATGTAAACAGTTTGAGGAAGATGGGTACTGGTTATTGAGTGAAGTTGACACTTGACCAGGGTTACCAGCTCTGGTTGGAGAAACATCTGGAGATGTTGGGGACCGAGCCTGCTGAGGGTGGAGTTTGGGAACAGGAGGAATGCTATAGAGTCCATCCTGAAAGAAACCAGTTTCTCCAGGGACACTGATCTAGAGATCATGTTTAACAGGAGAATAAACCACCTGGAGTTTGTTTGGCAACATGACACCTGGCGTGTCCTTGAAAGATTCTAGGACCCCCAAATCACAGCTTGTGATAAGAATGAGTTTCCATGAAAATGTGCCTGATCTCTCCCATCCTATCAAGTGCAGGAGAACAGACAATGCACTCACTCCTGCTGCAAACGTCTGTCACACCCCTGACAGAACAGTGCCAACTGCATTGCTGATGTCCTCGTTTCACCAGGAAAGGACAACTCAACATCTTCTGTTTTCCTGAATCGAAAGCAAGGCCCTCCGGCCAACTTGTCATGTCGAATCATCACGTCACAGGGATGTACTTAAAACAAGATAACCTTTACAAACACATCTGCATCCAACCCCCTCTCTCAATGTCAACGGAATCCAATGAGTTGTGTGTCGGATCTGGACCTTGCGGGAGGTCCCGATCCCAGCCCTGCCACTGGGTCAACTTGGAGCACGTTATGCAGCTGCAGGTAGCTCTCAGTTGCAAACTGGACATAAACATCTCGCCACGAACACATTTTTAAAACCCAACATACGAAGTCCTTCACCCCGTAAGCACAAACTGTGAACACAAAGTCCTTCACCCTACACCCACACACCAGACCACGAAGTCCATTTTCCAATACGAAACAATATCCTACTTACGCACAACATGCGAGCTCCGGATCTATAAGTGCGCCTTCTGCTATTTCTTTGTGGTTTTGTATGATATCCTTTGTGAGTTGTATTATTTGTCCATTAGCGTTGTGGCTGCTTCTAATTCATTTTTCGCACTGAGATGACAATTTAATCCTGCTACCTGCAAACCCAACCTCAAGATTTCTTTCCCAGTAAGTCAATTCAGTCCACTTAGTATATATTTAAAAGTTGGGATGTTGTTGTTGTTGTTGTTGTTAACATGGGCATCACCTTAGCCAGTGGTGGGACTTACTCCAGACTATTCAGCCCCGCTGTGCTACGGCTAATTGACCATGCTGGCAGGGGCTGATGGGAATTGTAGTCCATAACATCTGGAGTGCCAAAGGTTCGTCACCACAGCCTTAGACTTACACAGAATCTCATTTAGGCCTCCCTGCAATCATAAGGGAATGACAGCTGCCAGCAGATATGCATTTTCTGTTATGGCTTCCACCTTGTGAATTAGCTTGCCAGAAAGGGTCCAGAAGTAAGGTTGACAGGCCTAGCCTACCAACTAGCTGCAGGGTTGAGGGCACATAACATCAGTGACATCAACGACATCAGTGTGCCATTCTAAGTTGTCACAACCCAGAAGTGTCAATAGGTAGCTCTGGGAATTGCTGGAAACTCTATGGAAGAACCATCATGTTCCTGGAGATTCCTAAGAACTACCCATTGTAATTTCTGAGTTGTACCAAGAATTTACATAGTAGCATAGAGGCTGGTAGCATTTTTTTCTCCAACCGTAACAGAGGTGGGCTATATCAGTGATCCGTGGGAGGTCTCCCACCATAGCAGAAGACCTGGGGGCTTTCCGCACACTGACAGTAGCTGTTTCGGTTTCTATCTAGGTTCACCTTAGTAGACCAAGACTGCAACTGAGCTCAACGTTGTTTCCTTTGTCTCAGTTCCTCTCCCTCAGAACTGCAACATCCCTGTCGCGAAAGCTATGGAATCCTGCACCTTTCTGCTGAACAAGGTCGATACCGCTTTGAAGTTTCTCGGCGCGGACGCATTGAAATGACACACTCATCCGCTCAACCAATCAGGAGCCGCTTTGTGGCATGCGATAACGGAGAAATGTATGGCATATAACTGTAAATCTGTAAAAAAAGAACGCCCTCGCTTCCTCCCATGGTACCACAAGCTCTAACCAAGATCGCAGGAAGTGAAACAGGCACCAAGATTGATCCCGCCCCACTTAGCCCGGGTTCCAGGGGCCAAATAAGTTAAGCAGCGCGACAGCCTTCCGAATTCCGCCCCCCACTGAAGGGAACCGAGTCGACCTTAGCTCCCTTCTGTAGTGCGGAAAGCCCCCTGGCTACCCTATCGGGAATGATTCCTCTTTTCTATCATTCTGCAAATAATGTAAAACAGAGTTGTTTACAAAAGGAACGGGCCTAGCATAACAGAATAGCTTAGAAAGATGCTTGTACTAAGGGAATAAGAATATTGGGCCTGCCACTGTTTGTGGCCTGCATTACCTGCTTATGCTGCTCTTACTGGATTGTGTCCTAAATCTATATCCACCAGACTTATGTTTGTAACCCTAGTCCAAGGATTGGCATAGTGGTGGCTGTAGGTCCCATGGCACCAACTAACATCTTCTTGTGTGCCCACTAAGTGTTTTTAGAAAGCGGGTTGAGCCAGGTAGGTCTTTCTCCCAGCAGGACTTCTGACTATTGGTGATTTGAACGGCTGTGCAGATTTTTAAAATGTTGCTTTGGCAGTACTGCCACCACTGACCAAGAATCTACAGCCAGAGGTGGGATCCAGCAGGTTCTCACAGGTTCCCAAGAGTAGGTTACTAATTATTTGTGTGTGCCGAGAGGGGGTTACTAATTGGTGATTTTGCCACGTGATTTTTGCCTTAGTTACACCCCTCCTCTCAGCAGTAGCGCGCAGAACTTGAAGCAGTCTAGCAGGAGGTGCACCGGCTACATGTAAGGCTCGGGCGCCTCTGCATTCAAGTCACCCAAGCGACCGGGCGAGCGGCCAAGCTGCCCTGCCACAGTCCTGCCCAGGAATGCCTCCCCCCCCCCAGAATGCCCGCCACACCCCCATCGCACTCGCTACCAGCCCCCCCATTGGCGCTACGCCACAGTTTGAATCCCACCCCATGGGAACCTGTTACTAAAATTTTTGGAACCCACCACTGATCTACACTGTGTTGCCGAAATTAAGCTGTGGCAACCATTTTGCTACAGGCTCCGCCTACTGCAGCCGACATTTTGTTGCTGCTGTGGCAGAATTCTTAATGCCAATCTCAAAAAGATTGGGGACCCCTGTCCTAGACTTACTGCTCTATTGATTAGATGCCTCGAGCTATCATGCTATTTGATTGCAACCTTTTTTTCTGCGTAACCTGCCCTGATCCTTGGTGAGAAAGGTGGGCTGCAAATAAATGCAACACGTCATAAATAAATATAAAGTTACCTACTTGGAAGAGATCCATATAGGTCCCTTCATCATGCAATTCAGTTCTCCTCCTCCTGCATAACGTGGTGCTGTCCAAAAACCTGGCTGCTCTGCGGCGTTTTTGGACCGTCGCCCAATGACTCGTTAGTTTTTAATTTGTTCATTAACCTTCATATGTCATCTATTCTCACCTCCACTTGACTCACACTCAAAAGTACATTCTCCTTCATTCACAGCCCAGATTCTCAGCTAGTACATTATACTAGATCCCAATTATAACTCTGCATAAACAGAGGAATCGTTTTACTGCGTGACCCATATATTGGGGAGGGGAAGAGGGACAGCGATTCCCATTTCCTTAAGTCTTCTTTTTGCCGTTTGCGGGTCAGTTCTGTCACCTTCTTTCCTGAAGATTCGGCAGGAGGGGTCCCCCTTTTACCACCCAAAGCAGGAGTCCCACAACTTACACTCCATTTCAAAAATAATTGCACAGACCTAGACAAGCGCCCTTTTAGATGTTCGCTCCCCCAATAAAGCTCCTCGCTGGCAAGAGCTGGGAACAAGATCCTGTTTTACATTCAAGAAAGCCAGCCACAAAACCACTTGGAGGAACAGGCTTAGCACAGAGATGGGATTTTTCTAATAAGTGCCAGCACTCCAGGGGCACTTTGATTTTTTTTTGAGAGAGAGAGAGAGCAAGAGAGAGACAAAGGAGAGAAATACACACACAAAGGGGGAAAGCCTGGGTTTTTTTCCTTAATTACTCCTCATTCCGAATTCTCAGTATAATAGCCCTTTCAGATTTCGCATAAACAGCTCTGATTAATAGGCATCCCCCCCTTTCAGCACAGAGTTCTTCCATTGTGGGGGGTGGTATACAAGGGATGCCAGCCTCTAGGTAGGATCTGGGGATCCCCTGGAATTAAAGCTCATCTCCAGACTACAGAGATCAATTCCCCTGAAGCAAATGGATTCTTCCCCTGAAGCAAATGGTGGGTCAACTGTATGGCATTGTACCAGTGGTGGGATCCAAAAATTTTAGTAACAGGTTCCCATGGTGGTGGGATTCAAACAGTGGCATAGCGCCAATGGGGCTGGGCATGGCACAATGGGGGCGTGGCCACGCATTCCGGGGGCGGAGCATTGCTGGGCGGGGTTGTGGCAAGGACGCAGCCGCCATGGGCGGTCCCATGGGCGGAAATCTAATGCACGCAGGCTGCAGGCTGCCACACACGCCGGTGCACCTCCTGCTAGACTGCTTCAAGTTCTGTGTGCTACTGCTGAGAGGAGGGGCATAACTAAGGCAAAAATCATGTGGCAAAATCACCCATTAGTAACCCCCTCTCAGCACTCCACACAAATACTTAGTAACCTACTCTCGAACCTGTAAGAACCAAGCTGGATCCCCACCTCTGCATTGTAAATTCTACTGAAGATTTTTCCTTCTTCCTTCCTTCTTTCTTTCTTTCTTTCTTTCTTTCTTTCTTTCTTTCTTTCTTCCTTTCTTCCTCTCTTTCTTTCTTCCTTTCTTCCTTCCTTCCTTCCTCTCTTCCTTCCTTCCTCTCTTCCTCTCTTCCTCCCTCCCTTCCTTCCTTCAAGTTGCAGCTGGAGAAATACTTGTCTGGGATGCTGTACCAGGGGTGTGGCCAACCCCTGGCCCTCCAGATGTTCATGGACTGCAATTCCCAGCAGCCCCTGCCAATTGGCCATGCTGGCAGGGGCTGATGGGAACTGTAGTCCATGAACATCTGCAACACCATCGGTTGGCCACCCCTGCCTAGGCTGATCCTGCATTAAGCAGGGGGTTGGACCAGATGGCCTGTCTGGCCATTTCCAACTTTATGATTCTATGGTAGGCTTCTGCCTGAGACCCTAAAAGCCAGAAGAGCCGGCTCTGACTTTGACAGACCCATAATCTGATCCTACGTATAACAGCTCAAAGTGTTGTCCCAAATAACTGCCACTGTTCTTTCATTACTTCAGGCAGACCCCATGCCCTTGCACTTTTAGGTATTTTCAATCATGCATGCTTTCACTTTTACCCTTTCAAGTTCACCTCTGGCAGGACATATGCAGTACATGGGATTATCCCATTAGAAAGCTGATCTAATCAGTGCCTTATAAGATGCTTTCAGGAGATAATATGTCCTTACTTAATGGGAAATAGAGGCTCCTTCCGCATATGCAGAATAATGCACTTCCAATCCACTTTCAGTGAACTTTGCAGCTGGATTTTACTGTGCAGAACAGCAAAATCCACTTGCAAACAATTGTGAAAAGTGGATAGGAAGTGCATTATTCTGCATGTGCAGAAAGGGCCAGAGCGAATTTGGTAGAGTTTGGACTTGGCTCACCTGGTTACAAATCCAGCGTTGGCACCCTGTAAATCAGTGGTTCTCAACCTTCCTAATGCCACGACCCTTTAATACAGTTCCTCATTTTGTGGTGACACCCAACCCTAATTATCCATTTTACAGATGGAGAACACTGATGCAGAGAGTCTTAGGTGACCCCTGTGAAAGGGTCGTTCGACCCCCAAAGGGGTTCCGACCCCCAGGTTGAGAACCACTGCTGTAAATGGTTTGCAACTTGGGAGACACATCTTAAGAGGTCCTCTTTCTCACCCCTGCTGTGCTACGGACCACCCTTTCTCGTCCAACTGTAAACACAGTCACTGGCCATTACATCTGCGCTATATTATTTCGCTTACAGTTAATTGTGTACCGGTTTTCTTCCCCTTAACAAGGGCTTTGCATTCACAATCTACTCCTTACCACCTTGGTTTTAAGCACACAGCCTGACCTTTTCTCTCTTCCATCATTCAAAGACAACCCAGGTGTAAGGAATCTTGAAAAGCCCACCATAAACCAGGAGGTATCACAGATGGGCTGAAATGTGTAGGACCGTGGGTGGGTGGGTGGGGGGGGACATGGTTTGCTATCATCTATGAAAGGCACTCTGGTTACTTGTTAAAATGTTTCCTACTTTAGGAAACAGGCTCTTTTTTGGCTCATGTAGCATGCCTCCAATAAATATTAGTGGCCTTCTTCCTCCTTTATTTTGGTATTATGTGGTGGAGTGGTTAAAAGTGGTGGATTCCAATCTGGAGAACTGGGTTTATTTCCCCACTGCTCCACATAAAACCTGCTGGGTGACCTTGGGTTAGTCACAGTTCTCTCCGAACCCTCTCAGCCCCACCTACCCCACAAGGTGTCTGTTGCGGGGAGGGGAAGTAAGGCCCTTTCCGCACGGGCCAAATACAGCACCCTGGGGATGGCAAAAACGCCGTCCCAAGGGAGCTGTTTGCATGGGAGGCGCAGCTACTTTGCAGCCGCCAGCTTTCGCCCTCCCTGTAGCAGCCGGGTTACTCATTTTCCCACCTCACTCCCCGAAGCCAGGTTTTTAGGTGGCGGGCGGCTTCCAGCCGCCATGTGAACGCAGTGGTGCTGGAAGGCTTATCCTTCCTCTTTGTTCATCGATTTGCCGCCATGCATCATTGCATTATCGCTACGTTTCCGGGGATTATGTTCCGCCTCGCGCATCTGGGTAGAACGCCAAGAGGCAGGGCGGTCCCTGGCCTCGTGACGCCACCGACGGTCGAGAGAAGATTCACTCATGCACCAATACTGGTGCATGAGTGAATCAGCATTATCATTTTCATTTGAACAGAATGCCAAACCATAGATAGTACAAGCCTACCCAAACCCTGATTTCCAGTTCTATTTGGCCAGCCGTGGTTTGTCAATTTGGATGTCACAGCAAACCACAGCTAAATTTTCCACAACGGAGCCAGAAATGCAGGTTAGCCATAATTGGAAACAGCATCTGTCTTCAGATATACTTCAGAAGTTTCCAAGCTCATGCACTTCTTTCCTTCTCCTTTCACGCGTAGCTCAGGAACTTAGATGAAATAACAAACCGTGATTTGTTTTCTTGCCCATGGACTAGATGGATCCTGTAACAAACTGTAGTTGGTATTTCATTTTTGGTTGTTCAGATGATAGAATTGTTGTTAGGAACATCAGAGGCATAGCTGGGCCAAACTGTGCCCAGTGCACAGTCTATCTTTTCTGCCCCCCCCCATGGTGCCCCCTTCCCCCCTTCCCACAGTTTCCTTAGTTCCTTTCCTTTTCCTAGAACTTTTTCAGGCTGAAAAAAAGGCCTATTCACAGTTCAGGCTTAAAAACGGCCTGATGGGAACTACACTTCCCAGGAGACCTTGTGAGCCCCAAGGTCTCCTGGGAACTGTAGTTCCTCAGGCCCTTTTTAGCCTGTACTGTGAACAGGGCTTTTTGTCAGCCTGAAAAAGTTCTAGGAAAAGGAAAGGAACTAAGGTAAGTGTGGGAAGGGGGGCGCTGCGGGGGGAAGAGGGAGGGGCCTGGGGTGATTTTTCACCCTCATGCATGCGCCCAGTGCACGGCGCACCCCCCATCCCCTTGTAGCTTCGCCACTGAGGAACATTCATGTCTCCATTGCCAAGCTATCTGTGACAGGAGAAGAAAAGGGAGGGGGCAAGCCAACATCAAGGAATTCCCAGCTTGTAAGAAACCTGGGGTTATTGCTATGTCTGAATGGAAGACAATTATGGAACAACCTTTCCCATGTGTCTGGCCCATTCATTGTCGATCTTCAGGAGGCAGCTGAAGACAGTTTTATTTAGGTCTACAATTTGATTGATCTTCTAGTTTCTTATTGGCAGTCCTAATTAAAGTTTTAAAATTGCTGATCTTCCATTAGATGCTACCACTGTTTTTATTCTGTTTTTTTTAAATGATGATTTATTTATCTTGTAAACCTTTTGGAGTTCCGTAAGGGGACAAGGCAGTTAAAAAGGTTTTAAATAAATAAATAGATAAAGACTTGTACATATTCCTAAATAAATCTGACAGTTTGGTTAAGAAGTCTTGCTGTCCCCTATTCTTGCAGAGATTGCAAATCGCTGAAAAAAACACACACAAAAAACCTTCTGATAATTTCAGTGATAGACACATGGAGTGCAGTACCCCTGAAATTTACCCTCCCTTTAGCAAACCAATGAAATAGTTATATCGACAGCCCAATCCAAAGTGTGTTTGGGGTGGGGTGGGGGAGTACAGCAGCAACAGTGGATAAAGCCGACGCACTACCCCAAAGATAAAATTGGTAGTATGAGCACCAGGGGAGAAAGGGAATACTCTCCAGGGATAGCCCATTGCACAGAGTGACTTATGCAACACCCTTTGGTGGTGTACATCTGCACCACTGAGGGGAGGAGGTCCCGGCGTGAAATAACACTGGGAGCCAACTAACATCGGCTCTGCCTCGGGGAACACCCTTGGAACGGCCCCCATGAAACTGAGGTGGGCTGTTGCAGTGGAGGCCTGCACTGCAGGGCTCAGCTTCCAGGTTTGGCTTCTGTGATAAGTGACCCAAAGCTAGCATCCATGCATGCCACTTTGTGCAGCTGGCACAGATATCAGCATAGGTCCCCCACCACTTCCAATAAGGCTTCACACACACACACACACACACACATGCACGCACACGCACACGCACACGCACACACACACACACACAAATTGCACTCCCAGTTGGATGAAGGCAATTCCTCACAAACATTAGATAAAATATTTTGTTCGTGTATCAGTAACTGTTTCGCTTTGGGGAAAGCTTAAACCAAAACTCGGCTTCCATTAAACGTTCCACAAATAAGGCGAGCGTTTTATGGGAATCCAAAGTATTACAAATAGCTTTTCAACTTGGGGGGCTGGGGGGGTGGGATTTGGGTACCTTTCCAACCATGAGCCACTGAGGGAGCTCCTACTTCTCGGAGAACGGTTCCAACCCTCTCAAATAATGTAATACAGAAGTTCGTATATAAATAATTAATCGGCCCTGACATCACTAACTGGAATAGATTCAGCTTCCTTTTACTAGAATGTTGTAACCAGGGGTTGAACAGCCTGTAAAAGAATGTTCCACGAAGCCAATTAATTGCCAGTAAATTGCACCGGAAGGCAGAGGCTTCCAAATTAGGCAGGTAGGCTGAGAGACTGGCATTACGAGGTCTCTGTGGGGATAGCACAGAACCTAATGAAGTTGGCAATGCAACCATCATCTTGTTCCAGTGGAGAACAGATTTAATTTTTTAAAAGCTCAATATTTGATGTTTCAACTCAGATATTGCATTTGCTGCAGCACACAGAAAGCACGGAACACAGAACGCACGGAACACAGAACGCACGGGAGACTCTCACTTGACAGTCGAGGCTGGTGTTAGTTGGCTCAACAAGAACATGGCGGCGGTGACGGTGGCCGCCCCCCACCCAGAGGGAATGTTACACCCCATTGAGAACAGGGTCTAGCGCTGTTACTATTGAAGATACTGACTGTGGGGAGGAGGGGGATTGGTGCTAACAGCTATTGGAGACATAGACTGTACTAGTTAGCTTATTTATTGTATTTTTAGGTTGTAAGTTGCTGTGTTACTTGTAGTGTATAGAGTTAGAGTTAGGTGTAGTTGGTTTGTATTAGGCTTAGTTATTGGTTGATGTTGTTTTAGGTTAGTGCTAGACTTGGTCATTACCCTATCACTGCTATGAACTGCTTAGTCGGTTAGTACTAGGTCATGTCTGTTTTTGTAGTCTTCGTTAGAGAAGAGAAAGCCGCCATCTGCGTTTACTTAGACTATTTATTAGGTTATGGTTATTGGATGCCTTTGTAAATGACAGTATTATTACGCTGTTAGGTGGCGTTTAGTGATATTCTTTGCATTGTGTACTGTTATGATTAGTGTTATCTTGTTGTTTGTATTGTCACATTTCATGCTATTGTGCTATGTTTATTGACGTTTTCTCATTTCGTGATGATATTTCTTATGATATTTCCACTATGTGTAATGATTATTGCTATTTGCTGCTTGTATTGCTTATGTTTATTGACGTCCTTGCTATTTCGTAATCTTGGCTGATGTCTTGCTGATCGACCATGACCCATGATGTTGTTATCTATATTACTGTTGTCTGCTGCCCTGAGCCCTATGGGGGAGAGCGGATTATAAATGGAATAACAAATAAATATATATATATTACATTTTATATCAGCCTTTTGCGAAGGAGCTCAAGGTGACATGCATGGTTATTCTCACAACAAACATGTGAAGTGGAGAACAGTGAGAGCCCAAGGTCCAGAGGTGGGATCCAGCAGGTTCTCACAGGCTCCCGAGAGTAGGTTACTAATTATTTGTGGGTGCTGAGAGGGGGTTACTAATTGGTGATTTTACCACGTGATTTTTGCCTTAGTTACGCCCCTCCTTCCTCGTTAGCAGTAAAGCGCCGCGAGAACTTTGAAACAGTTCAGCAGGAGGTGCACTCACGCGGCATGGGCAGCCGCTGCGACCCGGCGCACATTAGTTTCCCCGCCCAAGCGACCGGGTCGCAGCGGCTGCCCCGCTTGCTACACAGCCCCCCGCCCAGGAATGCCCTGCCTCCAGAATGCCCGGCCACACCCCCGTCGTGCCCCGCCCAGCCCCATTCGCGCTACGCCACAGTTTGAATCCCACCACCATGGGAACCTGTTACTAAAATTTTTGGATCACACCACTGCCAAGGTCCCTCACTGAACTGCTTTGTGAAGCAGCGAGCTGAATCCAGATCTCTCAAATGCAGGGACAAATTGGGTGTTTGGACTGACTGGCTAGTCCACAGGTGTCAAACTCGTGGCCCTCCAGATGTTCATGAACTAAAATTCCCATCAGCCCTTGCCAATGCTCATGTTGGGAGGGACTGATGGGAATTGTAGTTCATGAACATCTGGAGGGCCGCGAGTTTGACACCCCTGGGCTAGTCTGTGCAGGCTGAGCGGGGCTCCGCCATGCAGAGGACACCTTGTGCCCAATTGGCCAGCGATTAAGAGCAGTGGACTATAATCTGGAGAACTGGGTGTGTTTCCCCACTCTTCCACATGAGCGGCAGACTCTAATCTGGAGAACCGGGTTTCGGTCCCCGCTCCTTCTCATGAAGCCTGCTGGGTGACCTTAGAGCAGGCACAGTTCTCTCAGAACACAAGGCAGGTCCTGATGAAATCTATTTTCCATTCTGTTTTCTATTACGGAACTGTAATAGAAATACCCCTACGGAACTTTCACCGGGAAAGTTTAAAGGAGAGCCCTACTGCACCCGCTGGAAATCTTGGTCAAGGGCCGCTCTCCGTTTATAATGGGAGTGCAGGCTGGGTGCGATCCTTTGTCTTTTTCTGCTCCGACAGTGCTGCTCAGAAGAATTCTGCTAGAAAAATATAACTCCTGAAAAATGCAGGAAAGCAAACAACCGGGACCGCAGATGACAAAACTCAAACGCAACTCCCAAGAGAACTATCTCAACTCGATAGGTGGGGTATCTCGGAGGCTGCACGCAAATTTCCTTTTTCAGGATACTTTCGACTCTGTGGAACTTCAGAGCTTAGGATGACCCAGCCTGGCCCGTCGAGAATTTCAAGAAACTGGGCTTTGGGGGGATGGCTAATCTGGAACCCGCTGCCTTTTATAAATGGTTTTATTGCGGCAGAGTGCCGGCCGCCTGCGTTGCGGTTTCTAGACGGGTTTTAATTGGTTTCATGATTTTTAGCTTACTCTTTATTTTTACAGCCCAGGATTGTAAGCTGCCTTCAAAGGCTCCTTATGGACCGGCACTATGGGAAAGAACATTTAAACAAATGCATAAATTACTGTGTTCTTTCTCCCCGAAACTCCCTTCTCCCCCCCCCCCCCGGCCCCCAGGAGCTGCTGTTTACGCCACGTGAACCACGGCTAAATTTATCTGGGTTTCTTTTTCATCTTTTCTGAGGATCTATTCTACTGAAGTAATATTTTCCCCCATTATCCAACAGCTGGAGTTGCTGATTTTTTAAAAAAGGAATTCAACATCCAACTTTTGAACGGTTGGGAAAAAAGCATCCCGCCGCTTGGCTGAATTCGGTTAAAACCCAGGCCTCGTTGTTCTTTGACCCCTGTCCATGCACGTGACCACTTTTAGTCCCCAAACGGCGCTTCCCAGAGGCACTGTAAAAAGTCCACAATCTAACTCTCCCTCGGTTTGACCGGTCCCCAAAGCCGCTTCCGATTCCCGTGCTTGCAGGCGGCACTGGTCAAATTCTCAGAGCTATTGTCCAGCCTGGCAGGACCGCTCTTAATTGGATGGTTTTTCTGATCAAGGCAGATGCTGCAGAGACATCTGAGACACGGCAAGCACTTGGATCCTTGCAAAGTCCGGAGCCGTTTTGATTTCATTTGGTCCCCTATTGGATATGCTGCTAGTCAGCTCTGCTCCCGCTCCCGTATACATTCACGGCATTTAACACCACTTTTCATTTAAACCCTTTTTCCCCTGACAGTGGAATGAATTTGCTGCTGTCAGGGTGCATTAGGGATATTAGATCTGGAATGAGCTGTAACTTTCTCCAATTCAACATTTATAACATGAAGACAATTTCATTGGGCCCTGTCATTCCTTCACTCCCAAATCCCCCAACTGTCTTCCAGGCCCAGATGCTCCCGCCAGCTTCTTTGAGTTCTCCTCTGCTGATGAGTTTTGTTGGAGTATTGTTGGAGTATGGCGTTGGCCTGTTTGTTTGAGGGCCCTTACCCGGATGGCCCAGAATTGTGCAATAGTGAAATCAGATGCCTGGGGAGGGGGTGAGCTCCCCCTCACTGGTAACTTTGAGCAGCAGCTGGACAAACACTTGTCTGGGATGCACTAGGCCAGTGATGGCGAACCTTTTCGAGACCGGGAAAAAGTGCCCAAACTGCAACCCAAAACCCACTTATTTATCGCAAAGTGCCAACATGGCAATTTAACCTGAATACTGAGGTTTTAGTTTAGAAAAAATGGTTGGCTCCTACAAGGCATGCGTTACTTGGGAGTGTTTGGTGGTAGTCGGGTGGCTTTGTTTTGAAGCAAATCCGCGCAACGTCTTCCAACGTAGGGTGAATCACGCACAATCTCTAAGAGGGTTTACTTCCAGCTAAGCAAAGCCCCATTGCCAGCAACTGAGCTTACTCCCAGGTAAAGGATCGTGCTTTAGTTCTTTGCACGAAAATCAGTGGGGTTTAACAGAACAGGGTTACCTACACTGCTTCCCCAAAACTAGGTTTTAGGTTTAATGTTAATAATTGAGCCCAGCGGCCCAGGCCAGCCTAGATGTGTTGGGGGGGGGGCAACTCTGTTTGCGCGTGCCCACAGAGAGGGCTCTGAGTGCCATCTCTGGCACCCGTGCCATAGGTTCGCCACCACTAGGCTGATCCTGCAATGAGCAGAGGTGGGACTAGATTTGTGGTGGCGAACCTATTGGCCATACTGGCCAATTGGGCATGCTGGCAGGGGCTGATGGGAATTGTAGTCCATGAACATCTGGAGTGCCATAGGTTCGCCACAACTGGACTAGTGGACTGTATCCACCCCTTCAAACCTATGATTCTATGAGGCTAGCCTGATCTCGTCAGATCTCAGAAGCTAAGCAGGGTTGGCCCTGGTTCGTATTTGGATGCGAGACCCCCAAGGGATACCAGGATCGGCTTGCATAGGAAAGCAGCAGTAAACCACCTCTGTTAGTTTTGGGCTTTGAAAACTCTATGGGGTTGCCATAGGTCAGCTCTGATTTGAGGCACTTTACACACACGTGTTTGCCTGAGAGGGTGTTGATGGAACCGACTGGCGCTCAGCAATACAGGTAGCAAGTTTCCTCCTGAATAGGGCTACTGTGTGAGACAGGACGGTGGACTAGATGAACCACCAATCTGATCCAGCAGGGCTCTTCTTATGTCTTAAGATGATGGGCTGGATGGATCATTGATCTGATCCAGCAGGGCTCTTCTAATGTTCTTGGGATGCTGGACTGGATGGACCACTCATCTGATCCAGCAGGGCTCTTCTTATGTTCATAAGATGCTGGACTGGATGGACCACTCATCTGATCCAGCAGGGCTCTTCTTATGTTCATAAGATGCTGGATTGGATGGACCACTCATATGATCCAGCAGGGCTCTTCTTATGGTCATAAGATGCTGGATTGGAGGGACCACTCATCTGATCCAGCAGGGCTCTTCTTATGTTCATAAGATGCTGGATTGGATGGACCACTCATCTGATCCAGCAGGGCTCTTCTTATGTTCATAAGATGCTGGATTGGAGGGACCACTCATCTGATCCAGCAGGGCTCTTCTTATGTTCATAAGATGCTGGACTGGATGGACCACTCATCTGATCCAGCAGGGCTCTTCTTATGTTCACAAGATGCTGGATTGGATAGACTACTCATCTGATCCAGCAGGGCTCTTCTTACGTTCTTGTATGGTTGTGTGTATAACATGAAACTAGTAAGTATGTAAATAGCACAGCAAGTTTGTTCCCTCCAACTTGAAATCTTGGTTTTGCAAACAACCACAGTTAGAATAAAGTCCAGGTTTTGCACATAGTCTGTTGGGAAACCCAAGGCTGTCTCCTTAGCAAGCAGAAGACAATTCAAATTCTTTCTCTTCCAAAACACATTGGCAGAAGGCAACTCAGTTTCTTCCACCAGAGACTGAACAGGACGGGTCGGAAAAGAAAACAACATACCGAATGCGCATGTGGACCATCGTGTCTATTCATTTTCGTTTTCAGGAGCAAAACCTCACCGATTCTTTTTCTTCTGTTTTGCAGAAACATTACAGAAATGGAATCCCTTTTGAGGCCGAGCTGCACTCTCCGGCTTATAAAAAATGTATGGGATGATCATGCTAAAAAAGGCTCTGAGGCGTGACACGGTCTATCATGTTGGGCATGCATGAGTTAGCTTTTACAAGATCAGAACCAGAAGCTAAGATGAATAGTATTTATTGTGAGCCTCCAGGCCTTGAAAGCAGAGCATCGCTGTACTCAACAGCTGCATTCTCAAGAGTGCTGGCTGTCTTCCCTTGAAGAAAAAAATATATCTCTTTTTCCCCCAGAGCACAACCCAGACACCCTAAAAAATCCAGCCTACGAGACTCACGCTCAGCCGTTTGCAAATTAGTTGTAACCTGAAGAAACTCTGAAATCCATCGCTAAGGATTGTGGGTGTGGTCGCCATTCCCAGGTAGAGCCTGGACCCCCTGGAATTACAGCTAATCTCCAGACAGCAGAGATTAGTTTTCTTGGAGAAAATGGCTGCTTTACAGTATGGATTCCATACAGTGGTGGGATCCAAAAATTTTAGTAACAGGTTCCCATGGTGGTGGGATTCAAACAGTGGCGTAGCACCAATGGGGCCTACGGGGCACTATCGGGCATGGCCAGGGCATTCGGGGTATGGCCATTAACTAATTTCTCTCTTACTGTAAAAAACTCTTACTGTAAAAAAAAGTTCCTAATTTCCAGCTGGTATCTTTCTGTCCATAATTTAAACTCATTATAGCAAGTCCCACCAATAGTTTGCTACTGCCGATTAGGCAGAAAACAACTACTTCTCCTCTAATTGACTGCTTGTCAAATACTTAATACTTTCAAATACTTAATTTTGTTTCTAGAAATCAAAAGAAGGATACTTTCCTTAAACAAGGAACTTTACCATATTTCTAAAACATGTTCTTTAAAACAGCCCAACAGGGAGAATTATCCCGTTTTCTACCTTCACTAACCAGCCACACAGGAAACAACAGGACTTTATGATTTTTGGACCTAATGGAATTTCTAACGGAAAAGTAGACCAAATTAGTAACCCCCTCTCGGCACACACAAATAATTAGTAACCCACTCTCGGGAACTGGTGAGAACCTGCTGGATCCCACCTCTGATTCCACAGCCATAATACCCTGCTGAGGTCCCTTGCCTCGCCAACCTAGAATTGCCAGGTATCCCCTAGTAACTGCCAGGGGCAGGGGAGGCACGTGGGCTCTTCTCATGCACACAATGTCTAGGCCTCGAAGTGAAATCATCACTTTGCTACAACAAGGGAGACATTCTGGTATTTGGTGACATCATCACTTTGCTACAACAAGGGAGATATTCTGGGATTTGGGCAAAAACTCTATGGTAGATGCTGTTTTTACTATACTGTTTTGCCCAAATACCAGAGCATGTCCTCAGCTGATGACTGTATGATGATGTTACTTGCGGCTGGTAAGACCCCTTCCGGTTTACAGAGGAGGGGACCCAAAGTGGGGGATCCCACGACCCTGAAGAACTCTGGCAACCCTGTTCCAACCCCATCCTCCCCCGGTTCTATCCCCACATCTCCAGGATTTTCCAACTCAGAGTTCTGGGAGTACACAGGAGACATAGCCAAACTTATGAACATACTGTTTTGATTTGAAAAAAATTCAGGTTTATCATTTTCCCCCACTTGGGATGAATCCACAGCCATCTCCTCTCCCCCCTCACATACCAACAAAGTTTAAGCGTCATATGGATGTTAAAATTAACACACACTATCGTGTCAGTGGCTTATAAAAGTTTTAGAAGCTGTTCAAATCCTTCCACAGCCTGGTGACTTCTCACAAAGGAATATCATTTCCAATATGAACCTGTGTTTGGTTTGTCAAAGTTGGCTCGGGAAATTCCCAGAGATTTGGGGGCGAAGCAAGGGAGGGCAGATTTTGGAGAAGGGAGGGATTACAGTTTGAATGTAATTCTACAGAGTCCACCAGTGGTCTGTCAGCCTGTCTGTAACATTTGTAGACTGAAGGGTAATCTGTCAATCACTGATCATTTTTGCAATGCTTTTAACCTGTTCATGCAAAGGATATTTACCGTGATTCTAAAGCAGGTGTCCCCGAAAGTTTTGACCCTGTGGGCACTTTTGCACGTTTGCAGCTCTGCCTCAATGCAGTGGACCCAGCCACAAAATGGCAGCCACAGGAGGCAACACGTGCCACAAAATTGCTGTCCCAGGTTACACACAGTCACATAGCAAATATCCTTCTGCTGTGATGGCATACGCTGCCCAACCCACATTTCTAAAAATCTGCAGTCAATCACGTGTCCAATGGCCAATCAGGAGTCCTGCTGGGCAAAATCCCCACCTGCCTCTGCCCATGTGGTTTAATGGTTAAGAGCAGGTGGACTCGAATCTGGGGAACCTGGTTTTATTCCCCACTCCTCCGCATGAGTAGTGGACTTTTATATGGTAAAGCAGATTTGTTTCCCCACTTCTACATTCCTGCTGGGTGACCTTGGGCCAGTCACAGTTTTCTTAAAACTCTCTCAGCCCCACCTACCGCACAAGGTGGCTGTTGTGGGGAGAGGAAGGGAATGGAGTTGGTAAGCCCCTTTGAGTCTCCTTACAGGAGAGAAAGGGGGGGGTATAAACCCAAACTCTTATTCTATTTCTAAAACTACTTGGCCAGCATCCGAAAAAGTGTTGAAGGGCACCATGTTGGGTTCATTAGTTCTAGCAGTTTCTACATAGCCTTAGGTCTCTTCAGGAAGAAAGGTGAATTAGGGGCTTTCCCCAGTACAGAAGGGAGCTAAGGTCGACTCGGTTCCCTTCAGTGGAGGGCGATTCCAGGCTGTCCGCACAGCAACTGAGTTGGTCCCCTGGAACCAAGCTAAGTGGGCGGGATCATCTTGGTGCCTGTTTTGCTTCTCGATCGTGATTGGTGCTTGTGTTACGGCGGGAAACGGGAGCGTTATTTTTTTTAACAGTTTTTACAGTTTACAGTTTACAGTTACATGCGCTTTCTGCCCACCACTACTCTCCCGTTCTGCGCATGCCACAAAAGCGGCTCGTGATTGGTTGAACGGATGAGGTGTCGTTTCGATGCTTCCCCACTTCGAAGCTTCGAAGCGGTATCGACCTTGTTCCGGCAGAAAAGTGTAGTTCATAACTGCGACAAGGATGTCGCAGTTCTGAGGGGGGCGGGACCTGAGACAAAACAATGTTGAGCTCAGTGGCAGTGGGGATTCACTGAGGCGAACCTAGGTAGAAACCAGTTCAACTCTGTCAGTGGGGAAAGCCCCTTAGAGTAAAGAAAGCTTGGGAATAAATGAGTAAAATAGCACATCAGGTATACACACTATTAAAATCATGTTAAAACACCACATCATGTACCTATGACACAAAATGCCATTGAAACAAAGAAGGAAAAAAACCTCTCCCAAAACAAGCCGGATGAAAACGGTCCTTCCGTTCATGCGCAGAAATGAAAAGAGGTGGAAAATAACGCTGATTTCGGCTTCTTTCTATCTGGCCCACGACAGAAGATTTCCCAGCCCTGCCAACTGAGATCGTTTCAACTGACAATGCCAGAAATTCTACATGGAATGCAGGCTCTCTGTCACTGAACTATGGACTCTCTCACTGTCCCATCAAGCAATTGCCAGCTGTGAATTGACGAATACCACGCAGCTATTCAAATACCGACAAGCGCCAAGAGAAAAGAACGGCAAACCTGCAATTACTCGGCTGCCTAAAACCACAGCTAAGCCAGCGTTCTGACACCAGACAGGCCCGTGTATGGGTGCGATCAAAAAGGAAATGCCCCCCCCACCCCGATCGGCATCATTCTTTAAACTCCGCCTAATAAAAGGAAACACTTCTTCACGCAACGTGTGATTGGTGTTTGGAATGTGCTGCCACAGGAGGTGGTGATGGCCACTCACCTGGATAGCTTTAAAAAGGGCTTGGACAGATTTATGGAGAAGTCGATCTATGGCTACCAATCTTGATCCTCCTTGATCTGAGATTGCAAAGGCCTTAGCAGACCAGGTGCTCGGGAGCAGCAGCAGCAGCAGCAGGCCATTGCTTTCACATCCTGCACGTGAGCTCCCCAAGGCACCTGGTGGGCCACTGCGAGTAGCAGAGTGCTGGTGTAACCCCCATGCCCAGAATGGGTTGACCCAGTAAGGGGGTGGAGACTCAGAGCAGCAGAAAGGCTGCAGAGCTCTTTGGAGAAGACAAGGCTACCAGACTCGGACCTTGATTTCTATAAGCCCTTAACACCTTGTTAAGGGCTTCTTTTTGTGGTTGTAATGGGTGAGAGTTCTCCTGGAAATCTTCATCATGTTGCATCCTGTTCATCAAGCCTTTGGAGTCTTCAGGAGCCAACCCACTTGCAAAGAAGAATTGGACTTGGCAGTATCAGTAGACTGAAACTAGAAGGACTTGAAATGCAACCTGAACAGGACCTTGAATTGTAATGTTAAATGTTGAAGTTTAATGTTATTTGTAAAGAGAAGTAAACTGTTTTGTTTAAATTTGGTTCTTTGCAACTCCTTCCAAGTACTGCCCCACAGAACCCACAAGCTGAGGTTACACTGGACTAGATGGACTCTGGTCTGATCCAGCAGGCTAGTTCTTATGTTCTTAATGCAAAAAAGCACAAATTATTTGGAATTAATGTTGTTCTTCCTCATGGTAAAAAGAAAATGTGTGTGTGGGGGGGAGGGGGGAGAAAGTACGGTGCCATCCTGGTGTCTAGATAAGGTGTCAAAGAGCACCACGTCAACATCGCCAGCAATTCAACCATCGGGCTGAAGGGGAGCCACTTTGGCAAGGTCTCGGCCACTTACTGTCAAAGGAAATTACACTCTGCTCGCCGGCGTGACACTGCAGAACGTCTTTGAAAGATCAGTAGGGTGAGGAGGTCTTAAAACAGATGCCATTCAAATGAGCATTAAACTAAATGGACTTTCCCTGAAGGAATAATAACAACTTGATGACTACGGATGTTTGCAAAACAAACTTCTCGGTAAAGTTCTGGCTCGCCCGGAATGTTCTGGATGTTTCAGCAAAGTGTGGGACTACGATAAACGGGGGTGAGGTGTGGGGTTAGTGTGAACGGGGGCTGGCGGGGGTATGACCGTGCCCTTTTTGTAGGGTTGCCAAACTCCAGGTGGTGGCTGTCCATCTCCTGCTATCACAACTCATCTCCCAGAGACAGAGACCAGTTCACCTGGAGAAAACGGCCCCTTTGGAAAGTGGACATTATAGCATTGTATATCACCGAGGTCTCTCCCCTCCCCACGCTCCATCCCCAAATCTCCAGGAGTTTCTCAATCCATAGCTGGCAACCCGGTTGGCCCAAATATCATTTCTTCATAGGCTTACCAGCCTCCAGATGGTAGATGGAGATATCCTTGAAGACCCTTCCCTCCTTGAAGACCATTCTTTCTACAAATCTGGCTCTCCTCCAATCCCCCCCAATCTCCTGGTATTTCCCAGTCTGGCGCTGGCAGCCCCACCCTTTAGTCACCCCCTAGGATTGGGAAATACCTGGAAATTTGGGAGGCATAGCCCAGGAAGGGGTATAATGCCATAGAGTTCACTCCTCCACCCAAAAAACCCCAGTCATTCTCCAAGGGAGACTGATCTCTGTAGTCTGGAGATGTTGTGCTTCTGGGAGATAGCCAAGTTTTACCAGGAGGTTAACAACCATAGACCCCACACTCATTTGCGGGTGTTCCCATTTCATTTCTATACTGTATATTTGGGCGCAGACACAATCATAAGGTAAAATTACCTTTTAAAAAACCCTTGTTTAAAACTCAGTATGTTCTTGGTTGGATTGCCTCAGTGGTATCAGTTTCACGACAGCAAAAGGTTGCTGCCCCTCCAGTGGCCACAGTCTTGGTTAACAACTTTCCTGCTGTCATCATCTTTTTTAAAAATTGAAATTGGTACTATTACACTATTTCTACCTCCATGTGATATTACTGGCACCATGTAATAACACTAAAATGATCCAACATAAAAGAATTTAAAAAGTCATACTTCTGCTAGCATCAATGCACTGAGGGGGAAACAGATTCATCATCTAAATCACAGGTGTCAAACTCGCGCCCCTCCAGATGTTATATACTACAGTTCCCATGATCCCCTGCCAGCATCATGCTGGCCGGGGATGATGGGAACTGTAGTCCATAACATCTGGAGGGCTGTGAGTTTGACACCTATGATCTAAATGAACAGACAATGAATGCACACAGAGACACCTAAATAATAAGTCTCAATTCAGACATAATTGTTCTTTTGTTTTAACTGCATTCCTTTTAAACATTGGACATGATGGAAGATGGGTAAGCACTGCGTAATTATAAAGAAAAACCAACCACCAGCAGCATAATCTTGCAAGGTGGACATAACTAAAAAACTCGTAACACAACTGGGATCCTGCTTGTAACAAGTATTCAAGTATACCATGTTGGGGACGCTTGGGGAGGAATGTGGCATAGTATAATAGCCTGATCTCATCAAATCTGTGAAAATAAGGAGGCTGGTGTTTGGATGAGAGACCACCAAGGAAGACTCTGCAGAGGAAATCAATGGCAAATCACCCCTTCTCACTTGTTCTTACAGGGGGTCTCCATAAGTTGTTTGTGAGTGAGCCCTTCGGGGATAGGGCAGTCTAATAAATCGAATTAATAACAACAACAACAACAACAACAACAACAACAACAACAACGATGATAACAACAACAACAACAACAACAACAACAACAACAACAATAATAATAATAATAATAATAATAATAATAATAATAATAATAATAATAATAATAATAATAATAATAATTCGACATAGCAGTCCCTGGTGACAGCAGGGTCATTGAAAAAGAACAGGAGAAGGTCACTAGATACCGCGATTTGCAAATTGAGCTTCAGCGTCTATGGCACAAACCAGCTGAGGTCGTCCCAGTGGTAATCGGCACGCTGGGCGCCATCCCAAAAACACTAAGGCAGCACTTAAAACATCTTCAAATTGACAAAATTAACATCTGTCAAATTCAGAAGGCAGCCCTGCTGGGATCCGCACGAATACTACGCTGATACATTACAACTTTCTAGGCCTCTGGGTGAGGCTCAAATTGTAATGAAGGCCAACAACCAGCTAAAGATCTGGCAGCTGTGAAATCTACAACAACAACAGCAACAACAGCAGCAACAACAACCACAACCACAACCATAATAATTTGACAGCACATACATATGTAATTGTATTGGATTAGACTTTGAATTAAAATCCAGGAGTGGGCGGAGGAAGATTCTGGAAGTGACAACTTATTAGCGACAACCTGCCAGTGAGCAAGATTAAAATGTCTTTCAGTATAACTCGAGGCTTGATACGAAATACCCGGTCTTGGATGTCTGGTGAAAAATAGGTCCAGGGTAGAAAAAGTCTGCTCAGAAGGAAAAGAAAACCCGTCAACATCCGGATGCGCTTGACGTTAAGACACTAATGAGGACGCTGCAACAGACAAAGTGCTACAGGGAGAGTGGAAGAAGCAGGCCGGCGGCTTGTTGGAAGTTTCGACCCGCGCGACACCGAGGGAGATGCGAACGGAACGACATCTTGCTGCACAGTTTGTTTCTCCAAGGGCGAAATGAGATAACTGTCATGTGAACAAGTAATAACTATAGCAAGAGTTACACCAAAGCGTCGCACTCGTGTGGGTCTTTAAGGGGGCACAAAAGCCCCTTTCCTGAAAAAACAGCTGTCTTTCTCCCTTTCGTATTCTTTCTGCCACATGAACGCACAGGAGGGTGCCTTATACAGAATCGGATCCTTGATCCATAAAACTGGGCTGTATGGCCGTGGTCTGGCAGTTTTTGCTAGAAGGAGGAGGAGTTTGGGTTTGTACCCTGCTTTTCTCAGCCATAAGGAGTCTCAAAGCAGAATTCATGTACGTTAAAAACTACAAATAATATCTCTGGTTAGGCACCTGGTGATTAAGTAGGAAACGAAAAACCTAACAAAGCATCAACCAAATCTCAACACAGATTTTTTAAAAAACCATACAATTACACAAAAATAAGCTGAGGATAAAGAGTTTTACACTAGTGGGGTGTTGTGTGGTTTCCAGGCTGCATGGTCATGTTCTAGTACAGGGGTAGGGAACCTGCGGCTCTCCAGATGTTCAGGAACTACAATTCCCATCAGCCCCTACCAGCATGGCCAATTGGCCATGCTGAAAGAGGCTGATGGGAATTGTAGTTCCTGAACATCTGGAGAGCCACAGGTTCCCTACCCCTGTTCTAGTAGCATAAAACATGGTCATACAGTCCAGAAACCACACAACACCCCAGTGATTCCGGCCGTGAAAACCTTTGGCAATACAGTTTCACAACAGCCTTGGAGAGAGATTAGGCTCGGTGGATGCTTACTTTGCGAGCTTCAGAGCCAAGTGGAGACCTGAATCTAGGGCCCCTTCCGCACACGCAAAATAATGCGTTTTCAAACCACTTTCACAACTGTTTGCAAGTGGATTTTGCTATTCTGCACAGCTTCAAAGAGCACTGAAAGCAGTTTGAAAGTGCATTATTCTGCATGTGCGGAATGAGCCTAGGTCTCCTCACTCTAACCATTACACCACATTGTCTCTCTGTAACATTTTAGGCCCCTTCCGCACATGCAGAATAATGCACTTCCATTCCACTTTCAATGCACTTTGCAGCTGGATTTTATTGTGCGGAATAGCAAAATCCACTTGCAAACAATGATGAAAGTGGATTGAAAGTGGATCATTCTGCCCGTGTGGAAGGAGCCTTACTGTACTCAAAGCAATTCAAACTCTCCTATAGAACTAGGTCAAGATCACAATTGCCCACCTTACGATTGAGGAGAGGGAGGAAAGGGTGACACAGAGACATCCCTCGTGTTTCCCTGGGTGGACTGAGCAACAGACAGTGTTTTACAGATACACATACCTTTATTGGTATACAACAGCTCATGTCTTTGAGCACTATATCACATCATCACAACTGACTTCAATTAAGGAGAATACAGGGGTGTTGTGTGGTTTCCGGGCTGTATGGTCGTGTTCTAGTAGCATTTTCTAGAGGATTTCAGATCCTCCGAAGATGCCAGCCACAGATGCATGTGAAATGTCAGGAGAAAATGCTACTAGAACATGGCCATACAGCCCGGAAACCACACAGCACCCAGAGGTGGGATCCAGCAGGTTCTCACAGGTTCCCGAGAGTAGGTTACTAATTAATTGTGTGTGCCGAGAAAGGGTTACTAATGGGTGATTTTGCCACGTGATTTTTGCCTGAGTTACACCCCTCCTCTCAGCAGTAGCACGCAGAACTGGAAGCAGTCTAGCAGGAGGTGCACCAGCGTGCATTCGTTTCCTGCCCAAGGACCAGCACAGCGGCTGCGTCCTTGCCACAGCCCCGCCCAGGAATGCCCCGCCCCGGAATGCCCGGGCACGCCCCCGTTGTGCCCCACCCAGCCCCATTGGCGCTACGCCACAGTTTGAATTCCACCACCATGGGAACATGTTACTAAAATTTTTGGATCCCACCACTGACAGCACCCCAGTGATTCCAGCCGTGAAAGCCTTCGACAATACAAGGAGAATATAGTTTGATTGATTTTATTTTATACCCCGCCCATTCCTGGCCACAGCCAGACTCACAGGGGCAGTAAAATAATACAAAACATCATATTTCGAATAAGCTCAGTTTTCAATCGAAAAATATCTTCAGAGATGACAGTACATATCATACACCTTCAACCTGTAAAACATTCATTGTCTAATACGGGAGCAAAATGTAAACAGGAAGGGGGTGCGCCATTTAAGGTGCGAGTTGGTAATTAATTCAATGGCCGTAATCCTGTCGGTGGTAGCCTAAACTGAGGCTATCAGTTGGTCACACCATGAGAAGACAGGATTCAATGGAAAAGACAACCATGCTAGGAAAAGTTGCAGGAAAAGAGGAAGATGGAGTGACTCAAATAAAAGAAGCTGCAGCATTCTGTCATAAGCAAGACTATCAATGATAGGACAGTTTCTGATGGTATCCGTGTTGGTCTATAGCAGAACAGTTAAATTCAGCTCCAACGGTCCTTTAGAGACCAATGAGATTTTCCAGGCATATGCTTTCAAGAATCAAAGCTCTATTCCTGCTTGCGTCTGATGAAGGGACCTTTGATGCTGGGAAATTTGCACCCTGAAAAACTCATCGCTAAACTGCTAATGGTCTCAAATCTACAAGCAAATCTATGAGCTCAGAAAATTAGGGTTTCCCTAAGTCGAAAATTATTTGGTGGCCCATAAAGACATGCAAGAACATTTCATAACACTGTTCGATGGATCCATACCAATAGTCGTGGCATTACACTTTCTGACTGAAAGACACTGCATTTCCCTGCTCAAAGATCACCGTGGGAAAGAGTCAACAACCTTGCGAATGCATTTCCAAACACTACTCTTCCACCTCTTGCATTTATCTCCCCACCCAATCACTGTTCAGCTTCTTTTGCGCCAGGTAGAACTGTTATACTCTGTGCCACATAAAGACGTTAGTACAGTTCGCTGAGGTGCAGCGGTCGAGAAAATTGAATGCTTCTGCATTAGAATATAGTCCCAGATGAATATGAGAATTATCATTAATTTTACATGCTGCCTTTGTCAAAAGCGTTATTTTGTGCTTTACTGTACATGGTGCTTTGATACAAGTTCATTGAACTAAGTGTATTTTTTGACTTTCAAACTTTCACACAGATGGGAAAGGAGCAGGGTTAGGGAGGCCCTAGGACCCAGGCGGAGCAACAAAGAAGGTCCGGCAAGTTTTGTTCTGTGGCAGAGGAATATGCAATCTACTAACATCTTTATGTGGAACAGAGTATTGTTGTGATATCCTTGAGTAGCTGTGAGTAATAGGACCAGGTAATGTTCCGTACCTGGGGAGAAAAAAGGAAGAAAAAAACAAAAAAGAAAAGATGCTGTATCGCTTCTTTTCTAGAAACACCATTATCGGCCAGAGATGATGAACACCTAAAAGGACAGGCCAGTCTTTAAATCGCCTGCTAATCTGACATTGGCAGATTACGAGGAGCAATGGGCACCTTTCAAAAAGCAGTGTTCTCATCCTCACGGCACGGCACGCTGATCATATGCGAAGCCACTTCATGCAACAAGATGTACAAACTTTGTGCATCTGATAAACGGCACTAGAGTCGGAGGTTTTTCTTCTGAAACTGCAGCTGCCCTTTCCCATGTTGATTAATCCTGATTCTTTAAGGGGCTTCCCCCACTACAGAAGGGAGCTAAGGTCGATTCGGTTCCCTTCAGTGGAGGGCGATTCCAGGCTGTCCCCACAGCAACTGAGTTGGCCCCCTGGAACCGAGCAAAGTGGGCGGGATCATCTTGGTGCCTGTTTCGCTCCTCGATCGTGATTGGCGCTTGTGTTACGGGCGGAAGCGGGGAGCATTCTTTTTTTTTACAGTTTTATAGTTTACAGTTTACAAGTTACATCGCTTTCTGCCCGCCACTCTCTCCGTTCTGCACATGCCACAAAAGCGGCCTCGTGGATTGGTTGAACGGATGAGGTGTCGTTTCGATGCTTCCCCACTTCGAAGCTTCGAAGCGGTATCGACCTTGTTCCGGCAGAAAAGTGTAGTTCATAACTGCAACAAGGATATCGCAGTTCTGAGGGGGGGGGGGGGAACTGAGACAAAACAATGTTGAGCTCGGTGGCAATGGGGATTCACTGAGGCAAACCTAGGTAGAAACCAGTTCAACTCTGTCAGTGGGGTTCTATTCCCATCAATTTAAAGAATCAGCATCAACACGTTTCAACACACACACAAAGAAAGAGCACTAACATCAGGGCCAACCCCACTGCCATTTCTCATGTATACCCAGGAATGTGCTCACACAAAACCCACAATATTCATACTAGAAGTCACTGTCAAGTCCTTTTTCCTCCAGTACAGTTGAATAGCATAGAGGCAGTGTGGTGTAGAGGTCAGAGTGTTGGAGGTTAGAGAGTTGGGTCTGGAGGTCCAGGATTAAATCCGTACTATGCCATGGAAACTCCCTGGGTGACTCTGGCCTACCTCACAGAAAAGGTTACCAGCTCCAGATTGGGAAATACCTGGAGATTTTGAGGGTGGAGCCTGAGGAGGGCGGGGCTTGGTGAGGGGCGGGACTTCAGTAGTGTATAATGCTATAGAACCGTGGTGGCGAACCTTTGGCACTCCACATGTCATGGACTACAATTCCCATCAGCCCCTGCCAGCATGGTCAATTGGCCATGCTGGCAGGGGCTGATGGGAATTGTAGTCCATAACATCTGGAGTGCCAAAGGTTCACCACCACGGCTATAGAAGAAGAAGAAGAGTTTGGATCTATATCCCCTCTTTCTCTACTGTAAGGAGACTCAAAGGGGCTTACAATCTCCTTTCCCTCCCCACACCCACAACACACACCCTGTGAGGTGAGTGCAGCTGAGAAAGCTCTGAAGAACTGTGACTAGCCCAAGGTCACCCAGCTGTCATGTGCTGGAATGCACAAGCTAAGCTGGTTCACCAGATAAGCCTCCACAGCTCAAGAGGCAGAGTGGGGAATCAAACCCGGTTCTCCAGATTGCAGTGCACCTCCTCTTAACCACTACACCACGCTGGCTCTCCCCCTTGTCTGCAGAGCCCGCCTTGTGGTGGTAGAGTCCGCCTTGTCTGTTCTGGGGACATTCATCAGGATCTCAGCCCGAGAAGAGCCCTCCTCAGCATCTGTGTTCCAAGATCCTTTAGCTGGAGATTGCAGGGACCTGCTGCAGGCCAAGTCTGCTGAGCGATATTTGTGTGCATTGCTGAGTGTGCATTGCTGAGCTACGTGCTTTTCTTTTGCGCTATGCGCAACTTTAGAACTCATCATAAACTCCCAGGCTTAGCCTGCTAAGTCCCAGGTACCAATCCAGAGCTCGGATTGCACGAGCTGCCGCTCAACTTCCTCCCTCCAAAATCAAAGACAAGTGCAGGTGGTACCCGATATCCTCCAGCCCTGTTTCAAAATTGATCAGGATCTCTGCTGCTTTCTCTAAAACATGCCCTTCATCATTCAAAAGCCGCAGCGCCTGAGCGTATACACTAGTGCAACCGTTTCCAAAATCCTAGTGTCTTGGGAAACATGTTTTGCACGCATGTTTGGCTACCCTGTTTCCCCGAATAGAAGACATCCCCTAAAAATAAGACATAGTAGAGGTTTTGCTGAAGTGCGAAATATAAGGCATTCCCCGAAAGTAAGACATAGCAAAGTTTTTGTTTGGAAGCACGCCCGACGAACAGAACACAGAAAAATAAGACATCCCCTGAAAATAAGACATAGCAAAAATTAACATAAGACACTGTCTTATTTTCAGGGAAACACGGTACCAAGAAAGCCCCACAGGTATACTGGTGGGTTTGCTGCAGATAGCCCCCTCGGGCCATTTCAGCAGGGCAGAAGTCCTTTCTCCCCAGAGCGATATGCTGCCATAGTGGAGTCCAAGCTCTGCTCACGACTTGCCTTTGATCTCAACAGGTTGGTTTCAGGTAGCTGGCTCAAGGCTGACTCAGGCCCCTTCCACACACACAGAATAATGCGTTTTCAAACCACTTTCACAACTGTTTGCAAGTGGATTTTGCTATTCCGCACAGCTTCAAAGAGCATTGAAAGCAGTTTGAAAGTGCATTATTCTGCATGTGTGGAAGGAGTTTCAGCCTTCCATTCTTCCGAGGTCAGTAAAATGAGTACCCGGCTTGCTGGGCGTAAAGTGCGGAGCACAAGAGGCCGAGCCAGTCCCAAAACGATTGCCACGGCAATGCAATATACATCCTTGTGCTGGGTTGGCAGCTAGTGCCAAGGGAACACTTAAAAAAAAATCTGCACAGCCAACCAAATCTTTAAAAGTCAATCAAATAGAATCACAGAGCTGGAAGAGACCACAAGGGCCATACCAGGCCACGCAGGAACACACAGTCAAAGCGCTCCTGACATAAAGCCATCCAGCTTCTGTTTAAAAACCTCCAAAGCAGGAGACTCCACCATGCTCTGAGGCTGCGTATTCCACGGCTGAAAAGCCCTGAACCTCAGGAAGTTCTTTCGAATTTTAAGTGGAATCTCTTTTCCTTCACCTTGAACCGATGACTTCTTGTCCTAGTCTCTGGAGCAGCAGAAAACAAGCTTGCTCCCTCTTCAACATGACATCTGTTCAATTTTTTTTTAAATATGGCTATCATGTCACTTCTTAACCTTCTCTTCTCCAGACTAAACATCCCCAGCTCCTTAAGTCTCTCCTCGTAGGGCATGGATTCTAGACCTTTTACCATTTTGGTCGCCCTCCTCTGGACCCGTTCCAGCTTGTCAATATCCTTCTTGAATTGTGGTGCCCAGAACTGGACACAGTATTCCAGGTGAGGTCTGACCAATGCAGAACAGAGTGGTACTATTACGCCTTTTAGACACTATACTCCTATTGATGCAGCCCAGAGTTGCATTGGCTTTATTGGCTGCTGCATCACACTGCTAGCTCATGTTAGCAGTCAAAAGCCTTGCTGGGCGGAAGCTCAACTGGTCTTAACCACTTAATAAAAACACTTGGTCTGTACCAGAAAAGTTGCTGGCAGGCACCGTGCTGGGAATCCTGGTTTACAGCATCCTCAAACATTTTCTCACAACCTCACTCTGTTCTTTTAAAAGGGAGCCCAGTTTATCCTCAGTATTCATTTTCCCTCTAGTGGGCTCCTCTCACCCTTTCCCTCTCTTGCTTTCCATCCCCCAAATCCATAACAAGTTTCTTAGTCAGTGTGGAGAAATGCCCTCTGTCTAGAGGTGGGATCCAGCAGGTTCTCACAGGTTCCCAAGAGTAGGTTACTAATTTTTTGTGTGTGCCGAGAGGGGGTTACTAGTTGGTGATTTTGCCATGTGATTTTTGCCTTAGTTACGCCCCTCCTCTCAGCAGTAGCGCGCAGAACTTGAAGCAGTCTAGCAGGAGGTGCACCGGTGTGCGTGGCAGCCTGCGCCTGCGTGCATTCGTTTCCCGCCCAAGGACCAGCGCAGCGGCTGCGTCCTTGCCACAGCCCCACCCAGGAATGCCCCGCCCCCGGAATGCCCGGCCACGCCCCCGTCGTGCCCTGCCCAGCCCCATTGGCGCTACGCCACAGTTTGAATCCCATCACCATGGGAACCTGTTACTAAAATTTTTGGATACCACCACTGCCTCTGCCCAAGAATACATTTCCACCGTCCCAACCAGAAGGGACAAGGAATATCGTCCAACTCTGTTCCCTTCCTAGGTTCAGCCAGTTTCTCAAGGTCCCAAGATTGCTTCTCTTGAACATAACCCCACTCCATAAACATCAGTTTATGAAATTTCGGATGAGTAGCCCTGTTGGTCTGCAGTAGAAGAGCAAGATTCCGGTCCAGCAGCGTCTCAAAGGCCCACAAAATATCCAGGGCACAAGCTCCTTTCATCAGATCAGTTATTAATGTAATGCCCAGAGCATACTTCCAGAACATCTGGACCTCTCAATGCTCTCCACAACAATGCTTGGATGCTCCACTGACTGACTGCAGGCAGGGAGGATACAGAACGCCAGCTGTGTCAGCAGAGTTAAAACAAGTGAAACCTCTCTGCCACACGCTGCAGTATTTGCAAAAATGTAGCTACGTGCGGCAACATCTTTTGGGCCATTTTATGGAGCAGAAATAAGGATAGGGAAGAAGAAGAAGAAGAAGAAGAAGGAGAAGAAGAAGAAGAAGAAGAAGAAGAAGAAGAAGAAGAAGAAGAAGAAGAAGAAGATTAGTAGTAGTAGTAGTAGCAGCAGCAGCAGCAGCAGCAGCAGCAGTTTGGATTTATACCCCACCTTTCTCTCCTGTAAGGAGACTCAAGGTGGCTTCCAAGTTTCTTTGCCTTCCTCTCTCCACAACAGACACCTTGTGAGGTAGGTGGGGCTGAGAGAGTTCCGAGAGAACTGTGACTGGCCCAAGGTCACCCAGCAGGAATGTAGGAGTGCGGGAAACACATCTGGCTCACCAGATAAAACTCTGTCACTCAGGTGGAGGAGTGGGGAATCAAACTCGGTTCTCCTGATTAGAATCCAGCTGCTCACAGCCACTACACCACGCTGCTTCAGCTGCAGGCCTGGTGGAACATGTCTGCCTTACAGATCCTTCAGGGTCCACATCTCTTTCCCGTTAACCCTTAGGGCGACTCTCCGAAGGAGGCTGAGAGGACCCAAGCCACATGGAGCTGCAGTGCAAGGAGGAAAGAGCCGCATCCGGCTCCGGAGCCGCAGGTTTCAGACCCCTGTTCTAGGGCTCGAGACCACCAACAGATTGTCCCCAGTCGAGTGTAATGTTCTTTGGGGTTATATTGGAAGAGGGGGCTCCACAGGTACAACCAGTGGTGGGATGCAGAAGGTTCGCACCACTTTGTCAGAACTGGTTGTTAAAATGGCGCTTGTAAACAACTTGTTAAATTATTTTAATCCCACCACTGGGTACCACAGACCCAGACCATTTGGAGCTTTAAAGGTTGATACTCAACCTTGAACCTCATCTGGTTTCCAGCTGCAAGCCACTACAGCTGGCAGAGTACAGGGGACCAAGGGAGCTTAGCGACGTATCCGCCATAACCCTCGCCACTGTATTCTGGCCAGTTGTGGCTTCCGGAACAGTCTCAAGGGCAGCCCTGTGTAGACATGGCTACAGCAGTCTAACCTGGAGGTGGCCATTGCATGGATCACAGTGGCTAGATCAAGGCGAGGCAAGTAGAACCACATTTCCTTGGGGGATATTTCCTTGCAGCAGCAGTGGCGTAGGAGGTTAAGATCTCATGTATCTAATCTGGAGGAACCGGGTTTGATTCCCAGCTCTGCCGCCTGAGCTGTGGAGGCTTATCTGGGGAATTCAGATTAGCCTGTGCACTCCCACACATGCCAGCTGGGTGACCTTGGGCTAGTCACAGCTTCTCAGAGCTGTCTCAGAGTGTTTGTTGTGAGCGGGGAAGGGCAAGGAGATTGTCTGCCCCTTTGAGTCTCCTGCAGGAGAGAAAGGGGGGAAGCAAATCCAAACTCTTCTTCTTCTTCTTCCATTAGCAACAAAGAAGTTACTCCAGTATGGCCATGCATGCATGTTATCTCCTCTTCAATAGCTCCAAATATGTATTTGTCATTTCTTAGAGTCCTTTAGCTGGACAATAATGAACTAGCCTTCTAATCACTCAGTGGGAATCTTGTATTCAGAGACCTTCCTCCAACGCAGAGGCAGTTCCTATCAGCAACTAACAACCTGAGACGTAGAACACCCCCTCTATTCACCCTCCTTAACTCAGGCCCCTTCCACACACGCAAAATAATGCATTTTCAAACCACTTTCACAACTGTTTGCAAGTGGATGTTGCCATTCCGCACAGCTTCAAAGAGCATTGAAAGCAGTTTGAAAGTGCATTATTCTGCATGTGCGGAATGAGCCATAGTTGCCAGTTCCTGTTGCCTTCGTCTCAGCCTGTCCAACATTTTTCAGAAACCGGAACCTCCAAATTCACAACCCCCACCCCAATTTTTTCTTTCTCGCCGGAGGAGCACGCAGACTGTCCTCGACACCCCGTGAGAAATTTCATCCGTCCGATTCGGAGTTCCATTTGCTTCCCTCGCAATGCCCGGGGCGTTTCATCCAAGCGAGCGCCTCCAAATTCACCTTGAAATTTCGCTTGAAATCACGGCACGAGTGTAACATACAGACAGGCTCGCGCAGCCAGGAACACTGGCATGGAGGGGAGGGGGGAGCGGGATCCGAAATGTGAAAAATGTAAATATGTTGGTCGGGAAACATCTTGTTAACTGAGCCGCTGCACAAGACGTTGACTCGACTCAGCCAGAGGGCATCAGATTTGGCATGCATCTTTCCAGCTGAACGAGGAGGCATGGGCATGCAGATCCACGCTCCGATGCAGATCAGGGCGCTGCATGCATGCACAAAACCCTTTTTCTGAAAGTAGCAATTGAGCTCATCAGCCATCTGAGGGAAGGGATAAAGTTGGATTTAACCCTCTCCTTGCCAAAAACCTTTCACACAAATACTATCTTTCCAGTTCTTGAAGCTACCACCCGGCTGCTTCTCTGTACTGATTTCACCTGTCCTTTTCTTACCTCACAGACCTGGGCATTATACGACCCGCGGGCCACATCCGGCCCGCCGGATGACCCTGACTGGCCCCCCTGCCTTGCTGAGGAGCGAGGTGTCTTTGAAAGCCCCGCAGAAGCCGGTTGCCTTGGCTGCCGGCTTCTGCGGGGCTTTCAAAAGCGCCTCGCCCCCCTGCCTTTTGGCCCGGCCCTCCACAATATTTTCTGTTTCTTATGCGGCCCCATGGAAAAAAATAATTGCCCACCTCTGCCT
Organism: Sphaerodactylus townsendi; assembly: GCF_021028975.2. NCBI lineage: Eukaryota > Metazoa > Chordata > Lepidosauria > Squamata > Sphaerodactylidae > Sphaerodactylus > Sphaerodactylus townsendi. The sequence continues at coordinate 15,164,366 of NC_059430.1, forward strand.
CACAAGGCAAAAGGTTTGCTACCTCTTAAAGACTGGGAAATCTCTGAAGGTTTTGGGGGTGGAGCCTAAGAACAGAAGTGTTTCGAGTGGGACCACATTGGTAAGCAGCAATTGATGCTTTCATTGGGAGATTGGTTGTAATTCCAGGAGATCTCCAGGCCTCACCTGGAAACTGGCAACCCCGCTTACATGGATTCCATCTGGCACCTCTTATTCCTCACCTCCGATCTTTTAAATTGATCCCTCTAGGTGTCTTCTCAATAGCAGTCTTACCTGCAGCAATTTTCACCTGATGTTATTTAGCTGAATTGCCTATTTATGCCCTTTCGTCCTCTATTAAAAACATGGAATAGTCTTTCTTTCTGGCCAATTGACTTTCAGGAGAGAAAATACACAGCATCCCCGTTGGGATGAAGAGCCTGGCGTGTGTGGCAAAACAGAGAGGATCTCATGAGAGATCTCAGTTCAAATCCCCACTCTGCCTGTGGACGCTTGCTGGCTGACCAGTCATGTAACCTTGGCCTAGCCTACCTCACAGAGTGGTTGTCGTAAGGATAAAATGGAGGCGAGGAGAATGCTGTAATCTGCTTAGGGGAGATACAGGTTGGCCCGTGGGTGGGAAGGAGAGAAGGAAGCGGAGAAAACTGAGGCTACGGAGGCTGTCAGGGGCACGGGGAAAAGGAATTTGGGTAGGGATAATGAGGTAAGCTGTTTTCATTCCTCACTGGGGAGAAAGGTATGGGATTGTAAAGGGATACTAGAGGATTTTGCCTTCCTCCAGCCATATAGCGGATATCACTGGAGGAGCAGGGGAGGGAAGCAATTGTAATTTCTGGCCCTGTGCAGGGTTTGGACTCAGTGGTGCACTGCTAGTGGGGACGTGGGGTATCCCAGGTCCCTGGGTGCCTGCTGCCAAGCCTGCAGGGAGGTAAGGGGCGGGGCTTGGTGGTGGGGTGGCTGTGGTGCCTGCCTGGGCTGCCCATCGTGGCGCCCTGCCTTCCCAGCAGGCTGGCTTCTGCCCTCCCCAGGCCCAGTGGGGCACAGTGTGTGTGTGTGTGTGTGTGTGTGTGTGTGCGCGTGAGGGGAGCCGTGTGTGTGTGCGCTGGAAGGCAGTCATGCCCCAAGGTGCTATTTAGGCCCCATACGCCACTGTTTAGACTAGATTATAGGTGTCAAACTCGTGGCCCTCCAGATGTTATGGACTACAGTTCCCATCATCCCCTACCAGCATCATGCTAGCAGGGGATGATGGGGACTGTAGTCCATAACATCTGGAGGGGCGCAAGTTTGACACCTGTGGACTAGATTACCCATGGTGTCCCTTCCAGCTCTTATGTTTCCATGAACGAAGCAAACACATTTGTGTGCTCTGATCATCTTACACTAATCCGCAGTATTTCCACCACTCAAGCCGATGGCGGGCCTTAACCTGGTGAGGCGTGTGATCGCAGGTGTCGAATCGGGTTGCATGTCCACACCTCGCTCTGGTCCAGGGAAGGAAACCGAAGCAAGGCCAGCCAAAGGAACCTCCTAGCAGTGGTAACAAAGGTTTGTGCTCCCTCTCTGCAACCCTGCAGGAGTTGCCAAAAACAGCAGCTGAATGAACGCACACACACACACACACACACTCAAACAGGACGACACATGGGATTTTTTTTTTGTAAAGAGCCTCTCCACGCTTTCCGTGGGTTATCTGCTTTCTGGCTGAATGGCAGAAGATTATAATTGCTGGCAGCCACAGAGAAGATGCAATCAAAAAGAAAGGACTGCCAGGATTAACCCCTTCAGGGCCCTCTGCCAGGGGCCGTGACAAATCCCGAAGCCATCGGAAAATGGGCGTTATCTCAGGGAGCGCGCCAAGCACAAAACCCGCCCTGCGCGGGCTTTGTTGGCAAGTGACAGCGGAGATCAATACCGGAGTCCAAATGCCAGCAGAAAAAGAGCAATGCCAGTCAGTATTTCATAGACTAACGGCCCTTGTCCTAGATTCTCATGCCTCACTGCTTGAAAATACAGCCATTGATCGGCATGTCATCGCTCAAATTCTTCAGACGTCAACTCGCCTTTTCGTCTTCGTCACAATTGAATTTTCTAGAGTCAGTCTTTATTATTATTTTTTTTATGAAATCGCAGCCACTAGATCTTCAGCCAGGGTTGGCCTTAATACGCGTCAGTTTCTTCCCAAGATCCTAGGATGTTGTAATGCACAGGTGTCAAACTCGCGGCCCTCCAGATGTTATGGACAACAGTTCCCATCATCCCCTGCCAGCACGATGCTGGCAGGGGATGATGGGAACTGTAGTCCATAACACCTGGAGGGCCACGAGTTTGACACCTATGTTGTAATGTATCGGCACGGTATATCTGCCGATCTAAGCTACGTGTCCGTTTGTAAATTGACAGACGGAGATTTTATCAATATGTAGATGGTTCAAGGGTCAGCTAAGGATTTTTGGTATGGTCCCTCTTTGTGCCTTTGGGATTTGTCACTGGGACCACGACTGCTGGTCCCAGTCGTGGAGCAGCAGTGGCGTAGGAGGTTAAGAGCTCGTGTATCTAATCTGGAGGAACCGGGTTTGATTCCCCGCTCTGCTGCCTGAGCTGTGGAGGCTTATCTGGGGAATTCACTCCCACACACGCCAGCTGGGTGACCTTGGGCTAGTCACAGCTTTTTGGAGCTCTCTCAGCCCCACCCACCTCACAGGCAGAGGTGGGATCCAACCAGTTCTCACCACTTCTCTAGAAGTGGTTACTAATTTTTTCTGAGTGCCGAGAAGGGGTTACTAAAGCAACCTCCCTGCCCAATAGGGACTGGAGGTGCGTGTGTGCGGCAGCGCCACTGTTTGAATCCCACCACCATCGGAACATGTTGTTAAAATTTTTGGATCCCACCACTGCTCACAGGGTGTTTGTTGTGAGGGGGGAAGGGGAAGGAGATTGTAAGCCCCTTTGAGTCTCCTACAGGAGGGAAAGGGGGGTTATAAATCCAAACTCCTCCTCCTCTTCCTCCTCTTCCTCCTCCTCCTCCTCCTCCTCCTCCTCCTCTTCTTCTTCTTCTTCTTCTTCTTCTTCTTCTTCTTCTTCTTCTTCTTCTTCTTCTTCTTCTTCTTCTTCTTCTTCTTCTTCTTCGTGCTGTAATCTCTTGATTTCCACTCTTGGATCCTGGTCTTTTGTCATACCATCCTCATTTCTTTACAGGTCGTATTTCCATCACTCGCTTTCCCTAACTACATTTTTATTACGTTAAGCTTTCAATGCAGGCAAATTGTTTCTCTTTGCCCCTCTTTTTTAAAAAAGATGTGCTCGGCTTTTAGATGGTGCAGTTCTCCGGCCTGAGCATCTGCTGTTCGGCAATGTCAACAAGGGACGCTTGTTGTTTGAAACCCTTCCAGCTGCCATCTTGTCGGTGGCCTGATTAGGAAAGACGTGCTCCCAAAATAAAAACCCTCAAGAGCTTGTTCACAGTTGTGGGAGTATGCCTTGAGTTTTATTTGGGGAAGCTCTTCCACTCCCAAGTGGGAGATTGAATACGTTCTGAATTTCGTAAAGCCCACCATTCTATTGTTTAAGGAGTTTACTGTTCTAGTTGATTGGATTAAAAAAGGCCCGTGGGATTCCCCTGGGATCTCTTCGTGATCCAAATGGTGCAAGGCAAAGGGCTTAACTAAATAAGATCAGTTACTGCAGCGCGCTCTGCTTGCGGTTGCCTTGGGAAAATGCTCAGAAACTTGAGTTGGCACAGAACTCTGCAGCCAGGATGTGGATGGGAGCGGGGACTCTATTACATGCCTACCCTGGCTCCCAATTTGTTTTAAGAAGAAGAGGATTTATATCCTCCCTTTCTTTCCTGCAAGGAGACTCAAAGGGTCTTACAATCTCCTTTCCCTCCCCTTCTCCCCACAACAAACACCTTGTGAGGTGGGTGGGGCTGAGAGAGCTCCGAAGAACTGTAACTAGGCCAAGGTCACCCAGCTGGCATGTGTCGGAGTACACAAGCTAATCTGGTTCTCCAGGTTAGAGTGGACCTACTCTTAATCACTACACCACGCTGGCTGAATGTGGGGACGTGGGGTATCCCAGGTCCCTGGGTGCCTAGTTTGATGGACCACTTGGGTTGCTGGAAGGTGATGTCAAACCACAGCTAGACATAGTACTAGATTAGACAGTGCTAGGGTAGACAGACCATGAGCTGGATGACCCAGGCTAGTCTGATCTCATCAGATCCCTGAAGCTAAGCAGGGTCAGCCATGATAAGAACTTGAATGCAGTGGCGTAGCGCCAAGGGGACAGGGAGGTGCACGACGCACCGGGTGTGGGCCGGTGCAGGGGCATGGCGGAGGCATTCCAGAACGTGGCAGGGCCAGCAGGGTTGGGGCAGGGATGCAGGCTGCATGCATGCCCTGGGTGCAGTTCTCCCTCGCTCCGGCCCTGTTTGGATGGGAGGCCAGCAAAGAAGTCCAGGATTACTAAAAGGAGATAGGCAAAAGGCTAACCAGCTCAGTCTGTATCCTGCCTTGAAAACGCTATGGGGTTGCCATAAGTCATCTGTGACTTGACATCTTTTCCACCAGCAGGGCAGACAGACTAAAGGCTCGGTGCGTCACAAAGCGATTTCATCTAGGAGCCGTCTCTGACAGCCGTTCGCTTTTGTGACTCCCAAATTAATAAACCTCTCCAAATCAAGGTTTATATTGGCTATTCTAACTATAGCAACGGCACCAGGCATCGCGCTAATTAGGCGAACCATCGCCTCCACGGCAAGGCGGGCTTCCTTAAGAAGAAGATATTACACCTTTAAGGAATTTAATTTATTACATCAAGACCGTACATTTTAATACAAGACGCTGATCTCACCCACAGGAAATTGCTTTAAAACAAGATGCATATCAGCAATTATTGTGTTTTTCTATCATTATCCTAAATTGTCAACGAAGGCGACGATCATTACAAAGCCGCATAAAAACGGTAATAGTAAGCAGGATATAGGCCCCAAAGGATTGTACCAGGCAAATCGATTCCAGGAAGGGGAGAGAAGAGAGGCTTTATCCGACTACTACAAAGGCAGAGCTTCGCTGCGACACAAAGGGAAGCCGGGGAAGCAAAGGAGGCATTTGTTTCCTAAAGCCACGGCTAGCACTTGGACGTTATTTGAGATAATGCTGGCACATTAAGCGCACAGTGGGCAACACAAGAAGTGGACGGAGGAAACAGTCAGCATAATGCTGGGCAGAGTGATTCCACGCTGGACCCGTTGGGCGATCTGAGTAGGACTGGAGGAGAAAGGTTCACAGAACACCCATCAATATTTTCCAGATTCAAAGCTCCCAAGGGGGGCGGGATCTGCTGCTGGAAGTTGTGCGGGGTTGGGTCATCGGGTTTGCCCTCCCAAGGACACTTGCCCTGGTGGAGGTGTGGATCCATCAACAGACAGCCACCCAGCCTTCCATGCACTTTCAAACTGCTTTCAGTGCTCTTTGAAGCTGTGCGGAATAGCAAAATCCACTTGCAAACCGTTGTGAAAGTGGTTTGAAAACGCATTATTTTGCATGTGCGGAAGGGGCCTAAGTGGGTACTTTCAATGGGATATTGCTGGTGATGTCCACAACATCTGGATTTGGAATTAGAATCATTATGGTGGGAGAATTTCTTTTTTCTGCACTTCTGTTTTCAAAGATATAGCCCTTATTTCCTCTTAGCCACTTTTAAAAAGAGAAAAAAAATGTCTCATTCATTGCTCTTTGAAAAAAACATCCATTCATCCTTGTGAAACTGCCCTTGTAATTGTTTTATTTTACACACCACCGGGTGGTGCTCTAGCAAGCAGGTAAGAAAGTCTGGGAAGATACTGCCCGCCTCAGAGCCTCCACAAAGAGACGTTCTGAATTTTTTTTTTTTTTACAGATCTCCCTTCCTGGCCCTTCTCACTTGGGATTTTGTTTTGATCAAAACAGAATTGTGGAAGGGAGAGAGGTCAGAGGGATAGGAAGCTATAAGGTCCTTTCTCCAAAGGAGCCATTTATCTCCAGGGGAACTTACATCTAAGAACATAGGAACTAGCCTGCTGGATCAGACCAGAGTCCATCTAGTCCAGCACTCTGCTACTTGCAGTGGCCCACCACATCCGTAGTCTGGGCGTCACTTGTTATTCTGGGACCTCTCCAGGTCCCACTTGGAAGTTGGCAACCCTATGTCTTTGACCTTGTGCCCCACATTTGTGTCCTTCCTCTGTGTTTCTTAGCATCCCCCCCCCCCCAAAAAAACCCCTGCTGCAGGAGATACACAAACAGGGCCCAAGTTTTCACCTTTGTTAACCGCGCTCAGCTTACTGGAAAAGAAAAGAGAGAAACAACGATGCGAACGTCAAGAGGCTGTAAATAATTTAATAAAACCAGATTGCATTTTTTGCTTTTTGTTTTTCCCTCCTGTCAAGAGAGCTTAATATCCTAATGCAATGAAAAGATGGGAGTCTAAATTTAGACAATGCACCAAAAGGTAAACACCGCTGCCTCTCCTCGGCGCTCCTGCATCCGGTTAACTCGCAGGTGGTTGTTCCGTTTGTATGCGGCTCTCATTGTTAGCTCTTGTGAATACTTGTGGTTCATTGACTCAGCCTCATTACTCCGGGAGATTATTTGCTCATCTGTTTTGCCGGAATTTAATTACTGGAGCACAACTGCTGGAATTCGGAAACACGCAGAGCACCCCTCCTCTCAACAGTTCAGAAGTCACTCGGTTCCCTTGCAAGCCCAGAAAAGCTATTCCAGAGGCGTGGCATGTCAGGGCAATATGTGGTGGTCATGCCCCTCCTCCAAAGAATTCTGAAAACTGTAGTTCGGAGTTTTTTCTCAGCTCCTTGACAAAACTACAGTTCCCAGGATTCCTGAGAGAAAACCCCGCCCACTGAATACTGCACTATATCTGGCTGGTCACAAGCCCTTGGGATCTGGATTTATTTGTCTAGATAGCCCTGCTGGTTTTTCAGCTCTTCTGCCGAATAAATCACTCCTTGATACTGTACATAGAAACTCCTGGCAAGCAGCAGGAGTTTTTTTGGGGGGGAGGGGGGGAGAATAGAAACTTTATTTATGGTCAATGATCAAATATGGAGGGGGGGAGGCACATGGGGGTATGACATCACATGTGCCACTTTTGGGGAAACCCCCCCCCCCCAGAAGTGACATTAGGTAGCTCTAGGAATTCTGGCAACCCCCTGTCTTTTGGAGTTACCTGATGTCACTTCTGCATCTTCCCTGGAACTGACATCATGGCAGACACAATGTCAATGTTTTTAACATGGGAGTGCTTTGATTGTGTGTTCCTGCACTGCAGGGGGTTGGACTTGATGGCCCTTGTGGTCTCTTCCAACTCTATGATTCTATGATTCTAATTCCTTTGTTCACATATTTTGGTTACCTTGATAAATGTGAATTTTGGGGAAATGCACTTTTCTGAGGTAATGTATAACCCCAGCCCATTTCAATCTCTTCCCCAGTTTGGAAAAGTGACGTACCATAAACTGGTTCAATCCTACGCCTCTGGGGTTACCAACTCTGAGTTGGGACATTCCTGGAGATTTGGGGGTGGAGTCTAGGGAGGGCAAGTTTGGGGAAGGATCTCTTTGGGGTAAAGCATTGTATCCACCCTCCAATGAAACCATTTTTTCCCGAGGGGAATAGACAACTGTAGTCTGGAAACAAGCTGTCGTTCTGAGAGAACCTGGAGGTCGGCAGCACAATAAATAGCTCTTTTCTGCTGAGCAAGGAGCAGTGGTGTACCGCCCATTGGGCGAACTGGGCAGCTGCCCAAGGCGCAGGAATTTAAAGTCACGTGGGGGTGGTCTGATTTCTAGCCCTGCCCACTCTCTACGGTGGCCCACAAGCAAAGTGGGGCAAGCAAGGAGTTTCCCGCCGTTGTGGAGGACTCCTGCCATCGCGGAGGACGATCCGCCCACCCCAGAGCCCAGAGCAACTCAATCCCTGGAGGGCAGAGCAACCCCCAGCAGAGTGGGCAGGGCTACCTCCGCCCATTGCGGGGGGGGGGGGGCTATCAAACCCAGGTTTTGCCCAGGGTGCCAGTTTTCCTAGGTCCGCCACTGGCCAGAAGGCCTGCTCCATTGGGAAAGGGAGTCAGAAGAAAGTTGCCGTATGCAACTATGGCAGCAACACAATACTGATATTTGCTGAAGGAGAAGCTGCCTTCAGGCATGCTTGCAGACTGTGTCTACAAAATCTGGATTCCAATGAAAACAATTTCAGCAAACTCACAAAATTTGCAGCATTCTTTCCAAAGCAAACTTGTGGCCAAATGGGGCATGCCCTGCGGGAGGGGAGTGCCGAGGGGGATTTGCTGGAGATGGAAGAGGGATGCCAACCTTCAGGTAGGGTCTGGAGATGACCTCCAGAAGATAGATCATTTGGTGTCCCTGGAGAAAATGACTGCTTTGGAGGGTATATTCTATGGCATTATTATCAGAGATTTGGGGAGACTAACTTTTTTTTTTAAAAAAAAATGTTTTTATTTATAATTTGATTCCCAGGCTGCCCTTCCTCAGGGAAGCTTACAACAATATTCAGAAGCCTTTATTGGCATAAAATAAACATACAAAATCAGCATACAAAATTTGCCCATTATTGCTCACAATTATAGACACTGGTACTAAAATACTAAATACTAAAATATATACATGGTCCTTCTGTAACTATAGGACTTTCCTTCAGCTAAGTTAACTCACTTAAACGTCATCGGATACTGACAGAAGCTAGCAAAATTACTGCTGGCTATATGTGGTCATAATACATAGACATTGGTTGGTATTCATCTAGACTTACGTCTATTATTGTTAGCAGAAATTTTGCTACATTCTCACACACTGTGGGATCCATGTTGTTCAAAAGCATAGGTATCTTAAGAGCATCAGTTAGATTGTTATACAGAAATGGGATAAGTGCAGATTGTGACATTCTGATTTTTGCAAACCTTACACAATGAAAGAGGGTATGATCGAGTGTCTCCACCTGACCCATACTGCATGGACATAGCCTCCTCTGTTTATCAATTTGTTACAACAATAACATTATATACAAAACACAGTATATCATGCTAGGTGCCTTAACAAATCTGATTAAGGGACATGAATTAAAAGGGAAAGGAAGAGAAGGAAAGGAAAGGAAAAGAAAAAATAAGAATGAGAAAGAGGAGAAAGGGAAAGGGAGTCCAGCTATGATGGATCCTGTTGTTGCCTGCAACCATAGGCCTGGTGGGACAGCTCTATCTTATAGGCCCAGGGCGTAGGAAGTTAAGAGCTCGTGTATCTAATCTGGAGGAACCGGGTTTGATTTCCAGCTCTGCCGCCTGAGCTGTGGAGGCTTATCTGGGGAATTCAGATTAGCCTGTGCATTCCCACACATGCCAGCTGGGTGACCTTGGGCTAGTCACAGCTTCTTGGAGCTCTCTCAGCCCCACCTACCTCACAAGGTGTTGGTTGTGAGGGGGGAAGGGCAAGGAGATTGTAAGCCCCTTTGTGTCTCCTGTTTGTTGTGAGGGGGGAAGGGCAAGGAGATTGTCTGCCCCTTTGAGTCTCCTGCAGGAGAGAAAGGGGGGATATAAATCCAAACTCTTCTTCTTTGTCCCAGGCCATGTGCTCACCGGCTGATGATTTGCCTGCCCACCTCTCCCTAATTTTCTATGTTAATGCATGCTTATTTTGTCATAGCCTAGATGCTTGGCGGTTTGGAGCATGGGTGTGGCTCTGGAAGGGCAAGGGGAAGGGAGCCAGGGAGCTACGCCTTCCCCTTGGGAACAGCAACAGCAGCAAGAGGCGACCGCCCCTGCTGAACCGGGCCGAAGGGGAACATCTATGGCCGGGAATGTCCGCCCGGCAGAGCCCCACAGTAGAATGAAGCTCAGGTTGGTGCTCCCACCCTGCTGAGCTGTAGCACGTTACCTGTATGACCAGATCCAGACCCATGATTAGCCTCACGCTTCTGCTCAATAAAATGTCTGTGGCCAATTTATTACCCCAGCAATGAAGTAGTGTGTATTATTGGTAAAGGGCCTCGCACAAAAGAGGTCCACCCCTCGGACAGCAACAAATGGTTATCCATAGAGTGAGGAGTTCTCTCAGGGGTATATTTGGAGAGGCAGTCCCTCAGGTACAAGGGTCTCAGACCACTTAGGGCTTTGAAGGTTAGAATCTTAACTGATCCAGTACTCCACCAGATGCTAAGGCATCCACTGGATGATATGTACAGGCAGGGGCGTACCTAGGCAAACTGGCACCCGGGAACAAAACCTGAGTTTGGTGCCCCCCCCCCCCCGCCCCGCGTATGGGCGGCCACCCTCCCCACCATGACCAAACAATGATTTTTGTACCAGCTCACAAAACACCTCCCACTCCCATTAAAACATACATGGCTCTTTCCCCACCAACTCTTTTCCTAATTTCCTAATCACAACAACCCTATGAGGTAGGTTGTTAGCCTGAGAAACAACTCCAAGCCAGTGGGTATTAAGCATGCAAGTGGGTATTAAGCATGTAAATCTCCCACAAATTACCCCCAGCAAAACATTTACCAAACAAATGTCAGCATCATCTCTCCTGAAACACCTCTGGTGGAATCCACCCCCAAACAGCATCACTTTGAATGGTGTTTAAACTAGGGAGTTCAGATTCTTCTTTTAAATCTACCTTAAAGGGAGAATCTGGGTGACCAAATGGGGGGCGCCCGGGGACATAGGGTACGCCCTGTCCCTAGGCAGGAACACCACTGTGTACAGGCCATGGGATTCCAGTCCCAAGGTCCCTCCCTTCTCCAAACCCTCCCCTCCCCAAATCTGCAGTAATTTGCCTACCCAAAGTTGGCAACCTTAGATAAAACCTACATCTTTTGCTGTCAAGGGGTGGAAATGGAGAGAGGGGGGGGGGAAAGGGAGAGATAAATGATAGGATTTCACTTCAAAAACCTTTCCAAGTAACAGAGGTAAAAAGGTTCAAACAGGTCATTCCTCTATTATCTAAGCAGAGAAGGATGGAGAGATGCATTCGAAAAATCAGGATGAAGGAACTGCTGAAAAGAACAATCACTTAACTGAACATGGAATTTAAATGATTAAAAAACAGATCATATTCCGTTATTACTGTGGCAGAAAATATAATTATGCAGGTTTCACACATCATTATTTACCATGCGAAGGAATTAATTGACACTACAAATATCACATCAAAAGTGTCCTTTTGTATTCTCTGGTGTTTCACAGAAAGATCTGAGGCAGAATTTGCAACCTCCGTTTCAATTTGCAGCCTCCATTTCACACCAAAGATCACTTGCCCCCATTATCCATTGCCGAAACTTCGACTTCACTTGCTGCGCCTAGAGAACGTGGAAATAATCAACATTTCTTAACCAAGGTTACCTGGAAAAGTCCAAGATTTTTAAACCATGGTCATCTGCTATATTTAATGAAGATGGAATAGCCCACGTTTTTTAAACCTCGGTTAACCGCAGTGTCTAGTGAAGATGGAATAGCCCAAAATGTCTAAATCATGGTTAACTGTTGTGTTTAGGGAAGATGGAATACTTCAAGATTTCTTAACCACCATGGTTACCTGCTGTGTCTAGTGAAGATAGAATAGTTTAAGATTTCTCAACTATAGTTATGTGCTGGGTTTAGTGAAGGTGGAATACGTCAAGATTTTTTAAGGACAGTTGCATACAGTCTCCAGTGAAGATGGCACAGTCCAAGATTTCTTAACTGTATTAAGAGAACAGGAGAGTCCCATAGGGTTGTGTCCAGTTAACCATCAAGAAGAAGTATGCTACAAGGTTGTCGTGAAGATAAAATGGAGGAGAAGAGAACAATGGGCTTTTCCACACACTTCATTTAAAACATTTTGAGGCAGGAAATAAAATGTTTCCTCCATGGAGTTCTGCATTGTTTTACCCCCAAACGTTTTATTTCCGACACCAAAACGTTTTAAATTAAACCCCCTTTAAAATGTTTCTCTGGCTGAAACATTTTGGAAACGTCGTCGTTTGCAGGGCAACCCACTGGCTATGTTTTCCACATTTTTCTGCGCCCCTGAACTTCCCCCTCAGCGCCATTTTCTGAGCTCACTCAGTTCCCCCTCGCCTGTTTTTTTGCAGCATTTTTTGTTTGTTCTTTTATGTTTCGGGGGCCAACCTTCAAAGCATTGAGTATAAAAGGAGTAAAGAACTCAGCATGAGGCTGTGAAACACAGAAGCATCAATTCAACACAGAACTAAAAAAGGGGGGCAAAAAGCACAAAATGGTGGCCACGAATCATTTCAAGGGGATGGGTGTGAGCAGAATGGAGGAGGGGGAACCACAGAAAACATATTACAAATGTTTAACTTTTTTTTTTTAGATATGTGCAGAAAGAACCACCTTGGGTTCCCACTGGGGAGAAAGGCAAAGTATCAAATAATTAAAAAAAAATGAAAATGAAAATCAGATTTTGGTGTTCTTTTGTGTGAAATAAGCATGTCATGGCAGTGGGCTCGCAGCCTGGGATCTGGGTCAGAGGTGGGATCCAGCAGGTTCTCACAGGTTCCCGAGAGTAGGTTACTAATTATTTGTGTGTGCCGAGAGGGGGTTACTAATTGGTGATTTTGCCATGTGATTTTTGCCTTAGTTACGCCCCTCCTCTCAGCAGTAGCTCGCAGAACTTGAAGCAGTCTAGCAGGAGGTGCACCGGTGTGCGTGGCAGCCTGCGCCTGCATGCATTCGTTTCCTGCCCAAGGACCGGCGCAGCGGCTGCGTCCTTGCCACAGCCCCGCCCAGGAATGCCCCACCCCTGGAATGCCCAGCCATGCCCCCGCTGTGCCCCGCCCAGCCCCATTGGCGCTACGCCACAGTTTGAATCCCACCACCATGGGAACCACCATGGATCCCACCACTGATCTGGGTGCCTTTATTTCTATGCTTGGACCAGTGCTGTCAACCTCCAGGTGGGGCCTGGAGATCTCCCAGAATTACTAGTGATCTCCAAATGCCAAAGATCAGTGCTTCTGGAGAAAATGGCTGCCTTGGAGGGTGGCCTGTGTGGCATTATATGCCATGGAAGACCCTTCCCCTCCCCAAGCTCCACCCCCAAATCTCTAGGAATTCCGTAATCACCATTGGCAACCCTAGCATGTTTGTTGATTGGAATTCAGCGCTTCAAGCATGGAAGTGCTACCAGCTCTTATCCCATCCCTGCTGTCCGGTTCTATGGAACGCCCACCGCCCTACTCCCCTGTAAAAAGTCACTCTCATCTTGCCATGAAGGTGGCTTTCAATGCAAATATCTTTTCTTCTGGCACGCTGTCAAGCAAAACCCACCGCCAGCTAATCTGCCACAAAGTCATCTTTTTTATTCACAAAACTACAAATTGAGTTATACACTCCATGAAAAGCAAATCTTCCTTTCCTTAAGGGGCATCCCGAGACACAAAATTGGATCTCTTTTCTGCGGAATCACAAGGATGAGACATCACTGTTGACGTGCAAATAATATTATAAACCTTGGGAAATGAACCGGCGAGAATATTTATCGCAATGATAACTTGCTTGTCTGTCGGATGCCAAGTGCATTGGTTTTGAAGGGGAGGGGCGGGGAGGGGAGAATTAGTCGAGATTTACATAGATGAAACTGCTTTCTGGAAACTCTTTGCCTTCCTTTAAGTAGCTGTTTTGTTCCACTGACAAAAGTACCCTACAATGAAAGTTTTTGAAAAATAGGGGTGAGATCAAATGACCTACAGATGTACCCTAGGAAGTTCCCCTGTACCCTAGGAACTTCCCCTGGAAGTTCAGCTGATTTCCAGAGGTCAGAGGTTGACTCCCCTGAAGCAAATGGTTTAGAAAGGGGACTATATGGCACTTCACCGTGCTGAGATGCCACCCTTCCCCAAACTCTGCTCTTCCCCAGACACCAACCCCAAATCTCCAGGGACTTCCCAACTCAGAGATGGCAACCCCCCGGGTGCGCACTGGTGCAGGGCCATGGCGGGGATATTCCAAGGTGTTCCGGGGCATGGCAGGGGCGTGGCATGGGCGCAGGGAACACATGTGCCCCAGGCGCAGTTCCCCCTGGCCACAGCTCTGGCCAGACCCGAAGAAAAAGAGCAACAACAACACAAACAAAACACCCTTCTCCAGGATATGAATGAACACATTTCTGGACTGAAACAGAGACATCATACATGCAAAAGCACAAGAACACTTCTTCTTCCATAGAAGAGCCAGCAGCAGAGGATTCCTTTCCCATGTTACCACCCTCCCTTTTCCAAACGGAATCACCGCCCACCCACTACAAACACACCTTCCCATTTTCCATCCCACATTCATCTTCCGGCTGTCAAGGTGTACACCTTTTCCAAATTTCATCCCGTTGTGCAGTCGCCGTGCAAGGAGCCTACGGACCGTACGGAATCCGTAAACATCTCAATCTCCATATCTTTATACACATACACACATTATCTTTACCGCCATGACTGGGGATATGGGATGATTTGTGAAGTTATCTATTATGGGAAATAATCAAGATTAATGAGGCCTGTGGCAGTTGCTGGATGTCTCCCGAGATTTATTACACAGGTTGTTCGTTTCTTCTTGTTGCGCGGGCGCCATCAAGGAGCCCGTGACAAATGCAAATAGAGACGTGGATTAATTGCGACCGCAGAGCAGAGAGTGATGCGCTGTTAGTCAATTTTCACCAGGAGATGGGCCCAGGTGAGTCCTTTGAAATTTAAAGGGCTGCTTTGGAATTTTTTGGACAGGTCTATGTCCAAGCCTGGTCGAAATAACAATTGGGATTCCCAAGACTATGAGGGATATATTTAAGGAATGACAAGAGAGTCTGAAGATAATTAAAAAACAACAATACTGAGAACTTCATCTTGGGGTGGAGGGCAGGGGTCGTGAGTCTACCAGCAGATTCCCAACAAAAATAATTCCCAACTTTATTCCCAACAAAATAGCCTCTCAGCCCAATCCACAGCTTTGGGTGGCTGGCCTGCACGCCACTCCCAAAGTGGATCTGCTTCCCCCATGGGCATGCGGATGCTGCTGCCCTTCCCCAGTGTTCTGGCAATAGATGACATCCCAGCACGCTGAGGCCGTAGAGTAGCAGGTCAGGGGAAGGCCCAACAGTACGTTTCCTCTTGGCCAATTGCCACCTTATGCCGGTAGCTAGGAATCATGACTTATGGAACCTCAGCCAATGGCGTAAGGCCCATGTCGGGTAATGAGGTTTCTTGGTGGCACCACCTTAGGAAGCGGAGCAGCGGCCAGTCCCCCAAAGCTGTGGATGGGGCTGAGAGGCTTTTGTTGTTGTTGTTGGGAATAACGGAGGAGGACTTTCCTAAGCAATATAGAATGTTGTATTGTCGAAGGCTTTCACGGCCAGATTCAACTGGTTGTGGTGGGTTTTCCGGGATTTTCCTCTGGGACACACCTCTGAAGATACCAGCCACAGATGCAGGAGAAATGTTAGGAACAAGAACCACCAGACCACGGCCACACAGCCCAGAAAACCCACCACAACCAATACAGAACGTTGTTTCTATATAAATGATGACTGCAGCATTTGTACCGCACCTGGCCCATGGGTGTAGACTAAACATTAAAGCAAACTGAAGGGATCCCCACTTCCCAGGCAGCTTTATCTTCACTATGAATGTTAAGGTAAGGAATTGCTCCCATACACACACTCTTGAATCACCAGCCCCATAAAATTACCACTTCGGCCAAGGCAAAGTTTATATATTCACTTATGTATGTGTATATTTATGTCCAGTTTTTTTTTCTTCCCAATGGAAACTCAGAGTGGCTTACAATATCATAAGAACATAAGAACTAGCCTGCTGGATCAGACCAAAGTCCATCTAGTCTAGCACTCTGCTACTCGCAGTGGCCCACCAGGTGCCTTTGTGAGCTCACATGCAGGATGTGAACATAAGAACATAAGAAAGAGCCTGTTGGATCAGACCAGAGTCCATCTAGTCCAGCACTCTGCTACTCGCAGTGGCCCACCAGGTGCCTTTGGGAGCTCACGTGCAGGATGTGAAAGCAATGGCCTTCTGCTGCTGCTGCTGCTGCTCCCGAGCACCTGGTCTGCTAAGGCATTTGCAATCTCAGATCAAGGAGGATCAAGATCGGTAGCCATAGATCGACTTCTCCTCCATAAATCTATCCAAGCCCCTTTTAAAGCTATCCAGGTTAGCGGCCATCACCACCTCCTGTGGCAGCATATTCCAAAATCATTCGCTGCTCTTCCATTTTAGGCCGATAACAACACAGTCAGGTAGGTTAGGACAGGAGAAACTGAATGACCCCAGATCCCCAGTGAGCTTCCATGACCAAGCATTCACACCAAGGTCTTCCAGACTCTAACTGAACATTTTAAATATGCTCGCTGTCAAAATGGCAGGCAGAAGCGGAGAGTCTACTTTGATCTGGGGATGACGGTGGGGTCAGACATTTTTCCTTTCCTACTGTGGAAAAAGGAGAAATAATCCTACTGCAGAAAAGGAGAATTTAGACCTCCTAGGAATCTTCAATATCACTTAGGAATGGAAGTCTGCCCCAGTTACCAATTTCTACGCAAGTAAATAAGAGTTTCAGATAAAACAAATAGATCAAGACGGCTCTCCTAACATCATTCGAAAGATTGGATTATATGGCAGGTCACTGAAAAATCAATCTTGTGATACGGTCTTTTACAAACAGTAGGCATTACTAGCCACTTGACAGAACCATGGAAGAAACATAAAGCTATTAACAGCAAGTGGATCTAAAAGAGATATCATGCCTAGTTTATTTCACAAAGCGGCATAGGTGTTAAAATGGAAACACTGCTTTTTCTAACCTACTGAATGAAGTCACTTCCATTCTTTTTGAAATACTACCGAATCCAGGCAGTAGTTTTGAAGAAAGAAGTCCGGCTTCCCTGTTCCCACATGATCTTCAAGAACCACTAACTTTATTGTATATGGTCCCATCCCTGCTCTGGTCCAAACACAATGCATTTATATCAACATACAATTTTTATAGTGTGCCTCCATAATTCTCCCAGCAATGTTGACAACCTTTAGGTGATGACTAGAGACCTCCTGGTATTACGACTGATCTCCAGGTGACAGAGATCAGCTCACCTGGATAAAATGACCTTTTTGGAAGACGGGCTCTATGGGAGCATGCCTCATTGAAGTCTCTCCCCAAACCCTGCCCTCCTTAAGCTCCACCCCAAAAATCTACAGGTCTTTCCAACCCAGAACTGGCCACCCTCCCTTCCAGTAATCCTGTGAGGTGGGCTAATATTGTTTCCCCCTTATTTCACACTGAAAACTGAACCAACGTCCACCCAAGTAAGTAAGTAAGGGTGATTGTTTGAATTAAGAACTTTCTCAACACCTGGATCAATCTTTTGACCCAGGTTGGTCCAAACCAGGGAGGACATAAGGAATTATCTGACACTGAACTTTCCAGATTCCTTCCTTTTAAATAGCAAGTGTGGGAGTGTGGGGGTGTGGGGGGGGGGAGGGTTGAATTCAAACCGGGATATAAAGGAAAAGAGAGTTGCAGATTTGCTCCAACAGGGAAACAACTCCCCTCCCCTTATTCCAGTATCCTGATCATAATCAGACCCTGGTTATTTAAAGACCAAAAAGAACTAGGTGCTTCACCTGTGGAGCACAGAGAAATGATGGGGAAAACCACAGAAAAATAACCCGTGGACAACGATGTTGTGTGGAAGGCCAAAGAAAACTGCTGCTGGTTGGCCCATAAACCACAAGACTATTTCCACGTGGAAGACTTCAAGCGGCAATACGCAAACAAATGTGTATCTGCACAGCCTGCTTGGAGAAAATACCGTCAAAGAGAAAGATCCCAGAATCCAGGATCCAGTTCACCGGATCCTCTGAACAAGACACAGGGCCAACGCATCAGGACGAAGAATTCTGACCTGTGAGAAACCTGTATATGGAAATATACCATCTACGCGGCTTACTTTTTGACCTGGAAGGCCCAAGCTAATCTGATCTCATCAGGTCTCAGATGCTAAGTAGGGTAGGCTGGAGAGTGAACAACTGCCGATTTGGTTTCTTGCAAAATCCAAGACTATTCTCACCAACTTCTCTGTTAAAGGTGGCCGTATCTCATGTTTATATCTGCTCAGCGTCTCAGCTGCCGCACAGAAAAGAGGTTCCAATGCAAAGTTACTAGACGGCTGGACGGAAGAAGTTTCTCGTGACATTTTTTGCGGGGTCCCGAAGCCAGCCACGGGTAAGAGGACAATGCACAGCTGTCAGAGCTGATAATGGCGCTTTTAGCAAGTCACATTTTTCTTCTCCCACTGTGGTGTCAGCTGTCAACAGATTAAATTCTAAGAACAGAAGGGTCACTGGGACCCATGACCCCTTCTGGCAGGCAGATTATAAAAAAGGCGCATACCATTGAACGCAAGCACTCTGGGAGGGAAAAAAAATGCAGCTAAACTCTATTTCAACATGGTATTCCTCTTAAACTTTATTTTGTTCTGCAAGATAAATATGGGCATCTGTCAGTCAGCCAGAGAAAGACTCATAGTTGTTGTCCTGTATATGCTGTATATGATCAGTGATTGCTGCTGATTGACAGAGGGCGTCTTTGGGGCTCCAAGCTAGATCACACAACAGTTGCCAACCTCCCTGTGTTTATGTACTTGCGATCTTCTTAGCATTGAGCATACATCCTGTTCAGGTTTGATTCTCAGTTTTACACAATGCATTTATATCAACTCCGCTTCCAGATCAGAGAATCCCCACGCTTTCTGAACGCTCTGAACATGCTACACTTCCTCTCCTTTCATGGGAAAGCAACCAGCGTACATTTAGCATTCTTTGGGTTTTCGCACTCCATCCTACCTTTCCCCGCCCATGGCACAGCAGTTCCTCCCATTCTTTGGACCACCATTTAAGAAAGATCAGAAGGACAGCAATAAAAAAAAGTAGCAGACAACCACCCCAAGTGGAGATTGCATGGATACAATGAGGAAGCCAAGGGTGACCAAAATGGCAACTTGGCTCAGCTCGGGACACTTTGAGAACCCCCTGTGCAAACAAAAAACTGCGGAGTAACCCCAAAATGAAGCAAACAGCAGCAGGGTAAGTAGTGTGTGCAAAAGCAACCAATCACAACTGATCTCCAGTCTACATAAACCTCTTTCCCTGGAGAAAATGGTGGTTCTGATGGCTGGATTCCATGGTTCCAAATAAACTCAAAAATATACACGTTGCACTCTGGCTGTGTCTAATTTTATATATTAATTTTATATATAATTGAACAACTCAACACTTCTATTTGTATTTACATTTCCTTATTTCTCTGACAAGGTTCTTAAAAATACAGCATAAGTCTTCCAACTCTTATAACTAAACATAAATAATCACTTAGTCCATTCAATTCTCTATTCAGAAACAAAACTTCAGTTCCATATAGTCCATGTATCAATTCTGTAGGTTCTACATAGAAACGTCTCGCGCGTATAGAACGTTTTTCGTGCGTCTTCCTCAGTATGCCAGTATGTTCAAACAACTTCCATCAGTTCTTTGAGGCTTCTAATGGGTATATCTGAAATTAAAATTACACAGATACATATATACTGAAATCACAATTATGCCTATTTCTCTATCTTTCTTGCACCAGTCCATCACAACTCTGCTGAGGCACAATCTCTGCTCCTCCACCCCACCAAATCTCCAGGAATTCCCCAGCCCGAAGTTGGCAACTGTAGTTCCCATAGACCCATTCTGCAAGCTATGGGACTAGCAGAAAAAAATCAGGGTAACGGGGGGTGGGGCGGGTTCCAAAGGCTTGCTGGTGTCATCTGCTTTTCTCCCTTTTATTTTTATCCCACCTTTCTGGCAGATATCAGCACCTCAAGTGACTTTGCTTTAACTGAATTATAAGCCCCCTTGAGGAAAGGAAGACAGCATGCTATAGCCCTGTGGTGGTGAACCTTTGGCACTCCAGATGTTATGGACTATAATCCCCATCAGCCCTTGCCAGCACAGCCAATTGGTCATGTTGGCAGGGGCTGATGGGGATTGTAGTCCATAACATCTGGAGTGCCAAAGGTTCGCCACCACTGCTTGTATAGCCCTATCTCATCAGGTCTTGGAAGCTAAGCAGGGTCAGTGCTCGGAAGGGACACCACCAAGGAAGAAGAAGAAGAAGAGTTTGGATTTATATCCCCCCTTTCTCTCCTGCAGGAGACTCAAAGGGGCTTACAATCTCCTTTCCCTTCCCCCCTCACAACAAACACCCTGTGAGGTGGGTGGGTCTGAGAGAGCTCCGAGAAGCTGTGACTAGCCCAAGGTCACCCAGCTGGCGTGTGTGGGAGTGAATTCCCCAGAAAAGCCTCCACAGCTCAGGCAGCAGAGCGGAGAATCAAACCCAGTTCCTCCAGATTAGATACAAGAGCTCTTAACCTCCTACGCCACTGCTGCTCTGCGGGGGGCTCTGCAGGGGGAGGCAAGCACACACCCCGCCAGCTTCTCCCTTGCCTTGAAAGCCCCTTCCTTTGGTTCAGAGAAAGCTTAACTATCTGCGTAATTTATTTTCTTGCAAATCTATAAATAAACGTTCCATCTTCAATAAGCCTCAAGGAGTCACTTAAGAGTGCCCAATCCAGCCTGACAAGAGCAATCAGTTTGGGAGGGAAAAGTAAAATCCCCTCACAGAGTTGGAGTTTTTAAGTATTTGTCATGCTCTGGCTCCTTCCGCACATGCAGAATAATGCACTTTCAATCCACTTTCACAAGTGTTTGCAACTGGATTTTTTAAAATTTCGAACTGTAAAATCCAGGTGCAAAGTGTATTGAAAGTGTATTGAAAGTGCATTATTCTGCATGTGCGGAAGGGGTCTATGAGAAAGGAATTTTTTCCCTCAAGGAACTTTAGTAGATGGAAGTTTTGTTATAACCAAGGCAAAGAACTGTCTGAAACAACTAAAGAGTTTATCAAAGGATTCTTGCCAAGGGAAAGAAAAGCTTAACTATCTCTGGCTCATTCCGCACATGCAGAATAATGCACTTTCAAACTGCTTTCAGTGCTCTTTGCGGAATAGCAAAATCCACTTGCAAACAGTTGTGAAAGTGGTTTGAAAACGCATTATTTTGCGTGTGCGGAAGGGGCCTCTGTAATTTATTATACTCCGCTTTTCTCAACCATAAGGAGTCTCAAAGCGACTGACAAACTTCTTCCCTTCCTCTCCCCACAACAGATGTCTTGAGTGGTAGGAGGGGCTGTGAGAGTTCTAAGAGAACTGCGGCTGGCTCAAGATCACCCAGCAGGCTTCATGTGCAGGAGAAGGAAAACAAATCCAGTTCACCAAATTAGAGTCCACATGCTTTTAAACCAGTACACTTTTTGTGGCTGATAGCCACTTCCAGCCCATGCAAACCGCACTGAAACAGTTGGAGTAAGGGTCTGACTTATAAAATAGACTCATAAGCTGAGTGGTTGCCACCACTCAGTCTTTTAGGAATGCACCTCTCCATTATTGACCTTCTCGCTGTGGAATCGTTGACAGGGTTTCCTAGAACCCACCACGGAAACCAACAGTCCCTCCCGCAACAAATGTACAAATTGGAACGGTTTGTCGAGCCACCGTGCTGGATTTTGCAATGTTCTCTTTTCTAAGGGATCGTCCCAGGTTGAACATCACGACTTCACAGAGCACAACCATCTGCAACCGGGCATAAAAAAGGGGAAAGAATATTGCTGAACATCAAAGTGCCTCTCAAAAAGGGGGCTTTTAAATCCACGCTTTAAGCATCACACCACGAGCGGTTTTGAAAGGAACGCCACTTAAAATGTCCTCAGCATGGAATTTTAAACCCACGGTGAATAAAACACACATGGACAGTGCCGAATTAATGGCCAGGCAACCGAAGAATCCACGCCGAATGCAAAGCACATAACACACTCCTCCAACAAGGCCGACGCCTGGTGTAAGGGGGCTGGGGTGGGGAAAATCCATGTTGGATTTCTCCTACTGTATGTCACCAGGGGTGGCTATTTTGGGATGCGTGAACCTGTTCCCGAGGAATGCAGGGGTGTAAGAGACAGGCCAGTCATAACACTAGAAGCATGCGTCCACTTTTGAACCTGCTGGCAGGAGATAAGAAGCTATGGCATAGTAGCAAATGTTTCCCTTGTGCAAAAGCACTCCCATCTAGTGCTGCCAACTTTAGGCTGGGAAATTCCAGGCATTCTTGAAGATGGAGTCTGGAGAGAGTGAGTTTTGGGGACTGGAGAGGTTTCCGTGGGGTATAATCAGTGGTGGGATTCAGCCGGTGCGCACCACTTCGGCAGAACCGGTTGTTAAAATGGTGCTTGTAAACAACCAGTTGTTAAATTATTTGAATCCCGCCATTGGGTACAATGCCATGGAGATTACCCTCTGAAGCCACCATTTTGTTCAAGGGAACTAATCTCTGGGCGATTCCGCACACGAGTAAAATAGGTTCGACCCAGTTCCCTGAGAAGGGTACTAACCTAGGTCAAAGCCATTGTTGTTCCCCACTGCAACCAGCTTGATCCCAGCTTGGAGGGTGGAATCATCCTGTGCCTCTTCGCCGCTCTGTTCCGATTGGCTACTGTTCTACAGCCATGTTCCGTCTACCCCCACACACGTTATAAAAAAAAACTGCCACAGGAATGGAGGGATGAAGGTGGCGTTTTTTGATTGGCCAGCTGTATGCATGCCTGAAACACTCAGCTGTGATTGGCTGAATGGGGGACTCCTGGCACCAGAGATTCCGCACTTTACTGGAATCGAGCTGAGTTTGAGCGTGGTTCCCTGAAAAAGTAGTAGTTCCCAACTGAAGTAGGAAATTTGACCGTTACACAGGGCAAAGCTAGTACAAAACCACATCGATCCCAGTGGTTGTGTGAAGCACTTAGGTCGAACGTAGCTCGAACTTAGGCTGATAACCCAAGTGTGGAATCGACCTCTGTTGTCTGGAAGCCAGTTGCAAATCCAGGAGCTCTCCAGGCGCTTCTTGGAGACGGCCAATCCAATTTGCACCTTGCAAATTCATTTGCTTCCGCGTGCAAAAGATTCGCACCTGATGCCCAAGCTGTGAATCCCCAGGCTTTTTTATTACTTGGAGTGGGGAAAAGAAAGCAACGGCATTGCGTTTGTAAATAAATCAATACGTCAACAAATAAAATGTAGGTCAGGAACGGCTGGAAGAGCAGCGGGCCGTATATTTCAGGCACTTTCCTGCTCTCGAGTGCAGGATCAAGAGAGCTTGGAGAAATCCAATCAGCTTGCGGAGCAAAGCACTCCGGTTTTTTGGCCACATGTAGTGGTTGAGGTTTGCAACTCTCAGCCAGTTTTAGATGTGCAACAGTGTCCTGAGCCCCATCGCCATCTGGTCTAGCCCCATGAGCGACGTGGGACTTTTTCACCCACTGGCTTCACCCCATCCCTAAACAACGCCACGCCGTCCAAGCCAGAACGTACCACATGGACTGAGCAGGTGGACTGAAGGCTGTGCCAGCGGAGCAAATAGACTCCAGTGAACTGCAAACCCTTCACAGGGAGGGGTATTTTATATTTGTGAGCCACAAAAGCCACTCAGGTTTATGAGGTCGGAAGGCAGGGATATGACAAATGGTTGAGATTTGCTGGCACACTCAACCAGTACTGAACATTGTTCCTTCATGCGGACTTTCCACTAGTGCCGTCAAGTCGTAATTGACTTCTGGTGATTCCAGCAAGGGTTTTTCAAGGTGACTGAGAAGCAGAGGTGGTTTGCCATCACCTTCCTGCATAGACTTGTTATCCACGTGGTGACCCTGCTTAACTTCTGAAATCTGACGAGATCAAGCTATTCCTTGCCACCTTCACTCCTGGACTTCTCTTCTAGGGCCTAATTCTTCACAGGGAAGGGTTGAAACTGTTTGTGTAACCCCATGCTCAGAATGGGTTGACCCAGAAAGGGGTGGAGACTCAAAGCTGCAGAGCTCATGTAGTTTGGAGGAGACAAGGCTACCAGACTCGGACCTTGATTTCTATAAGCCCTTAACACCTTGTTAAGGGTTCTTTTTGTGTTTGTAATGGGTGAGAGTTCTCCTGGAAACCTTCATCCTGTTGAATCCTGTTCATCAAGCCCTTGGAGTCTTCAGCAGCCAACCCACTTGCAAAGAAGAATTGGACTTGGAAATATCAGAAGACTGTAAATATAAGGACTTGAAAATGCAACCTGAACAGGACCTAGAAGTGTGATGTTAAATGTTGATGTTATATGTTAAGAAAGTAAACCATTTTGTTTTTAAAATTTGTTGTTGCAAACTCATTCCAAGTTCTGCCCCACAGAACCCACAAGCTGATGGGGGGGGGGGGGTGGGGGGGGGGGGGGGTGGGGGGGGGGGGGGGTGGGGGGGGGGGGGGGTGGGGGGGGGGGGGGGTGGGGGGGGGGGGGGGTGGGGGGGGGGGGGGGTGGGGGGGGGGGGGGGTGGGGGGGGGGGGGGGTGGGGGGGGGGGGGGGTGGGGGGGGGGGGGGGTGGGGGGGGGGGGGGGTGGGGGGGGGGGGGGGTGGGGGGGGGGGGGGGTGGGGGGGGGGGGGGGTGGGGGGGGGGGGGGGTGGGGGGGGGGGGGGGTGGGGGGGGGGGGGGGTGGGGGGGGGGGGGGGTGGGGGGGGGGGGGGGTGGGGGGGGGGGGGGGTGGGGGGGGGGGGGGGTGGGGGGGGGGGGGGGTGGGGGGGGGGGGGGGTGGGGGGGGGGGGGGGTGGGGGGGGGGGGGGGTGGGGGGGGGGGGGGGTGGGGGGGGGGGGGGGTGGGGGGGGGGGGGGGTGGGGGGGGGGGGGGGTGGGGGGGGGGGGGGGTGGGGGGGGGGGGGGGTGGGGGGGGGGGGGGGTGGGGGGGGGGGGGGGTGGGGGGGGGGGGGGGTGGGGGGGGGGGGGGGTGGGGGGGGGGGGGGGTGGGGGGGGGGGGGGGTGGGGGGGGGGGGGGGTGGGGGGGGGGGGGGGTGGGGGGGGGGGGGGGTGGGGGGGGGGGGGGGTGGGGGGGGGGGGGGGTGGGGGGGGGGGGGGGTGGGGGGGGGGGGGGGTGGGGGGGGGGGGGGGTGGGGGGGGGGGGGGGTGGGGGGGGGGGGGGGTGGGGGGGGGGGGGGGTGGGGGGGGGGGGGGGTGGGGGGGGGGGGGGGTGGGGGGGGGGGGGGGTGGGGGGGGGGGGGGGTGGGGGGGGGGGGGGGTGGGGGGGGGGGGGGGTGGGGGGGGGGGGGGGTGGGGGGGGGGGGGGGTGGGGGGGGGGGGGGGTGGGGGGGGGGGGGGGTGGGGGGGGGGGGGGGTGGGGGGGGGGGGGGGTGGGGGGGGGGGGGGGTGGGGGGGGGGGGGGGTGGGGGGGGGGGGGGGTGGGGGGGGGGGGGGGTGGGGGGGGGGGGGGGTGGGGGGGGGGGGGGGTGGGGGGGGGGGGGGGTGGGGGGGGGGGGGGGTGGGGGGGGGGGGGGGTGGGGGGGGGGGGGGGTGGGGGGGGGGGGGGGTGGGGGGGGGGGGGGGTGGGGGGGGGGGGGGGTGGGGGGGGGGGGGGGTGGGGGGGGGGGGGGGTGGGGGGGGGGGGGGGTGGGGGGGGGGGGGGGTGGGGGGGGGGGGGGGTGGGGGGGGGGGGGGGTGGGGGGGGGGGGGGGTGGGGGGGGGGGGGGGTGGGGGGGGGGGGGGGTGGGGGGGGGGGGGGGTGGGGGGGGGGGGGGGTGGGGGGGGGGGGGGGTGGGGGGGGGGGGGGGTGGGGGGGGGGGGGGGTGGGGGGGGGGGGGGGTGGGGGGGGGGGGGGGTGGGGGGGGGGGGGGGTGGGGGGGGGGGGGGGTGGGGGGGGGGGGGGGTGGGGGGGGGGGGGGGTGGGGGGGGGGGGGGGTGGGGGGGGGGGGGGGTGGGGGGGGGGGGGGGTGGGGGGGGGGGGGGGTGGGGGGGGGGGGGGGTGGGGGGGGGGGGGGGTGGGGGGGGGGGGGGGTGGGGGGGGGGGGGGGTGGGGGGGGGGGGGGGTGGGGGGGGGGGGGGGTGGGGGGGGGGGGGGGTGGGGGGGGGGGGGGGTGGGGGGGGGGGGGGGTGGGGGGGGGGGGGGGTGGGGGGGGGGGGGGGTGGGGGGGGGGGGGGGTGGGGGGGGGGGGGGGTGGGGGGGGGGGGGGGTGGGGGGGGGGGGGGGTGGGGGGGGGGGGGGGTGGGGGGGGGGGGGGGTGGGGGGGGGGGGGGGTGGGGGGGGGGGGGGGTGGGGGGGGGGGGGGGTGGGGGGGGGGGGGGGTGGGGGGGGGGGGGGGTGGGGGGGGGGGGGGGTGGGGGGGGGGGGGGGTGGGGGGGGGGGGGGGTGGGGGGGGGGGGGGGTGGGGGGGGGGGGGGGTGGGGGGGGGGGGGGGTGGGGGGGGGGGGGGGTGGGGGGGGGGGGGGGTGGGGGGGGGGGGGGGTGGGGGGGGGGGGGGGTGGGGGGGGGGGGGGGTGGGGGGGGGGGGGGGTGGGGGGGGGGGGGGGTGGGGGGGGGGGGGGGTGGGGGGGGGGGGGGGTGGGGGGGGGGGGGGGTGGGGGGGGGGGGGGGTGGGGGGGGGGGGGGGTGGGGGGGGGGGGGGGTGGGGGGGGGGGGGGGTGGGGGGGGGGGGGGGTGGGGGGGGGGGGGGGTGGGGGGGGGGGGGGGTGGGGGGGGGGGGGGGTGGGGGGGGGGGGGGGTGGGGGGGGGGGGGGGTGGGGGGGGGGGGGGGTGGGGGGGGGGGGGGGTGGGGGGGGGGGGGGGTGGGGGGGGGGGGGGGTGGGGGGGGGGGGGGGTGGGGGGGGGGGGGGGTGGGGGGGGGGGGGGGTGGGGGGGGGGGGGGGTGGGGGGGGGGGGGGGTGGGGGGGGGGGGGGGTGGGGGGGGGGGGGGGTGGGGGGGGGGGGGGGTGGGGGGGGGGGGGGGTGGGGGGGGGGGGGGGTGGGGGGGGGGGGGGGTGGGGGGGGGGGGGGGTGGGGGGGGGGGGGGGTGGGGGGGGGGGGGGGTGGGGGGGGGGGGGGGTGGGGGGGGGGGGGGGTGGGGGGGGGGGGGGGTGGGGGGGGGGGGGGGTGGGGGGGGGGGGGGGTGGGGGGGGGGGGGGGTGGGGGGGGGGGGGGGTGGGGGGGGGGGGGGGTGGGGGGGGGGGGGGGTGGGGGGGGGGGGGGGTGGGGGGGGGGGGGGGTGGGGGGGGGGGGGGGTGGGGGGGGGGGGGGGTGGGGGGGGGGGGGGGTGGGGGGGGGGGGGGGTGGGGGGGGGGGGGGGTGGGGGGGGGGGGGGGTGGGGGGGGGGGGGGGTGGGGGGGGGGGGGGGTGGGGGGGGGGGGGGGTGGGGGGGGGGGGGGGTGGGGGGGGGGGGGGGTGGGGGGGGGGGGGGGTGGGGGGGGGGGGGGGTGGGGGGGGGGGGGGGTGGGGGGGGGGGGGGGTGGGGGGGGGGGGGGGTGGGGGGGGGGGGGGGTGGGGGGGGGGGGGGGTGGGGGGGGGGGGGGGTGGGGGGGGGGGGGGGTGGGGGGGGGGGGGGGTGGGGGGGGGGGGGGGTGGGGGGGGGGGGGGGTGGGGGGGGGGGGGGGTGGGGGGGGGGGGGGGTGGGGGGGGGGGGGGGTGGGGGGGGGGGGGGGTGGGGGGGGGGGGGGGTGGGGGGGGGGGGGGGTGGGGGGGGGGGGGGGTGGGGGGGGGGGGGGGTGGGGGGGGGGGGGGGTGGGGGGGGGGGGGGGTGGGGGGGGGGGGGGGTGGGGGGGGGGGGGGGTGGGGGGGGGGGGGGGTGGGGGGGGGGGGGGGTGGGGGGGGGGGGGGGTGGGGGGGGGGGGGGGTGGGGGGGGGGGGGGGTGGGGGGGGGGGGGGGTGGGGGGGGGGGGGGGTGGGGGGGGGGGGGGGTGGGGGGGGGGGGGGGTGGGGGGGGGGGGGGGTGGGGGGGGGGGGGGGTGGGGGGGGGGGGGGGTGGGGGGGGGGGGGGGTGGGGGGGGGGGGGGGTGGGGGGGGGGGGGGGTGGGGGGGGGGGGGGGTGGGGGGGGGGGGGGGTGGGGGGGGGGGGGGGTGGGGGGGGGGGGGGGTGGGGGGGGGGGGGGGTGGGGGGGGGGGGGGGTGGGGGGGGGGGGGGGTGGGGGGGGGGGGGGGTGGGGGGGGGGGGGGGTGGGGGGGGGGGGGGGTGGGGGGGGGGGGGGGTGGGGGGGGGGGGGGGTGGGGGGGGGGGGGGGTGGGGGGGGGGGGGGGTGGGGGGGGGGGGGGGTGGGGGGGGGGGGGGGTGGGGGGGGGGGGGGGTGGGGGGGGGGGGGGGTGGGGGGGGGGGGGGGTGGGGGGGGGGGGGGGTGGGGGGGGGGGGGGGTGGGGGGGGGGGGGGGTGGGGGGGGGGGGGGGTGGGGGGGGGGGGGGGTGGGGGGGGGGGGGGGTGGGGGGGGGGGGGGGTGGGGGGGGGGGGGGGTGGGGGGGGGGGGGGGTGGGGGGGGGGGGGGGTGGGGGGGGGGGGGGGTGGGGGGGGGGGGGGGTGGGGGGGGGGGGGGGTGGGGGGGGGGGGGGGTGGGGGGGGGGGGGGGTGGGGGGGGGGGGGGGTGGGGGGGGGGGGGGGTGGGGGGGGGGGGGGGTGGGGGGGGGGGGGGGTGGGGGGGGGGGGGGGTGGGGGGGGGGGGGGGTGGGGGGGGGGGGGGGTGGGGGGGGGGGGGGGTGGGGGGGGGGGGGGGTGGGGGGGGGGGGGGGTGGGGGGGGGGGGGGGTGGGGGGGGGGGGGGGTGGGGGGGGGGGGGGGTGGGGGGGGGGGGGGGTGGGGGGGGGGGGGGGTGGGGGGGGGGGGGGGTGGGGGGGGGGGGGGGTGGGGGGGGGGGGGGGTGGGGGGGGGGGGGGGTGGGGGGGGGGGGGGGTGGGGGGGGGGGGGGGTGGGGGGGGGGGGGGGTGGGGGGGGGGGGGGGTGGGGGGGGGGGGGGGTGGGGGGGGGGGGGGGTGGGGGGGGGGGGGGGTGGGGGGGGGGGGGGGTGGGGGGGGGGGGGGGTGGGGGGGGGGGGGGGTGGGGGGGGGGGGGGGTGGGGGGGGGGGGGGGTGGGGGGGGGGGGGGGTGGGGGGGGGGGGGGGTGGGGGGGGGGGGGGGTGGGGGGGGGGGGGGGTGGGGGGGGGGGGGGGTGGGGGGGGGGGGGGGTGGGGGGGGGGGGGGGTGGGGGGGGGGGGGGGTGGGGGGGGGGGGGGGTGGGGGGGGGGGGGGGTGGGGGGGGGGGGGGGTGGGGGGGGGGGGGGGTGGGGGGGGGGGGGGGTGGGGGGGGGGGGGGGTGGGGGGGGGGGGGGGTGGGGGGGGGGGGGGGTGGGGGGGGGGGGGGGTGGGGGGGGGGGGGGGTGGGGGGGGGGGGGGGTGGGGGGGGGGGGGGGTGGGGGGGGGGGGGGGTGGGGGGGGGGGGGGGTGGGGGGGGGGGGGGGTGGGGGGGGGGGGGGGTGGGGGGGGGGGGGGGTGGGGGGGGGGGGGGGTGGGGGGGGGGGGGGGTGGGGGGGGGGGGGGGTGGGGGGGGGGGGGGGTGGGGGGGGGGGGGGGTGGGGGGGGGGGGGGGTGGGGGGGGGGGGGGGTGGGGGGGGGGGGGGGTGGGGGGGGGGGGGGGTGGGGGGGGGGGGGGGTGGGGGGGGGGGGGGGTGGGGGGGGGGGGGGGTGGGGGGGGGGGGGGGTGGGGGGGGGGGGGGGTGGGGGGGGGGGGGGGTGGGGGGGGGGGGGGGTGGGGGGGGGGGGGGGTGGGGGGGGGGGGGGGTGGGGGGGGGGGGGGGTGGGGGGGGGGGGGGGTGGGGGGGGGGGGGGGTGGGGGGGGGGGGGGGTGGGGGGGGGGGGGGGTGGGGGGGGGGGGGGGTGGGGGGGGGGGGGGGTGGGGGGGGGGGGGGGTGGGGGGGGGGGGGGGTGGGGGGGGGGGGGGGTGGGGGGGGGGGGGGGTGGGGGGGGGGGGGGGTGGGGGGGGGGGGGGGTGGGGGGGGGGGGGGGTGGGGGGGGGGGGGGGTGGGGGGGGGGGGGGGTGGGGGGGGGGGGGGGTGGGGGGGGGGGGGGGTGGGGGGGGGGGGGGGTGGGGGGGGGGGGGGGTGGGGGGGGGGGGGGGTGGGGGGGGGGGGGGGTGGGGGGGGGGGGGGGTGGGGGGGGGGGGGGGTGGGGGGGGGGGGGGGTGGGGGGGGGGGGGGGTGGGGGGGGGGGGGGGTGGGGGGGGGGGGGGGTGGGGGGGGGGGGGGGTGGGGGGGGGGGGGGGTGGGGGGGGGGGGGGGTGGGGGGGGGGGGGGGTGGGGGGGGGGGGGGGTGGGGGGGGGGGGGGGTGGGGGGGGGGGGGGGTGGGGGGGGGGGGGGGTGGGGGGGGGGGGGGGTGGGGGGGGGGGGGGGTGGGGGGGGGGGGGGGTGGGGGGGGGGGGGGGTGGGGGGGGGGGGGGGTGGGGGGGGGGGGGGGTGGGGGGGGGGGGGGGTGGGGGGGGGGGGGGGTGGGGGGGGGGGGGGGTGGGGGGGGGGGGGGGTGGGGGGGGGGGGGGGTGGGGGGGGGGGGGGGTGGGGGGGGGGGGGGGTGGGGGGGGGGGGGGGTGGGGGGGGGGGGGGGTGGGGGGGGGGGGGGGTGGGGGGGGGGGGGGGTGGGGGGGGGGGGGGGTGGGGGGGGGGGGGGGTGGGGGGGGGGGGGGGTGGGGGGGGGGGGGGGTGGGGGGGGGGGGGGGTGGGGGGGGGGGGGGGTGGGGGGGGGGGGGGGTGGGGGGGGGGGGGGGTGGGGGGGGGGGGGGGTGGGGGGGGGGGGGGGTGGGGGGGGGGGGGGGTGGGGGGGGGGGGGGGTGGGGGGGGGGGGGGGTGGGGGGGGGGGGGGGTGGGGGGGGGGGGGGGTGGGGGGGGGGGGGGGTGGGGGGGGGGGGGGGTGGGGGGGGGGGGGGGTGGGGGGGGGGGGGGGTGGGGGGGGGGGGGGGTGGGGGGGGGGGGGGGTGGGGGGGGGGGGGGGTGGGGGGGGGGGGGGGTGGGGGGGGGGGGGGGTGGGGGGGGGGGGGGGTGGGGGGGGGGGGGGGTGGGGGGGGGGGGGGGTGGGGGGGGGGGGGGGTGGGGGGGGGGGGGGGTGGGGGGGGGGGGGGGTGGGGGGGGGGGGGGGTGGGGGGGGGGGGGGGTGGGGGGGGGGGGGGGTGGGGGGGGGGGGGGGTGGGGGGGGGGGGGGGTGGGGGGGGGGGGGGGTGGGGGGGGGGGGGGGTGGGGGGGGGGGGGGGTGGGGGGGGGGGGGGGTGGGGGGGGGGGGGGGTGGGGGGGGGGGGGGGTGGGGGGGGGGGGGGGTGGGGGGGGGGGGGGGTGGGGGGGGGGGGGGGTGGGGGGGGGGGGGGGTGGGGGGGGGGGGGGGTGGGGGGGGGGGGGGGTGGGGGGGGGGGGGGGTGGGGGGGGGGGGGGGTGGGGGGGGGGGGGGGTGGGGGGGGGGGGGGGTGGGGGGGGGGGGGGGTGGGGGGGGGGGGGGGTGGGGGGGGGGGGGGGTGGGGGGGGGGGGGGGTGGGGGGGGGGGGGGGTGGGGGGGGGGGGGGGTGGGGGGGGGGGGGGGTGGGGGGGGGGGGGGGTGGGGGGGGGGGGGGGTGGGGGGGGGGGGGGGTGGGGGGGGGGGGGGGTGGGGGGGGGGGGGGGTGGGGGGGGGGGGGGGTGGGGGGGGGGGGGGGTGGGGGGGGGGGGGGGTGGGGGGGGGGGGGGGTGGGGGGGGGGGGGGGTGGGGGGGGGGGGGGGTGGGGGGGGGGGGGGGTGGGGGGGGGGGGGGGTGGGGGGGGGGGGGGGTGGGGGGGGGGGGGGGTGGGGGGGGGGGGGGGTGGGGGGGGGGGGGGGTGGGGGGGGGGGGGGGTGGGGGGGGGGGGGGGTGGGGGGGGGGGGGGGTGGGGGGGGGGGGGGGTGGGGGGGGGGGGGGGTGGGGGGGGGGGGGGGTGGGGGGGGGGGGGGGTGGGGGGGGGGGGGGGTGGGGGGGGGGGGGGGTGGGGGGGGGGGGGGGTGGGGGGGGGGGGGGGTGGGGGGGGGGGGGGGTGGGGGGGGGGGGGGGTGGGGGGGGGGGGGGGTGGGGGGGGGGGGGGGTGGGGGGGGGGGGGGGTGGGGGGGGGGGGGGGTGGGGGGGGGGGGGGGTGGGGGGGGGGGGGGGTGGGGGGGGGGGGGGGTGGGGGGGGGGGGGGGTGGGGGGGGGGGGGGGTGGGGGGGGGGGGGGGTGGGGGGGGGGGGGGGTGGGGGGGGGGGGGGGTGGGGGGGGGGGGGGGTGGGGGGGGGGGGGGGTGGGGGGGGGGGGGGGTGGGGGGGGGGGGGGGTGGGGGGGGGGGGGGGTGGGGGGGGGGGGGGGTGGGGGGGGGGGGGGGTGGGGGGGGGGGGGGGTGGGGGGGGGGGGGGGTGGGGGGGGGGGGGGGTGGGGGGGGGGGGGGGTGGGGGGGGGGGGGGGTGGGGGGGGGGGGGGGTGGGGGGGGGGGGGGGTGGGGGGGGGGGGGGGTGGGGGGGGGGGGGGGTGGGGGGGGGGGGGGGTGGGGGGGGGGGGGGGTGGGGGGGGGGGGGGGTGGGGGGGGGGGGGGGTGGGGGGGGGGGGGGGTGGGGGGGGGGGGGGGTGGGGGGGGGGGGGGGTGGGGGGGGGGGGGGGTGGGGGGGGGGGGGGGTGGGGGGGGGGGGGGGTGGGGGGGGGGGGGGGTGGGGGGGGGGGGGGGTGGGGGGGGGGGGGGGTGGGGGGGGGGGGGGGTGGGGGGGGGGGGGGGTGGGGGGGGGGGGGGGTGGGGGGGGGGGGGGGTGGGGGGGGGGGGGGGTGGGGGGGGGGGGGGGTGGGGGGGGGGGGGGGTGGGGGGGGGGGGGGGTGGGGGGGGGGGGGGGTGGGGGGGGGGGGGGGTGGGGGGGGGGGGGGGTGGGGGGGGGGGGGGGTGGGGGGGGGGGGGGGTGGGGGGGGGGGGGGGTGGGGGGGGGGGGGGGTGGGGGGGGGGGGGGGTGGGGGGGGGGGGGGGTGGGGGGGGGGGGGGGTGGGGGGGGGGGGGGGTGGGGGGGGGGGGGGGTGGGGGGGGGGGGGGGTGGGGGGGGGGGGGGGTGGGGGGGGGGGGGGGTGGGGGGGGGGGGGGGTGGGGGGGGGGGGGGGTGGGGGGGGGGGGGGGTGGGGGGGGGGGGGGGTGGGGGGGGGGGGGGGTGGGGGGGGGGGGGGGTGGGGGGGGGGGGGGGTGGGGGGGGGGGGGGGTGGGGGGGGGGGGGGGTGGGGGGGGGGGGGGGTGGGGGGGGGGGGGGGTGGGGGGGGGGGGGGGTGGGGGGGGGGGGGGGTGGGGGGGGGGGGGGGTGGGGGGGGGGGGGGGTGGGGGGGGGGGGGGGTGGGGGGGGGGGGGGGTGGGGGGGGGGGGGGGTGGGGGGGGGGGGGGGTGGGGGGGGGGGGGGGTGGGGGGGGGGGGGGGTGGGGGGGGGGGGGGGTGGGGGGGGGGGGGGGTGGGGGGGGGGGGGGGTGGGGGGGGGGGGGGGTGGGGGGGGGGGGGGGTGGGGGGGGGGGGGGGTGGGGGGGGGGGGGGGTGGGGGGGGGGGGGGGTGGGGGGGGGGGGGGGTGGGGGGGGGGGGGGGTGGGGGGGGGGGGGGGTGGGGGGGGGGGGGGGTGGGGGGGGGGGGGGGTGGGGGGGGGGGGGGGTGGGGGGGGGGGGGGGTGGGGGGGGGGGGGGGTGGGGGGGGGGGGGGGTGGGGGGGGGGGGGGGTGGGGGGGGGGGGGGGTGGGGGGGGGGGGGGGTGGGGGGGGGGGGGGGTGGGGGGGGGGGGGGGTGGGGGGGGGGGGGGGTGGGGGGGGGGGGGGGTGGGGGGGGGGGGGGGTGGGGGGGGGGGGGGGTGGGGGGGGGGGGGGGTGGGGGGGGGGGGGGGTGGGGGGGGGGGGGGGTGGGGGGGGGGGGGGGTGGGGGGGGGGGGGGGTGGGGGGGGGGGGGGGTGGGGGGGGGGGGGGGTGGGGGGGGGGGGGGGTGGGGGGGGGGGGGGGTGGGGGGGGGGGGGGGTGGGGGGGGGGGGGGGTGGGGGGGGGGGGGGGTGGGGGGGGGGGGGGGTGGGGGGGGGGGGGGGTGGGGGGGGGGGGGGGTGGGGGGGGGGGGGGGTGGGGGGGGGGGGGGGTGGGGGGGGGGGGGGGTGGGGGGGGGGGGGGGTGGGGGGGGGGGGGGGTGGGGGGGGGGGGGGGTGGGGGGGGGGGGGGGTGGGGGGGGGGGGGGGTGGGGGGGGGGGGGGGTGGGGGGGGGGGGGGGTGGGGGGGGGGGGGGGTGGGGGGGGGGGGGGGTGGGGGGGGGGGGGGGTGGGGGGGGGGGGGGGTGGGGGGGGGGGGGGGTGGGGGGGGGGGGGGGTGGGGGGGGGGGGGGGTGGGGGGGGGGGGGGGTGGGGGGGGGGGGGGGTGGGTGGGGGGGGGGGTGGGGGGGGGGGGGGGTGGGGGGGGGGGGGGGTGGGGGGGGGGGGGGGTGGGGGGGGGGGGGGGGGGGGGGGGGGGGGGGTGGGCCATGCTGGCAGGGGCTGATGGGAATTGTAGTCCATAACATCTGGAGTGCCAAAGGTTCGCCACCACTGTCCTAGACTGCTTTGGTTGTCCTTTTCTGCATCGCTTCTAACACTTACAACATCCTTCTCCTGACACAGCAATTCAAACCGTTCGGCCTCTTTCAAGTGCAGCCATACCACAGGTCTGAACAAAAGCATTATGAACCAGCCATTTTGTTGTCGGTTCTTTCTCCAAAAAAAAAACACATGGCATTTGCCTTTTTCACCGCTGCAACACAAGTCAACATTTTCATCACGCTGTACACCATGACCCCAAGAACTCTTTCTTGGCCTGTCGCTGCCGGTTCACTGTGTAGCAGTGAAGTTCAGACGCTGTGCAACAGTTTACAACTAGACTGAATTTTACCTGCTATGTTTGCCATGCTAGCAATGGGATGACAAATACATTTACTGAAAATATTTTTATGCCACCTTTCTGCCCATCTTAGGTAACCATCTGCCCATCTTAGCAAACAATCAGAAACATCAAAACAAGCTTTTAAAAATATGTAATATATGAAAAGGAAATAGCTCTGTGGTGAAGAGTGGTAAGCGGCAGCACTTCTGTCCGAGTTCTGCTCACGATCTGAGTTCGATCACGACAGAAGTCGGTTTCAGGTCGCTGGCTCTGGGTTGACTCAGCCTTCCATTCTTCCAAAATTGGTCAAATAAGCACCCAACTTTCTGGGGGTGAAGTGTAGACAACTGGGGAAAGCAGTGGCAAACCACCCTGCAAACCTAGTCTGCCTAGTAAACATGGTGATGTAATGACGCCCCCTGGGTCAGTAATGAACTGGTGTTTGCACAGTGGGCTGCCTTTAATATATGCAAAATACATAAAGAAAAACAACAATTACACAAAGATAAAGTGCACAGGCAGTTATAACTCACAAAGGAAGGCGTGTCAGTGGAAGTAACACTAGACAGAACAAAAACTCTTCCCCACCGGAAAAAAGATATTGACAGAGGGGGGCTGATCAGACAGAGATCTTTGGGGAGGGCATTCCATAATTTTGGAAATTTTAAATGCCTCCTCAAACATGCTTCCATGAAGTAACAGTTATTGGAACTGCTGTGGTCGACATGGATTGGATTTGGATTTATATCCCCCCTTTCTCTCCTGCAGGAGACTCAAAGGGGCTTACAATCTCCTTGCCCTTCCCCCCTCACAACAAACACCCTGTGAGGTAGGTGGGGCTGAGAGAGCTCCGAGAAGCTGTGACTAGCCCAAGGTCTCCCAGCTGGCGTGTGTGGGAGTGTACAGGCTAATCTGAATCCCCCAGATAAGCCTCCACAGCTCAGGCGGCAGAGCTGGGAATCAAACCCGGTTCCTCCAGATTAGATACACGAGCTCTTAACCTCCTACGCCACTGCTGCTCCTGGACCCTACACAGCTAGCGGTGGCACCACGATACCACCCAAACCCCAAGCTTGTACAAAACCCTTCCGTACCATTTCCCCAGATCAAATCCAAAACACTCGGCATCTATCCTGTGCTTGCTGCTATCCCCGAGGGTAAGACTCAGGCCACAAGTTCTTCTGCAGAAACACAAAATTCTGGGAAAGTTTCCAGGTTCCAGAGGACTAGTTGAAAGAGGCGGGAAAACAGGACAAACCTCCCGCGAGCCAAAGGGTACTTAAAAGAGAGAGATGCCCAGCCAACCCCTGGCCAAAAATATTTCTAGATGAAACACCATTCTCTTTGGCCCTTTCAAAACCTCCTTCCAGCACATTATGTCGCCCTCACAATGCTTCCTCCTTTTTAAGAGAACCCTTTCTCTTTCCCCCATGGTGAGCCGCTCTCTCTCTCGCTCCCGTTCCCTAACAATAGGCTGAGTTTTCAAAAGAGACTGATTTTGCAACATGCCATCTGTCCTCAGCTTCCACGGAAAGGTCACTCAGCATCGCACACAACTTGGAGCCCTGTTGCTAAAGCTTCTGTCAGGGCAAAGGAGCAAAACGGATTCAACGAAAAAAAGAGTTTTAAAAGAATACCTCATGTCCCCATCGACCGGGAAGCAATGGCTGACACACTTGCTCCAGTTCTGACTGTGCAACTGGTTGCAGAGGCTTCGAGCTTGCACCTCGACTTCCTGTGTGGTTTGGCAACAGGCTGCGACATCCGTCGAGCAGCGCTCTCACCCCCTGCGACTGCACTAAACAAACACTTTGGAGTCTTGTGTGGGGCATTTGCAAATGCGTTCAAGTGAGCGACCAGGGGAGGGGAACCATCCAGAGATTCACAGAAAAGACAGGCCCAGAAAAGAAGGCGTTCGCTTGTTGCCGACAAAATGGTTCGCTGGCCTTTCTGTGAACGGCCACCGGATAAACACCGCTTTGCAGCTCTGAAAGGGAAGTGGTCAGTACAGCTAGTTTCGTGTTCATAAAATGGAAGCCACCAGGCTGGAACAGAGCATGAGAGAGTTAGGAGGGGAAGCTTTTGCCTAGACCACAGACCTTCGCTTCTAGGGTCATCAGCTTCCAGGGGATGACAGGAGATCTCTTAGAATTACAACTGATCTGCAATGGACATTTCTTAGAATTACAATTGATCTCCAGACTATAGAGATTAGTTTCCCTGGAGAAGAAAGAAGAAGAAGAAGTAGAAGAAGAAGAAGAAGAAGAAGAAGAAGAAGAAGAAGAAGAAGAAGAAGAAGAAGAAGAAGAAGAAGAAGAAGAAGAAGAAGAAGAAGAAGAAGAAGAAGAAGAAGAAGAAGAAGAAGAGGAAGAAGAAGAAGAAGAAGAAGAAGAAGAGGAAGAAGAAGAGGAGGAGGAGGAGGAGGAGTAGGAGTTTGGATTTATATCCCCCCTTTCTCTCCTGCAGGAGACTCAAAGGGGCTTACAATCTCCCTGCCCTTCCCCCCTCTGCTCAACAAACACCCTGTGGAGGTATGTAGGGGGCTGAGAGCTCTTCGGTAGTAGCTGCACCAGCCCAAGGCGTCACCCCAGCTGGCATGTGTGTGGGAGTGCCCAGGCTAATCTGAATTCCCCAGATAAGCCTCCACAGCTCAGGCGGCAGAGCTGGGAATCAAACCCGGTTCCTCCAGATTAGATACATGAGCTCTTAACCTCCTACGCCACTGCTGCTCTCTGGAGGAGGCTCCATTGAATGGAGGAGGCTCCATTGAAAGGTAGGCTCCATTGAAAGGTAGGCTCCATTGAAAGGTAGATTCCATGGCTGAGGTCCTTCCCCTCTCCGTGGTCTATCTTTCAGCGCCTCCAGGAATTTCTCATCTTGGAGCTGGCAACCCTCCCTTCTCTTCCTTTGACAGTACCCGTCTTCAGGCGGGGGCCAAAGTTCCCCAGAAATTTGAACCAGCCCTCGGAAATCAGAGATCCAATCCTCCGGAGAAAAGGGCAGCTCTTGACGATGGACTCCGTAGTACCACAACTCTCTCCCCAAATTCTACCTTCCTGAAGCTCCACAACCAAACCTCCAGCTTTGTCCCAACTTGGAATTGGTAACCCTAATTTTCCACTCAGCAGTATTTCCTTTCCAGTCTCTCTTGTAAAAATGTAAACAGTCTTTTGGAAAAGAAACAGTCTTTTAAAAAAGGAAGTCTTTAAAATAAAAAAA
Organism: Sphaerodactylus townsendi; assembly: GCF_021028975.2. Lineage (NCBI taxonomy): Eukaryota > Metazoa > Chordata > Lepidosauria > Squamata > Sphaerodactylidae > Sphaerodactylus > Sphaerodactylus townsendi. The sequence continues at coordinate 15,202,371 of NC_059430.1, forward strand.
AAAGACAGGGCTCTGTGGGATTTATCTGAGTCCTGCCAGGGTTATGGCTCAGTGGTAGAGCATCAACTTTGCACGCAAAAAGGTCTCAGATTCAGCCCCCAACATCTCCAGTAAAATGTATCATCCGATAGCAGATGGGGGAGGTAAGGCGGCATTGTACAAGCGGATTTCATTTGAAATGGTCACCACATCTCAAAAAGGATATCGAAGAGATAGAAAAAGTGCAGAGAAGGGCAACGAGGATGATTGAGGGACTGGAGCACCTTCCTTATGAGGAGAGGCTGCAGCGTTTGGGACTCTTTAGTTTGGAGAGGAGACGTCTGAGGGGGGATATGATTGAAATCTATAAAAAAAATTTATGCATAGGTAGAAAATGGCCGACAGCGAGGAAATTTTTCTCTCTTTCTCACAATCACTTCAGAGACCAGGGGCATTCCATTTGCGAAAATGCTGCTGGGGGAAGAATTCAGGTACTTCAATAAAAGGAAACACTTCTTCATGCAACGTGTGATTGGTGTTTGGAATATGCTGCCACAGGAGGTGGTGTGATGGCCACTCACCTGGATAGCTTTAAAAATCGGAACTTTCTGCACAGATTTATGGAGTGAGAAGCTTCGATCTATGGCTACTACCGATCTTGATCCCTCGCTTGGATCCTATGAGATGCGGGGTTTACGCGAAATGCCTTAACAGACCAGGTGCTCAGGAGCAACAGCAGCAGCAGCAGAAGGCCATTGCTTTCACCTCCTGCATGTGAGCTCCCAAAGGCACCTGGTGGGCCACTGCGAGTAGCAGAGTGCTGGACTAGTTGGACTCTGATCTGATCCAGCAGGCTCGTTCTTATGTTCTTATGTTCTTGTGATTTTTGGAAGCTAAGCAAGGTTGGTAACTGGATGGGGGGGCCACCACGTGAAGACCGTGCAGAGGAAGGCAGTGGCCAGCCACCTCGGCTTCTCACTTTGCCCTTAAAGCCTGTTGCTGCCATTACATACAAAATTATAGATGTGACATCCAACCATCTGAGCCTCTGGAGAACCACTGCCGGTCACAGAGAACAATAGCGACCAATAGACCCATCCAATCCTTCCCCAGGGCTGAGCAGAAAGTCTTAACTGCCACATGGAATTGTGCTGCCCGGAAGAGCTTCCCCTTCTGGGTAGCATCTGCATGACACCAATATGGTGGTCACTTGGCCTTGCACCCATGTGGCTTACAGGGAACATTGATAGTGAGCTTCACAGGCCAACGATCTAACTCAATACGCTCTATGAGTTTCCCTGCCATCTACTGTGATTAGAGCCAGCTCACTGGGGAAGATGGGCTCACCTATGGGGGTGGAGAGCTCCCCCTCACTAGCAGTCTTCAAGCCATAACTGGACAAACACCTGTCAGGGATGCTTTCAATTGATCCTGCATGGAGCAGGGGGTTTGACATCATTTAGTTCACTTTCGGAATGTCCCTATTCCGACAGAGGAAGAATGATTATATTACAGCACAACATGCAGAGGCGTAGCTTCAAGGGGACAGGGGGGTACACGATGCACCGGGGGCATGCCCTGTGGGGTTGTGAGGAGGGCATGGCGGGGGCATGGCGGGGGCTTTCCAGGGTGGAGGACGCAGCGGTGCACTGGGCGCTTTCCCCCCTTGCTACGCCTCTGACAACATGGCATGAATCTAGTCACCTGAGATCCTTTTCTCCAAAGGTGAGGGATACCTGAGGCCCTCAGCTGTCAAAGCATGTCCTTGACCAGGGACCAATGGCCCCGTACCATAGTTCTCTCATTAAATCGAATGCCAACTCCCCATTCTCAACCGTACCTAAATTTTGCCAACGCCGACAGCTAAAAACCCGTAAAAAGTAAAACCCATAATCGCTCACCTGACCGGCGAACTAAGTGCCTCCGTGCTAATGAAAGTTAAACCTTTAAGGATTACAGAGAGAGCGAAGGTGAGAAATCATTACACCGATCCCATTAAAAAAATATCACTGCCGAAGAACCTTAAGTGCAGAGAGGGCCTCTCGGTGGTGTCGAGAGCGATATAATTTTAGACAATTCCCTGGCCACCAGAGAGTTTGCCGCTCATACGGCCCAGCCTGAGTTCCATCAACTGACTTTTTATCTCCATGGCTGCAGGTTACATTATCTCATGAATGAACTGTTATGTAGGTCAGTTAAGACTGTCTCCTAATTGAATGCACGTTCTGGCATTGGTATTCGTGGCCTAGATATCAACGTTCTTGACAATAGGAAGGGGGCGGAAGCCGCGCTCCAGAAGGGAAAGGGGGGAGGGAGAAAGGAATGGTAAAAAACGGCGGGAGGCAGGAGAAAGCTGAATTGACAGGATAAACCCCCAAATTGCGTACATTCTGAAGATGCTGTGAACGGCAAAATTCAGTTTGCCACAGAATCAGAGGTGGGATCCAGCAGGTTCTCACAGGTTCCTGAGAGTAGGTTACTAATTATTTGTGTGTGCTGAGAGGGGGTTACTAATTGGTGATTTTGCCACGTGATTTTTGCCTTAGTTACGCCCTTCCTCTCAACAGTAGCATGCAGAACTTGAAGCAGTCTAGCAGGAGGTGCACCGGTGTGCGTGGCAGCCTGCGCCTGCGTGCATTCATTTTCCGCCCAAGGACCAGCGTAGCGGCTGCATCCTTGCCACAGCCCTGCTCAGGAATGCCCCGCCCCCAGAATACCTGGCCATGCCCCCGTCATGCCCCACCCAGCCCCATTGGCGCTATGCCACAGTTTGAATCCCACCACCATGGGAACCTGTTACTAAAATGTTTGGATCCCACCACTGCACAGAATATGTCCTCACATGACATATTCTGCAGGCAGAAGGAAGAGAAGAAGACGAGTTTGGATTTATACCCTGCTTTTCCCAACCGTAAGGTGACTCAAAACGGCTTACAAACGCCTTCCCTTCTTCTCCCCATGACAGACTCACTTCAGGAATCACTCTGTTCTTTCCTCAGGGATGGAGAGGAGGGACTGAAGTCGGCTCAGCCTGCCTTTGTATAGGAGAGCAAAGCTTAGTTATTGCATGTCAGTTGGAGCCATGAATCAAAATAGGTCTCCAGTGATGGTGTTGGGGGAGGGGTGGGAGGATAGTTGCCGGCCACAGTTCTACAAGTATGGAGTGTGGAAAACATGGAAATGAAATGGGTGGGAAGGGAGGGAGCCTATGTTCTGGTCAAGGCCCACCTGCCCTGGGGGGAAGGGAGGAAGGGAGAGAGGCCCGTCATCTGGTTGTGGCTCACCCACCATGGGGAGCAGGCAGTGGTGGGATCCAAAAATTTTAGTAACAGGTTCCCATGGTGGTGGGATTCAAACTGTGGTGTAGCGCCCATGGGGCTGGGCAGGGCACGATGGGGGCATGGCTGGGTATTCTGGGGGCGGGGCATTCCTGGGCGGGGCTGTGGCAAGGACGCAGCTGCGGAGCCGGTCCTTGGGCGGGAAACGAACGCACGCAGGCGCAGGCTGCCACGCACGCCGGGGCACCTCCTGCTAGACGGCTTCAAGTTCTGCGCGCTACTGCTGAGAGGAGGGGCGTAACTAAGGCAAAAATCACATGGCAAAATCCCCAATGAGTAACCCCCTCTCGGCACACACAAATAATTAGTAACCTACTCTCGGGAACCTGTGAGAACCTGCTGGATCCCACCTCTGATCTGGGGTCACCACAGCTGGGAATAAGGTAAAGCCAGGTTTGGCACAATATTTACTTTTTCTTTCCACTGTCCTAAAGCATCCCCAGCAAGTGTTCCTCCAGGGATGCTTTGGGCTGATCCAAGGCCTCATTAGAACAGTCCTCTCCAAAGATTCCCCTGCAATTTGGAAGGAAACTGCAGTAGCTAGAGAGGCTCTAATTGAGCTGTCTACTTGACCAAGGCTTCACTGAGGTGGTAAACCTTATTCTAGGCTGAGCCATATCTGGCTACAGTCTGGAGGATCTCAGAGTCAGTCAACCATTTCCCTGTGAAAGGAAGATTCCTTGTAAAACTGGACCATCCAGGAGAAACCAGAGGCCTCCTCCACGGTGTTGTTTGCTTCTACATGCAGAAACATTGTCATAAAAGGAGCTTTCCGATCATGTGACCTTGCAGCTGCAGCTTGAAGACTTTGGCATGGCCCAATTTGACTTCCTCATCTGCTGCTGGCAAGAACCGGGGTTTTGATGTGAAACAGTAACCCGGATAAGTTAAAGGGCGGGCGGGGGTGGGGGGGGTGGGGTGAGGAGGACCTTGGTACCCGTCATCCCCAGATGCTCTTCACCACTTCTCTCTCAAGTAGTAAGTCTCAACAAAAAAAAAATGCAAAACTGTTATCCCCCTTTTTAAGTCACAGGTGACTTATGCTGACTTGAGAATTTTCAGGGCAAGAGACATTCACAGGTAGTTTTGTGTGAACTCTTGTTAGCCCTCTGATCAATCCTATATATATATGTATATGTATATATGTGTGTGTGTGTGTGTGTGTGTATGTGTGTGTGTATGTGTGTGTGTATGTGTATATATATATATATAAATAAATAAATAAAATGGCAATATATTTTCCTTTAAAATCATATTGGCAGAAACTAAGTTTTCACAGCACCTCTCAGTATAGGTAGCAGCATGTCCAAAGGTCACAAGTCTGCTTTAACATGATCTAATTAAGAGAATGAGTTACTCCTGAATAACCTGGAGGTCTCATCCTGCGTAAGGGCATGCTTGATTACCACACCTTGCAAAGACCCCTGTTAAACTAAGTAACACTCTCAAGCCAGACAGGGGAAGGGAGGCAAGGAGACCTACTAGGAGGAGGGTGGCGTGGGCGAGGGCTGCCCAGTACACCCAGTGCTTTGTGGGCGCGGTGGTTTCTTGGCCCTTGGGCCAATTGGGAAAGTCATCGTCTGGGGAGACCAACCCCCAGGTTAGGGAGGAGGGAAGGACACACCGCCCAAAGGGCCCCGGGCGAGAGGGGGGAACACCACATTTGCCATTGCCTTCCTCCATGTCACAGGTCACATCTCTAGTATCCCTTGGAGGTCTCCCATCCAAATACTTGTCAGGGTCAAGGCTTAGAGAGTGTGACTGGCCAAAGGTTGCCCAGCAAGTTCCCACGGCAGAGCAGGGATTCGAACCCATGTTTCCCAGATCCCAGTCTGACACCTTCACCACTACACTATGCTGGCTCTCACCATACCATGCTATAAAATAAATACTTTTTTGAAGGGCAGTGAATGCGAAGGTGCTCACTGCTAACATGTACTGAAATAGGCCGCAAATTTAGCAGGACTGGGCTAGCCTTTGATAAGTGCAATCACTATGCAAAATGGCTCCTTGCGCATGAACGGTGCCTGCTGTCTGTCCTTTGGCACGCATGTGCCACTGCAACATCGTCTGCGCTGAAAATTAAGCAGCTACATCTACTACAGTCAAGAAAATTACTCTGGATCTACATGATCAGCAGACATCTAGGATTAAATTGGAGCCGTTTGGCTTGATGTTTCCTCCTGCATGCGCGCTCATGCTGTTGCTAGCAAGGCACTCCCCTGTGGAAAGCAAACACGCCGTGAATTAAATTAGCTGCAGTCCACAAGGAGGAAAGACCTGCAACTGGTTTACTTGAAAAGTGAAGATTTTCAATTCCTTGAGACAATCAAATCCCACTGGCAAGGGGGCTTTCCTCAGTATGTACACTTCCCCTCTCCTAAGTATTGTTTCTACCTGTTGGAAAACAGTATAGTAAATTTGCCTCAAATTAGCTGGAATGACAGCCGCTGGAAAAGGAACTGGTCACCAACAGACTCAAATGTCGACGGTTGCAAGCCAGGCAAACCTGGGATTGCTAACTGCAGGACAGAAAATTGTACCCAGGGCAAATATTGTAATTGTGACACCGCCCCGCCCCGCCCCGCCCCGCCCCGCCCCCCCCAATTGCTCTCTTCCTTCCAAATTGTGCCCTTCATACAAAATTATACCTCAGGGGAAGGGCAGAGGGAAAGGGTGCCCTCAACCTCTGGCCTACCTCTCCAGAGGGTGGGTAGCCAACAGGCCAGTAAGTGATGGGTGGCCAATTGCCAGGCAGGCAGGCAGGTGGTGGGCAGGCAGAAAAGAGGCGGTCGCCCCCAACATGACACTTGCAAATGGCACATGGGGCAACAGCCTCCCCTGTCCCACCCTACATACGCCACTGCGTGAAGCCTGGGGAAGAAGTGGTTTTGGGAGGGACCTTAGTAGGGTATGGTGCCATACAGAGCTCCTTCCAAAGTAGTCATTTTCTCCAGGGGATCCCTGTCCTTTGGACATCAGTTCTAATTCTACGGAACGCCAGGTCTTCCCTGGATATCGGAAACCCTACGAAACCCCTGCAATACATACCTCAGGTGAGATTGGAACTGCATAACTGCAACTAAATCACAGTGGGCTTCACTCTTTTGGCAATCTTGTATGCAATTAGAAATTCGATAGGGATAGAAGCGTATGGAGAAGTCCCAGGGGGCAGAGCGGTTAGCTGCGGTACTGCAGTCAAAAGCTCGGCTCGCCACCGGAGTTTGATCCCGTTGGAAGTTGGTTTCAGGTAGCCGGATCAAGGTTGACTCAGCCTTCCGTCCTTCTGAGGCTGCTAAATTGAGTACCCACCTTGCTGAGGTTAAAGTATAGATTACTGGGGAAAGCAGTGGCAAACCACCCTGTAAACACAGCCACCCTAGTAAATGTCATACCATGGGTCAGTAATGACCCCATGCTTTTAAGCCTTTTCCTTTAGTAGCTACCAGGGAAGCACTTTATGTCAGGGGTCGGCAACCATTAGCACCCAAAAAGCCATTTGGCCCCTCCTCCCCAAGCCCTGCCCCCGACCTCCTCAAGCCCCCCCTTCAGCCAAGTGGGCGGGATAGACAGCGGCTGCGACACCAACGATGGCAAGTTGCACTTGGGACGTGGCGAGCGCGCCTCCTTCCCCGCTCCCTTTTTCCTTCCTTCCTCCCCCTGGCATCCTTTCCTCTCCTTCCCAGGCACCAGACGAGGGAAGGAGGGGAAAGGATGCCAGAGGGAGGGAGGGAGGGAGGGAGGGAGGGAGGGAGGGAGGAAGGAAGGAAGGAAGGAAGGAAGGAAGGAAGGGAGGGAGGAAGGAAGGAAGGAAGGAAGGAAGGAAGGAAGGAAGGAAGGAAGGAAGGAAGGAAGGAAGGAAGGAAGGAAGGAAGGAAGGAAGGAAGGAAGGAAGGAAGGAAGGAAGGAAGGAAGGAAGGAAGGAAGGAGGGGGCGGGGAAGGAGGTGTGCTCACTGTGTCCCAAGTGCAATGCTGTCGTTGGTGTTGCTGCTGCGGAGCTGCAATACGAGGACAAAAGAGCCGCATGCGGCTCTGGAGCTGCGGGTTGCCGACCCCTGATCTATGTGGAACAGCAACAGTTAACACAAGAGAATGCATTTCCAAACTACAAGGAAAAAGACCCACAGAATCTCCCATAGCTACTAGTCAACGGGTAAAAAAATTATTTACCTTTAACGGGCTGCTACGCTCAGTGGTTACAGCACTGGACTAGGATATGGGAGACCCATGTTTGAATCCCCACGGTATCATGAAACCGGTCACTTGTTCTTATGAAGCCGCAAATGAATGGGATTTTCTGAAACCCGGCATGTTTCACTGAGTAGGAAAAAACACAATCGCTACCACCGACACATGGAGGGATTTCACGGCACTCCTTCCCCCCAGCTCCCCGTTCCATCCCACCCACCTCAAAGTATCTGGCAGGACGGAGGCAATTAAAGCCACCAAAGAGAAAATATATTGCTGAAAGGCAAGTTTGACTATGGCCTGAAACTATCTCTGCATTTCCCTCCTCTGTGTCCCAGCCAGCTGTTATCTGGAAGGAAGGGGGTACTTGTTTGCCTTCTTATGCGGACACCTCTCTCTCTCTCTCTCTCTCTCTCTCTCTCTCCTTTTAAGAGAATCCTGAGATTCTTTTCCAAGTCTTAAAAATGTACACCACACAGGAAGGGGGTGGGATGTGGAAAGAAGCATCCATTGCATGATAATTCCTTTGGAACGCCCGCTCTTGCTGCAAAACAGAGAAGCTTCAAAAGACTGTTCTGCTGAAACTCTTCTCAGAGAAAAAAGGCTGTTTCCCCCTTTCTCAGGAGACTTGCCAGCTGTGGTCCAGGAAATTCCAGGAGATCCAGGGGACATGCATGTGGAGCATGGGGGGGAGAAAGGAAGTCTGGGGAGGAATTTTGCCCAGAATCTATGGAATACCATAGAGTTTGCCTTCTGAAACCACAGTTTTCTCCAAGGAAATTGACCACTGTGGTCCAAAGATCAGTAGAATACTGGGAGAACTCCAGGCCTTGCCCAGAGGTTACCATAATGGGTTGGCAACAGTGCACATTTACAACATTCATCTTATTCTTTAAAAAATAAACAGACACTGTGCAGCATTATTGATCCCAGTTCCAAGAGATCCATCCAAGTTTCTGCGTTAAGAATTTGCCTCTATGTTAGCTGGTAGATAGGCTTTGCTCCCCAGGCCAACAGCTGGCTGAAAGCTGCACGAAGAAGAAAAAGAGTTGGATTTATATCCCCCCCCCCTTTCTCTCCTGTAGGAGACTCAAAGGGGCTTACAATCTCTTTTCCCTTCCCCCCTCACAACAAACACCCTGTGAGGTGGGTGAGGCTGAGAGAGCTCTGAAGAACTGTGACTAGCCCAAAGTCACCCAGCTGGCATGTGTGGGAGTGCACAAGCTAATCTAGTTCACCAGATAAGCCTCCGCAGCTCAAGCGACAGAGCAGAAAATCAAACCCGGTTCTCCAGATTAGAGTGTATCTGCTCTTAACCACTACACCACGCTGGCTCACGAACTGAGAGGGTCAGAATCCACATATGGGCCGCAGTGCCCCCTATGTAGGGTTGCCAAACTCTGGGTGGCTTGCAATTACAGTCAATCTCCAGATTACAGACATCAGTTCCACTGGACAGGACGGCTGCTTTGCTGAGTGGGCTTTATCTCATTATACCTTGCAGAGGTCCAGAGGTGGGATCCAACCAGTTCTCACCACTTCTCTAGAAGGGGTTACTAATTTTTTCTGGGTGCCGAGAAGGGGTTACTAAAGCAACCTCCCTGCCCAATAGGGACTGGAGGTGCGTGTGTGCGGCGGCGCCACTGTTTGAATCCCACCACCATCGGAACCTGTTATTAAAATTTTTGGATCCCACCACTGCAGAGGTCTCTTCACTTTCTCTGAGCCCTATGGGGGAGGGCGGGGTATAAGTTTAATCAATCAATCAATCAACCAACCAACCAACCAACCAAAGCTCACCTTCCAAAATCTCAGAGAATTTCCCAATCTCAATCTGGCAACCCCACCCCAATGACAAATTGGAACAGTTGTAAAACACACACACACACACACACACACACACACATATCCCAAGCTTTAAAACAGCACAGGCGACAGTACCGCATTCAATGCATTTCATTTTATTTTTCACTTTTTTGCATACTCAGAATGCTTTCAGAGGAGGGAGGCCTATTAACTTTCCAGGGAAATATATGTATAAAAATAGCCGTTATTGCTGAATAAATTACAGAGAAAGGGGGCCAATTTGCAGGAAACATAACATTAATGTATTTTTAATGGCTGAGCTAAGGGTATGGCGGCATTCAGTGTTTTAATTCTAGTACATTAGCAGCGCTTGTATACATTAGACACTAATGTCAAACTCTCTCGTGGTTGCAGAATTGAAATAAAGGGGTACGTTTACTTAAATATTCTTTTGCTTTTTAAAAAAAAGGGGGGGGGGTACAAGAAAGCCCTTGCAGGGAATTGCAAAATTGTTCTGCTTGCATGCCAAATCAAAAAGTCTCCGGAAGGACCTATACAGTGATTTTCTTTCACTCTGAATTTCAGCTCATAAAAATCAGAGTAATTTTTTTTAAAAATTCTTTGGTGCTACTTTGACACATCCCCCCCACCCCCGACAATAAATATGAGGCAGCTTCATCATGACAGATTCAAATGTATTTTATAGGCTACATGGATTTTTATTTTATTTTATTTTTTGTTCTTAGGTTGGCTGATGGATGACCAATAACTGGGAATCGATAACTCCTGTTTAAACAAATTCATTATTAAATTTAAAGGGTTATGTGTTCTTGAAACCTTAGCACAGGTTTCTTTTATAATATCATTGGTTGAGCTGCAAATTGTTTCCAGACCTGTACACTCCAAGAATCCAAAACCAGAATATGCTAGTTATTTTAATAAGCCAAAAGTTATCACTCACTGAAAACAAAAAGATTATGTTAAACTTAAAAAAAACAAAAACAATTATAGTAACACACTAAAACAACTTCAGAAATAAACATGTGTGGCTTTAATTCTGGGCTCCACAAACGAAACTCTGTTCTCTCCATCTAATCCGGAGGTCCCCAGACTTTTAAAACCTGCAGTCAATGGTGTATCTATAGGGGCAAAAGGGAGCAGAAGACCCAGGCGCCATTCACCTGGGTCACGTGGGGGGCACATTTTGGCCACCTGTCCCCCACCCCTCCCTCTCCTCTCCTCTCCAGGCCAGGCCAGCATGCCCTCCCTGGCCCTGTCTTTACCCCCACTCACACGGAGGAAAGGAAGGTGAATTTTAAAGGAATGGTGCCATCCCAAGTGGCCATCTTCTCTTGGTGAACTGTTCTCTTTCACCTCGAGACCAACTGCAATTCCTTGGGATCTTCCGCCACTACCAGGAGGCTGACAACCTTAGTTTCTCATGATGTGACTTAACTGGATTGGCTGTGGTAAGTCACAGGATTTAACCTCCTTAGCCCCCTTAGCATGAAAGCCCTTGAGCATCTTTTCATCGAGGTTTCACCCTCCCCACCACGGCGTGAGTGTGATGAGGACATCCATCTCAATCACGCTTTCCAACAGTGCAGCAATCCCCACTACCGCACGATTGAACGTGCGATCTGCTCAGCGGCTCTTCCTTCCTCGTCCTGATTGGCTGTCGTGCCATGTTGGGCTGTTTATTTGTTTGTTTTACCATCAAGACCCCATCTGACTTACGGCAGAGTTTGCAAGGCAAGAGACATTCAAGAGGTGGTTTGGTATTGCTTGCTTCCACGTTATGCCCTTGGTGTTCCTTGAAGGTCTCCCATCCAAATACTTGCCACGGTCCGCCCAGCTTAGCTTCTTCAGTCTGATGAGATCAGGCTAGCCTACCCATTCTGGGGCTCATTAACAGCCTTGCTCTGGTCTTGCAACTGAGGTTTGAATAGCAGGGACATGTTTAGAGCCAATACTTAGAAAACAAATACATTTGTCACACGGTATAAGCCAGTGATGGTGAACCTATGGCACGGGTGCCATAGGTGGCACTCAGAGCCCTCTCTGTGGGCACGCACAGAGTCGCCCTCCCCCCACACACACATCTAGGCTGGCCTGGGCAGCTGAACTCGATTATTAGCATTAAACCTAAGACCTAGTTTTGGGGAGGCAGTGTAGGTAACCCTGTTAAGTGCTGTTAAACCCCACTAATTTTCATGTGAAGAACTAAAGCGCGATCCTTTACCTGGGAGTAAGCTTGGTTTGCTTGGCAATGGGGCTTGCTTCTGAGTAAAACCCTCCTAGGGTCGTGATTCACCTGTTGGAAGAGTTGCACGATTGCTCCAAAGCAAAGCCACCGACTACCACCAAGCTTACTCCCAAGTAACACATGCCTCGGAGCCAACCGTTTCTCTAAACTAAAACCTCAGTATACAGGTTAAATTGCCGTGTTGGCACTTTGCGATAAATAAGCGGGTTTTGGGTTGCAATTTGGGCACTTGGTCTCGAAAAGGTTCGCCATCACTGAGCCATAGATGTCATGGACTACAGTTCCCTAGCAATGTGCTGGCAGGGGATGATGGGAACTGTAGTCCATGACATCTGGAGGGCCGCGAGTTTGACACCTATGGCATAAGCCATCACAGCCTAAGAAGAGGTTGCTAGGTACTGAACAGGGGCAAAATCACAGTGCTGTTCCAAGGCCAACTCGTTTCCTCAACAGGAATTCAAAATTCATGCTGATCAAAATGGCCCGATCCGCATTACACAACAACTGATTCTCCCCGGCTTGTGGGTGAGTCAGCGCTTTCTGATTCTGCCCGATTGGTTTTTCTTGTCCACTTGCTCTCCATTATAATACTTATTGAAATCAACATTTCCTGCAGGTAATAGCCTGCTTACACTTCAAGGTGCTTGTGAAGTTACAGTCGCCCTCAGCAAGAGATTGCGCTGGGAGTTAGCATAAGAAGGCGGCTGCGGAGTGTGCAAATGACAGGCCCTCTTCCTCCGCTCCTGCGCCACTGGCCCTCCGAGCGCCTTTATTTTTAGCACATCTCCACTTGACCCACAAAATTTGCGCTCTTCGTGTCCGACGCACTCCGTCAACCCCACGCAGCCTTGTTTGGTTGAAGGGCTTGGCCGTTATGATTACGATTTAATTTTGTTTACGATCACAGCTGCCCGTTCTTTAATGGGTTGTTGGCCTTTCATTCCAATGTCAGCCCCACCCAAAGGCCTAGGACATTGTAATGTATCACTGTAGCCCCATTTATCTCACAAACAGGGGCAGAGGGAGGGGGGAGTGCACCCGGTGCGTGCATGCGCCATGCACCCCTCCAAGCCCCCGGAATGCCCCAGAATGCCCCTGGAATGCCCCACCACATCTCCAGAACGCCTCTGCAGGGGCAACCGCCTGGTGCATTGCACGTTCCCCCCATCCCCTTGGCACTACGCCTCTGCTCGCGAGATGACTGTTTTGGAGAAGGGAAGGAGTTTGTAGGCTGTTTTGAGACTCTGTATGGTTGAGAAAAGCAGGGTATAAATCTAAACTCTTCTTTTCAACATTCCACCCTCCCAAGAAGCCGCTTTGCTGGATCTCCATAGCTTGGAGATCAGTGATAATTCCAGGGCTGCTCCAGACCCCAACCAGAGGTTGTAAACTCCACCTCCTTCACCACGCCCTGAGCCAAATGGAAGCCTGGCATTCCAGCCACGCCCTTCCCTCCCGCTTACCTGCACGAGGCCACCTGGCACTCTGATTAGCAGCAGTTGCTTTGGGGAAAGTGCTGTTTAAAGCTTCACGGGAGGGTGGGGGAGAGGAAAGTCAATTGAAATCTTCCTTTGAGATGCCTCTCTGAGCATTTGCAGGGGGTGGTGAAGAGGGGGGTGGGGATGCCAAGATCAGATCGCAACCTCTTGATGCTGAGAGCGGAAGCCTGCTGCTCGCCGCTTTCAGCCTCCCCAATCAGTTTACGTCAATTTACTGCCTTAGAGCCAGCTGTGAATGGAAAATGGTTGGAAGGTTACTCTTTCCGTCCCATACAGGGGGTTAATCCATCTCCGCTCTAGCAAGCGTCTTAAAAAACGGGCTCCTCGTTTTTATGTTTTAGGAGCTACCAAGCATGGAATTAGAAAGACACACAAGCAGCGTCTTGATAACAGCAAGGGGGAAGAAATGGGCTGAAGAATATCCCCGGCTCCTTTCTATTCATTGCGTTTTTCCTCCTTTGTCTTGTGTTTATTGTGTGTGTGTCAAGTGCCGACAAGTCGCGGCCGACTTGCGGTGACCCCAGCAAAGGGCTTTTGAGGCATGCCAGGAGCAGAGGTGGGTGTGGGATTGGATAATATTGGGACATACCGTGCCGTCTTTCTGACAGACAGACAGAAAGACAGGCAAGCAGACATGTGTTATTGAATTGCAACCAAAATATGGCAACCCCAACAAGAGGGCTTCAAGACAAGTGAGAAGCAGAGGTGGTTTGCCATTGCCTTCCTCTGCAGAGCCTTCTTTGGACATCTCCCTTCCAAGTACTGACCCTGCTTAGCTTCCAACTTATGGCAACCCAAGCAAGGGGCTTTCAAGACAAGTGAGAAGCAGAGGTGGTTTGCTGTTGCCTTCCTCTGCGGAGCCTTCCTGGGTGGTCTCCCTTCCAAGTACCCACCCTGCTTAACTTCCAACTTATGGCAACCCAAGCAAGGGACTTTCAAGACAAGTGAGAAGCAGAAGTGGTTTGCCATCATCTTCCTCTGCAGAGCCTTCTTTGGACCAACAAAGCTTCCCTTCTGAAATATGGTAATATAGGGCTATACCATATTGCCCTCCCCCCATGTTTATTAGTTACGTTTTTATTCCATCCTTTGTCTAAGAAGACCACCAGTGTGGTACAGTCATGCTAGGATCTGGGAAACCCAGATTCAAATCCCCACTTTTCCAGAGAAGCTTGCTGGGTGACCCCAGCCCAGAAACAAACATTCAGCTCAATGTAACTCTCAGGGCTGTTCGGAGAATAATTTGAACCGCTTTGGGTCCATGCACAGGAGAAACACGGGGGACAAATGAAGTAAGTCTATAGAGAAATATATGTATATTCAGAACGGATGCTGAGGAATGACTGAAATAGAAAGAGGTAGGTGAAGAATGGGAAAACTACCCCAAACCAAAAGTTTTTCCTCTAGATACCTTAGAGGTTTACCAGATTACTGCTCTTTCTCAGCCTAACTCACTTCAGAAGGCTGTTGAGAAGAAGAAGAAGAAGAAGAAGAAGAAGAAGAAGAAGAAGAAGAAGAAGAAGAAGAAGAAGAAGGAGAAGGAGAAGGAGAAGGAGAAGAAGAAGAAGAAGAAGAAGAAGAAGAAGAAGAAGAAGAAGAAGGAGAAGAAGGAGAAGAAGAAGAGGAGGAGGAGGAGGAGGAGGAAGAGGAGGAGGAGGAGGAAGAGGAGGAAGAGGAAGGAGGAGTTCAGATTTATACCCTGCCTTTCTATCCTATAAGGAATCTCCAAGTGGCTTACAAACTCCTTTCCCTTCCTCTTTCCACAACACACCTTGTGAGGTAGGTGAGACTGAGAGAGTTCTGAGAGAACTGTGACTGGCCCTAGGTCACCCAGCAGGCTTCATATGGATGAGCAGGGAAACAAGTCTAGTTCACCAGATAAGAGTCCACTGCTCATGTGGAGGAGTGGGGAATCAAACCCAGTTTCCCAAATTAGAATCCACCACTCTTAACCCCTACACCACACATGACTCTCTGAGAAGGGAGAATGAAAAATGTTGTAGGGCAGTGGTGGCGAACCTTTGGCACTCCAGATGTTATGGACTACAATTCCCATCAGCCCCTGCCAGCATGGCCAATTGGCCACCCTGGCAGGGGCTGATGGGAATTGTAGTCCATAACATCTGGAGTGCCAAAGGTTCGCCACCACAGTTGTAGGGTATTCTCCATTGTGGAGAGTATGAATACCTAAAAGCATGTTGGCTTCCAAACTATTAGAATAACAGATCTTTAATATGTCACATAGAAGATGACTGGCAATCGCTTCGGCAGGAAAGAAAGAAGAACGTCACGCAATATATGATAAAGGCCTTCCTGGAGTTTGCTGCTAAAATTTCCCTGAAAAACCCATTTGAGAAACACCTCCTCAGGCAAAAATGAATTTGAAAAATGTTGAGGAAAGCCTAGGTACACTTCAGAAGGCTTCTCCGGGGCATTCGGCACTTTCCTTAAAATTCGTTATCAGAAGAGGCGAAGAAGGGCCTCTGACTTCGGTGGCTTCAATCTGCCACTTTGAAAACAGATACTGAAAGACCTCGTCCCCATTTGGCAAATAAATAAAACTATTAGCAACCAGCAGCGCTCCGCTGAACCCCCCGTGTTCTGTATCTCCAAATACCAGATGCCAGGGATTGGCTGTCATCTGCTGGTGAATTCCCAGAGGCTTCTTGCAAACCACTTGGAAAAGGGAAAGGACAGTGGAAAGGTGCACACAAGCAACCATGAGCGTTTTCCCACTTACCTTCTGCTGCGCGCTACTGTAGCCAAGTAGCGCGGGGTCCCCCGGCACTCCCCACTACAGGGGCAGCGACAACGCAGCCGCCCCGACACTGCCGCTGTCGCGCCCCCTCAGCACACATCATTCCTGACGCTCTTCAAAACGGCGCCTTTTGATGACCACACGCAGAGTGCAGGGTCGTGGGGAAGCCCGGGCGCGTGCCAGAAATGTTGCGCGCTGAGAGTAGTGCGTGGCATAGTGGGCTCATGGTAAGCTCCATGTCACCACTTCTTGAAACCAGCCCTCGGGTCCTGCCAGGCACCTAAAACCCATCCAAACATTCTGGCAGAAGACAATAACCCCCCTTAAAGCATGGGTAGCCCTGACCAGGATGGGCAAGGCTAGCCTGATCTCAGATCTCATAGAATCATAGAGTTGGAAGAAACCCCAAGGGCCATCAAGTCCAACCCGCTGCCATGCAGGAACACACAACCAAAGCACTCCTGACAGATGGCCATCCAGCCTCCTTTTAAAAACCTCCAAAGAAGGAGACTCCACCACTCTCCAGGGCAGTGAACTCTACTGTCGAACAGCCCTGACGGTCAGGAAGTTCTTGCTGATGTTTAGATGGAATCTCTTTTCATGCACCTTGACTCCATTACTCAAGTTCATTACCGGGCTCAGCAGGGTCAGCCCTGGTAGGTACTTGGATGGAAGACCACCAAGGAAGTCCCGGGTTGCCATGCAGAGGAAAGCAATGGCAAACCACCTCTGTTGGTCCCTTGCCTACTGGGTTTAGTTGGCTGTGACTTGGCAGCTATTTTCACACACAGAAAGCACCAGCACATGCTTCAGAAGTTACTACGCAGGGCCCAACCCTTTCTCTGCTGCCACTTGAGTAGGGTTTGCAAGTTGCCTTTGACAGCACGTAAAGCAGCCTAATGGCCCATCTCTGTATTTGGTTAATTCAGCTGTGTTTGCTCGGTCATGGAAGCGTGTTATTGAGTGCAATAAAACCAACCCTCCCGAGAAATAAATGGCGAAAAGCAAAGCTTACGTTTATACATTTGTACAAGTTGATTCGATTCACGTTCTGGTTGCAGTTGACAGAACGATAGGAACCCTACTCTAAAGGATACATTTCCCTGAACAAGTGGCCAGTTTTTCCGGCATCATGTGAGTGCAAGTATGAAATATTAGTTTCTACACAAGAGCCCTGCAGAGACGTCTGTCAAAAGATAAGGGACAATGGTTTCTGAGAGAGAAGGCAGAAGTGTCAGAGGCAGCTCCCAGGTTCAGACTTAGGCCCCTTCCGCACATGCAGAATAATGCACTTTCAATCCACTTTCACAATTGTTTGCAAGTGGATGTTGCTATTCCACACAGCAAAATCCAGCTGCAAAGTGGATTGAAACTTGAAACTGCGTTATTCTGCATGTGCGGAAGGGGCCAAAGAGAGGGACTTCCTGTTCAAGAGATAGCTCTTACACACTTAGAGTGGTTTAGTGCCCCCAAGTCCAGGCATGCTGAGTTGCTCTCACTCCAACGCTCCAAACCCTTTCAGATCTTGTTGGTTCTACAGGACTCGAAGGACGTCGAGCTAGCCACAGTTCTCTCAGAACTCTTCCGCCCCCACCCTCCTCACAATGGGCCTGTTGTGGGGAAGGGAAGGGATGTAGTTTGTAAGCCGCTTTGGGAATCCAAACTCTTCTTTGTCTTCGAATAAGACAGTTAAAAAAAGTGTTTGTGTATCTAGATTCAACCTGAAACTGGAAAGCGACCAACATGACAAGTAAACCCCCCCCCCACATCCAGGCAGAGGTGCAGCAAGTGGGGAAAGCGCCCGGTGTACTGGTGTGTCCTCCGTTCCCGCCCCGGAATGCCCCCGCCCCGGAACGCCCCCACCACATCCCTGGAGCGCCCCGTACAGGGCTGTGTCGCAACCCCCCGCCATCCCCTTAGAGCTACACCTCTGCATCCAGGATGTACCTGGATTTAGAAGAAACCGCCACCCTCCTCCTCCCAGGGAGGGAAAAAACTTGCTGAATGTGAAGCCAAGGATGGGGGACAAAAATCATTCCGAAGGACTATTTCCCTTAAAGGGTCTCAAGATGAGTTAAACTGCTGATCTATTTCTCTTTTGTCTGCTGCGTTGATTGAGGTCTCTTGATTTTCCTAAGCTTTCTGTAATTGCCCATCTCTTTTAACAGGCTGTCTTCCCACTTAAAGCTGCACAATGTTTCATCATTTATTGCAGTGGGGGAAAAAAAACCCACGCACCCAAGTATTCCCTTGATATGACTTTTTAAGAGTGGAATAGTAGAAAGGGAATTCTGGAACGGAAGATTTAAATGAGGGATACCCTATGCATTTTGTTATAGTTTACACATTTATCACATTAAATGGGAAAACTGCAGTACCGAGGATATGGGGTGCCATTTAATGAGGTGGGGAAGTACAACCCATGTCACAGTTAGGATTTTTATCTAACCCCCACCCCGTGGGTAGAAATTACCTTCCTGCCACAATTTTCCAACCCTGAGCAGTTGAAGAGTGGAAGGAAAAAATAGCCTCAACTTAACAACACTCAAGTTTCCTTAGTCTCCGTGGTACAGACCATAGAGACATGGGAAGACAGCCTAGAGTGTCACTTGCACTTAGCATTGTATCCTCCCCAAAGTATACTTTCTCTAGACACCACCCAGCAAATCTTCCCGCATCTGCTGAGGCAGTGTTATCTGTTATCTGTTCCAGATTAAAATAATGTATCTTTCTCCAAGAAACTCGACAACACCCATTTCAATTCTCTGCCTTTTAGAATAGAAATGAAAATGTGAAAATATCTTAGCTTAGCAGTGTTGGGTTTTTATGGTCGGCCTTAGAAATATTTAGGAATGGGGGAGGGGCAGCTTTTGTCCTAACGTTTCATACCGCTTTTGATAATTTAATTGGAGCGTCTGTCTCTGGTCAACTCCCTTATTATTATGCACAGTTAAACAGACAAATATATCAGCTATGCATACCAAATGCGCAAAATCGTGTGGGTTGGTTGTTGTTTTTTTTTGTGCCGAGGCAAAGATGATCATAAGCTCTGAGTGAAGAAAACTTGGCTACAGTTATTACGAGATGCAATATTTAATCTGGAATGTCTCTCAGACTTGCAGGCCTTTGAAGCCCGCTGTCATTCTCCCGTCACCAGACTAAAATGGCTCTCATAGAAATTCTGCTAAGCCTCCCTTCCTCATTCTTCTGTCTCTTGTTTTCAAGCTTATCTGTAACGCCGTCACAAGGACTAGCAACTCTGCGTTCAAAATCAGGGCCAGCCTTTGAAGCTTGTAACGCTTCATGTGCCCCCACCCCCAGAAATGTGCCTAGCACCTGTGGAAGTATTCAATGTATTTCTCTCTCAGAGGCCCCTTCCACACATGCAGAATAATGCACTTTCAAACCACTTTCAGTGTATTTGGCAGCTGGATTTTATTGTACAGAATAGCAAAATCCACTTTCAAACAATTGTGGAAGTGAATGGAACGTGCATTATTCTTCATGTGTGGAAGGGGCCTAAACAGAGGTGGGATCCAGCAGGTTCTCACAGGTTCCCGAGAGTAGGTTACTAATTATTTGTGGGTGCCGAGAGGGGGTTACTAATTGGTGATTTTGCCACGTGATTTTTGCCTTAGTTACGCCCCTCCTCTCAGCAGTAGCACGCAGAACTTGAAGCAGTCTAGCAGGAGGTGCACCGGCGTGCGTGGCAGCCTGCGCCTGCGTGCATTCGTTTCCCACTCAAGGACCGGCACAGCAGCTGCGTCCTTGCCACATCCCCGCCCATCAATGTCCTGCCCCCAGAATACCCGGCCACGCCCCCGTCGTGCCCCGCCTAGCCCCATTGGCGCTATGCCACAGTTTGAATCCCACCACCATGGGAACCTGTTACTAAAATTTTTGGATCCCACCACTGTGCCTAACCCTCACCCTCCATGGGGGGGAAGTCTCTTTAATATTCTGAAGTTTGCATGTTCCCGATGATATGTCCTATAGGCACCCAGTGCGTCCAAAGACAAGCCACACAAGATGTCATTCCCATTCTTATGCAATCCTGAGATTAAACATCAACATTAAAAAAATTCGTCCAAATCCAAATAAGACATGAGATCATCGGTTTCAATTGCATTCCTGTATTTTTGGTATCAGGCCATTCAGAATATGGAAAGTGACCATTTCTTAATGCATTCTTGGACAGTACAGCCAAACCAGAAGGAATTAACATGGAGAATATCATTCAAGTTAAGAGCTTCATCTAAGACCCAGAACAGCGCAATGCTCCTAGAACTGAGTGCATGTTCTTAGCATGTATCGCAATTCAACAAAGATGTTGACAGGCTGGAACGGGTTCAAAGGAGGGCAACCAAAACGGTAAAAGGTCTGGAGTCTATGTCCTACCAGGAGAGATCCTAATCTCTCTAACCACTGTACCACACTGCTTCTCACTTATATTATGGCATGATCGCTTTACAGGGGGAAACCGAAGTCTCATTTAAGTAACAACCTCTACTTCACCCTCCTCCGCACACGGCTTCCTGAAAAGTCCCACCCGAGAAATGAATTGCTTAGAATGGCTGAATGATTTGTTTAAAAATTAATTAATAAAGCAGAAAATGATCCAAAAATGGTCTTTCGGTGTTTCTTCAGTGATCGTGAAATTGACATGAAATCTGCACTTACCAGCAGCCCTTAAGAGTAATAAAAAGTAATGGGAAAAATCTTTTTCCAGAATTAACTTTATAGCTTTTCAAACATTTTTATGGTGACCCAAGCCCATAAAACACATTATGCAACAGATGCTAGGGGATTTTTCTTTCCCTCTTTACATAAAAAAAGTAGAGATCCACAGAGAAAGGAAAATATTGGTTCTTTTTATTTTACTATTTATTTATCACATCTTGACTGGTCTGTAACTTGTACTACCAACTGTGTGGTCCCTTGGGCAAGACGCTGTCTCTCACCCGAGTTTTCCTTAAAGGGTTGCTTTGAGGATAAAATCAGATAAACACCCCCATAAACACCATAACCCTCAAAGATCACAACCTTGCACAGTTAGATTTGATTCCAGAAGCACTTCAGAGACCAACAAGATTTTGGGGGAGAGGGATAAGCTTTGGAGAATCTAAGATCCCGTCATCAGATACAAGTTGGAATTGAGATCACTGAACATTTAGATCCTAGTTTGAGGTTAGCAGGAACCAGCATGTAGAGGTACAATGCAAAATGTAATCATCTTGATAAGAGCAGGAGAGAAATGAGCATTTGTAGAGGGAAAAAAAAGAATCCTATGTCCCTATTCAGCCCTGATGGATCCATTTTCCTGAACTTGTGAATGAACTCACGTCCAGCAATTTCACATTGTAATCTCCCCTTGAAGCCTCTCTCTTTGAGGACTGTCAATCTTAGATTGGCATTGAACTGTCCTGGAAGGTTAAGATATTCTCCTATTGGTTTCGGAACATTGTGATTTTTAAGGTCAGATTCATGCCTTGTATAGTGATAATCCTGCCCAGTGATATTGCCCGTCTCCCGAAGACTTCTATGAAGCTCCAAAGCTTCCATTCACATCTGCAATTGTAGTTCTCTCATCCAGACCCGGAGCGACCGTTTCACTTGTTCTGTGGTTTGTGTCGAAACGAGAGAGCAAATAAGGGAAACTCGCACACGTCCCCTCCTGTAAACACTCTCTGCTGTGTTTCTGTTCAGTTAATGGTACTTCCTGTGTAAAGGTCACTGAACACACACGGCATACAAGCCCTAATGGCTCAATTTAACATCCTGTGTGGTGAAGTGAAACTTCTCTCCCTCCTTGGCTGTTTCATAATCTCCCTCTCCTATGCTTGGGGTTGGCGGCGTTTCGTAAATGGATCAGAAATCAGAGCGCGATACGAATGCCGTTTTTCCGCTTTCATTTTCACTCGCATTTGTCCCAACTTGTCCTCACATCTGTCTTCTAGGGTTCCCTCCCCGTTTCTTTGTTTGTTTCCTCTACAACATTCGTACTCTGTTTTTATGCCACTGGTGCGTCAGTTGAAATGCAAAGACAGGCTCATTTATTTTTACCAAATTTGGTTATTTTGGGTGAGGAAAATACGCCCCTGCAATTTCGTTTGGAGTACCAAAAATAAAAAGAGTTCCAGAGGAAGAAGGGAAGCTCATTTCAAAAGGAGTTTTGTTGCAAGTCATCAAGAGTCATGGCGATATCTGCAACATCAACCTGTGTGACTGACAGGCAATATCAGGCATCTACAGAGACCTGGGCCCCTTCCGCACATGCCAAGTAATGAACTTTCAATTCACTTCCACTATTGTTTGCAAGTGGATTTTGCTGTTCCACACAGTAAAATCCAGCTGCAAAGTGCATTGAAAGTGGATTGAAAGCGCCTTATTCGGCATGTGCGGAAGGGGCCCTGGTCTGGTGCAAAAAGCCGATGTTAATTGCCAGAGTTTCTACCCTCGCCCGATAAATGCAGTCAGATTGCAATTTGAGGCCTTCCACAACAGGCATCAGGGAGCTTTGGTTGGAAAACGTACACACACCAGCACCAGACACATGCAGAAGGATGAAGATCCCCAGTTGGTAGCTCATGATCTCCTGGAATCACAACTGATTCCAGGCAGGGGCGTACCACTCAGGGGAACATATGGGGTCAAATGTCCTCAGGTTGCAGCCATTTAGTCATGTGAGGGATGGGAAATCGCTCCCACACCCCTCCTCCTTCCCTCCCCCCCAGGTCCATACACTGACTTCAAGACCTGGTGTTTGGTCATGGTGGGGGAGGGCAGACGCCCATGCGGGGGGGAGCCCCCCCAAACCTCAGATTTTGCACCAGGCTATGTTTTCCCTAGATACACCTCTGATTCCAGGCAACAGAGATCAGAATTCCTCTGGAGGAAATGGCAGCAGAGGGTGGACTATACGGAATTGTATTCGCACTGAGCTGCCTCCTACCTACCCAAATCTCCAGTAATTTCCTCAGCCAGAGTCAGCAACCTTACTCACTGGCCCTTTCCGCACATGCGTGGAGCTGAGCCTCCACCGGCATAATTTATGCCAGTGGAGGCTCGGCGGCCTTTCGCACGCTAGCATGCGAGCGGCCGGCACTTCCCCCTCAGACGGAGAGGTCGGAGGGCAGCATGGGCGGGTCTCTGCAGCAGTGGCGTAGGAGGTTAAGAGCTCGTGTATCTAATCTGGAGGAACCGGGTTTGATTCCCCGCTCTGCCGCCTGAGCTGTGGAGGCTTATCTGGGGAATTCAGATTAGCCTGTGCACTCCCACACACGCCAGCTGGGTGACCTTGGGCTAGTCACAGCTTCTCGGAGCTCTCTCAGCCCCACCTACCTCACAGGGTGTTTGTTGTGAGGGGGGAAGGGCAAGGAGATCGTAAGCCCCTTTGAGTCTCCTACAGGAGAGAAAGGGGGGATATAAATCCAAACTCTTCTTCTTCTTCTTCTTCTGCAGCTCTCCAGAGGAACGCTGCACAAGATGGTGAGTGGAGTCAACGGTGAAAACAGCGTCTTCCCGGCAGTGCGGTTCACACCGTGCTGGCGGGAACACGCTGCTTTTCCAAAACCTCGCTCAATGAGCTTCACGCCGTCTGGGGAAAGCCAGGACGGCGCTGTTGCGAAGCAGCAACGCGTCCTGTGCGAACGGTCTCCTAGGAACGGCGTTTTTGCCGTCCCTGGGACACTGTATATGGCCCGTGCGGAAAGGGCCACTGCGAGCTGCAGGCAGAATGGAGCCTACAGATTGGCCAGGCCGGCTTTAAAGAGGAGGAGCTGGGCCTTCTGACCCTCCCTGGTCTGGTGGGCTTCAGCCTCCCCTTTCTGTCCCAACCTCTAAGCTCTAGCCAACCTCAGGAATATTGGCTCTTCCCGTGCCCACCCAACAGCGGGCTGTCGTCTGGCCTGGACAAACATGTCTCAAGGAAGCTTTTCCCGTTGCCAATCGATGCAAGAGAAGACCACAAGTCAGGCTTTCCAAACCTCGGTCCTCGGACTGCACAAAAGCGCCCGCCCAGAGCAGAAGCTCCGTTATCCCCAACAATAAGAAATATCCCACAGACGGGCGACTGCAAAGCTTCAACCGCCAGCCGCTTCACAAGAGCGGTGCTCGATACCAGCTAATGCTCAAGAGTCCAAAATCCCCACTCCTCGAGAAACTGAGAGACTGACACTTAATCCCCGATGCATGAGCTTCTTGTCTAATGAAGGGGGAGAAGAGAGGCAGAAAAGGGGAGAAAAGGGTCATCATTTTTTTTTAAAAAAAGAGGACGTTTTGTGCTGTGTTACACAGAAAGCCCACACAGGATTGCAAACTGTTTTCCTCTTCAGTGCCAGCAAGGCAAGGTAATGGGTTACACCCAAAGTTCTCTCTGGGAGATTGCGCCATTGGGTTGGATCCAGGCTAAATTCTTCTCTGACGCCAGGCTTCTCCGGTTACATATTTTCTCAGTTCTGACAGCCGGCCGGCCGGCCGGGAGGAGGAGGAGGAGGAGCTTGGATTTGTATACTCCACTTTTCTCAATCATAAGGAGTCTCAAAGTGGCTTACAAATTTCTGCTCTTCCTCTCCCCACAAGAGACACCTTGTGGGGTAGGTGGGACTGAGAGAGTTCTGAGAGAACCGTGACAAGCCCGCTGTAACCCAGCAGGCTTTGTGGGGAGGAGCGTCAAAATAAATTGGTTCACAAGATTGGAGTCATAAGAACATAAGAACATAAGAACAAGCCAGCTGGATCAGACCAGAGTCCATCTAGTCCAGCTCTCTGCTACTCGCAGTGGCCCACCAGGTGCCTTTGGGAACTCACCTGCAGGAGGTGAAAGCAATGGCCTTCTGCTGCTGCTGCTCCCGAGCACCTGGTCTGCTAAGGCATTTGCAATCTCAGATCAAAGAGGATCAAGATTGGTAGCCATAAATCGACTTCTCCTCCATAAATCTGTCCAAGCCCCTTTTAAAGCTATCCAGGTTAGTGGCCATCACCACCTCCTGTGGCAGCATATTCCTCATGTGGAGGAGAGGGGAATCAAAACCCGGTTCTCCAGATTAGAGCCCACTACTCTTAACCACTAAATCATGCTACCTGTAAGATTTCTCACGGTGAGGGCAAACCTGTCAGTAGCGTGGACAGGCCCTCTGATGTTAATGTGCTAAATAATGTTCTGGGAGGAGGAACGAGAGGTGGGGGGGGGGGGAAGGGAACAGGACAGTGAATATATTCGTTCAGCTGATTGGTTTAATGGCTTGGTTTTATAGCTCAGTGGGTCTGAACAATCACAACGTGCTGTCAAAAGAACGAGAGCTAATTAGTCCCAGAAGTTAACGTTGCCACTTCCAAACGATATGATATAGAGATTTGTCGGCTTGACATACGTACTGTGCCAACGCTGGAAAAACGAAAAATCAATCAAAATCACAACAGAGAAAAGCTCCCTGCAAGAGGCTGGGCCCAATGTTTCCCCCTTGGATCTGATCTTACGTGCCAGGTTTCATCCATCACCATCTATTTATATATCAGCCCTTCCACGGAAACAGTTAAGAACTGAAGACATTACATTTCCTCCTCCCCTCACAGAGTAAGTGGCTTTAATACATCTGTTTGCAGTAAAAAATGAATCCCGCTCTTCCGTTAACGCTGCAGATTAAAGATTGGCCTATAGAGTTGATTCTAGGGGTAAGGTTTGGCCTGGACCAGTTGGCAAGGGGGGCTTGAATGCCGAACTATTCATCTGTTTTTTTAAAAAAAACACAACAACCCTGCAAACAGAATCCCCATTACGTAAATACGTTAAGTGGCGTCAAGTCACAACCAAGTTATAGGGATTCCAGAAAGGGGCTTTCAAGGCAAGTGAGAGGCAGAGGTGGTTTGCCATGGCCTTCCTCTGCAGAGTCTTCCTTGGTGGTTTCCCATCACAGAACCAATCTTGCCTACAGCTACTCCAGCAAGGGCTTTCAAGGCAAGGTGTCAGGCCTGCTTTCGCTAGGTTATACTCAGTGGTGAGATCCAGCAGGTTCTCACAGGTTCCCGAGGGAAGGTTACTAATTATTTGTGTGTGCCGAGAGGGGGTTACTAATGGGTGATTTTGCCACCTGATTTTTGCCTTAGTTACGCCCCTCCTCTCAGCAGTAGCGCGCAGAACTTGAAGCTGTCTAGAAGGAGGTGCACCGGCGTGCGTATGGTTTCTCCTGTCCAGCCCGCGTGCATGGAATTTCCACGCCCAAGGGCCGGTAGCGGCCAAGCGTCCTTGCCACAGCCCACGCCTGGAATGCCCTCACCTGGAATGCTCCGCCCCTGCCCCGTGGGTGCCCCGCCCATTTGTGCCCCAATACTGGCGCTATATCATTTTTCGCCACGGTTTTAATCCGCAATTCATCATGGGAACCTGTTACTAAAATTTTTGGATCCCACCACTGATTATACTCTGTGTGAATTTTCCTGCTTGCTAGCTCGCAGCCTGCCAGGTGCACTATCTACTGGTGCTGGCCTCTGAAGGCCACGTTCTCGTAACCAAGTCTTGCTCACTGCTTGGATGGGAGGGGGAGGGGGAAAGAATGCTTATATGATTAGCAGCTCTGCCAGATCTGGCAGAGCTATCTTGAAACTGTTCTGGATCTGACTTATGCCTGCAATAAAGACACCTTTGTGATTCTACAAGTGCCTTATTGTCTGGTCAAGGGGATTTGACACAAGGGAGAAGCAGAGGTGGTTTGCCATTGCCTTCTTCTGCAGAGCCTTCCTTGGTGGCCTCCTATAAAAGAACCAATCTTGCCTACAGGTACCCCAGCAAGGGCTTTCAAGGAAAGGGAGAAGCAGAGGTGGTTTGCCATTGCAGGCCTGGATCATTTTGAGGGGGTGCAGACATTCATCATAGTGAAGTGGGGGACTGAAAACATTTTAGAAACATTTTAGGTGATTTTTGCTGAAAGGGCCCATGATGAGTGAGGATCGAGGTCACACTCATGGTCAATTCAATACTCCTGACTGTTGGGGCAGAAACAAAATGCTTTGTGTGCAGGTGTCTCCAATGGGACAGCATGACTAGCTGGAATTAGAGCTTCTGAAACCAGGAAGTCTTCAAACACACTCCGTGCATGAAGGAAGGAAGTTTCCTAGCGCAACAAGCCCGGTTCACAACCTTCACGAAAAAACTCTTTCCTGACATCTCAGTGCCATCAATGACTGCCTTCAGACCTTAGTTTGTTGACAACGTGAACAAGCCTTCTGTGATCTGCCACTGTCTGGCTATTTCTTTATTTAAAATGTTTTATATCCTTGACAAGGAACAGGCAGTGACAGCACATGGAATGTATGAAGCAAGGGGTGATTTCAACATATTCCGCTGCCTCACACGGAGACGGACCTTTGGCCCGTCAAGTTCACAGTAGGCCAACTGGTGGCAGCTCTCTAGCATCGTATATCAGCCATATTTCCCATCTCTGCTACATTTTTCATTTTTGCTGTCAAGTCACAGCCAAGTCATAGCAGCCCTGTAGGGTTTTCAAAGAGATATTCAGAGGCCAGACTCTGTGTAGCATTCCTCTGTGGCCTCCCATCCAAATTCTAACCAGGGCTGACACTACCTAGCTTCCAAGATCTGATAAGACCAAGCTAACCTGGGCTATAAAGATCTCTTTTACCAGTGGGCCTTTCCCCACTTACCTTAAGCCCAGTGCTACTTGAGGAGAGTAGCGCGGGCTCCCCCGGCACTCCCCACGACAGGGGTGGCGACAGAGCAGCCGCCCCGACGCTGCCGCTGTCGCGCCCCCTCAGCGTGCAGCATCCCAGGCGCTCTTCTTAAGGGCGCCTTTTGATGACCCCGCGCAGAGCACAGGGTCATGGGGACACCCGAGCGCGCGCCTGGGATGCCGCGCGCGGAGAGCAGCGCGCGGCATAGGGGGGATGGAAAAGAGTGGGGAAAGGCCCAGTGATGCTGGGGATTGAACATGCGGCAAGGCATACGCTTTGTCAAAACCCCTCCAATCAATGGAGGGGTTCATAACGCCCACAGAAGGGACCTCACAGTCTGTGCACACATACATACAACCCTATAGTGCCTTACGTTGGGTCCTGCCATATTTCTGCCTGCTGAATGCTTACTGCCATATTTCTGCCTAATGAATGCTTACTACTTAAGCAGGCCTGGGAATGTTTCCTTGTAGCAGGCTGCCAATGGGTGTGTGTGTGTGTGTGTGTGTGTGTGTGTGTGTGTGTGTGTGTGTGTGTGTGTGTGTGTTACCAGTGGGGGGGGAGCTGCACTGTTTTCATCCCAGTTCTCACTGGTTGAGGAATGTGTGTGCCTGTGAGTATGGTGGTGTCAAATGGTATCTTCTCACTTCAGAGGAGGGAAGTTGGCGGAGGGGTTGTGGGCCTGACGTATCTGTGCTGAGGGATACAATACTTTGTCTGGTTTCATGTACTCAGTTCTGACAATATAAGCCATCAGCTTTCCTATGCTTGCCATCAACAAATTAGAATTCCGCTTTCAAAGTGTTGATTCCTTCATTGATCAACTCTGGGGTTGCAGCACAACCTCCCACTAAAGATTAGCCTGCCTACCATGTTTCCCCGAAAATAAGACAGTGTCTTACATTAACTTTTGCTCCCAAAGATGCGCTAGGTCTTATTTTCAGGGGATGTCTTATTTTTCTGTGTTCTGTTCAACGGGCATGCTTCCAAACAAAAACTTTGCTACGTCTTACTTTCGGGGGATGCCTTATATTTCGCACTTCAGCAAAATCTCTACTACATCTTATTTTCAGGGGATGTCTTATATTCGGGGAAACAGGGTAACAAAAAGAAAGTAGGAACGAAAAAGGCGCACCACGCTTATATCCGGCGAACACCTGCCTAAGAACATGCCATTGGTTACGACCTTCCACCAGCGAGGAATTCATTCCATTCCCCTAACCGTGCACAAAATACATTACCTCTGAGAGCGGAACACTCCTCGAGTGTCACATAAATTACCGAAAGCGAGGCTGCATTTCATAAATGATTGGCAGGAACAACAGCCTGCAAACCATTAAGCATTTATGGTACACATCATGTCAAATTTTATTGATATAGGACAACTGTAGTCTGATCACTGAGGGCTTCTATGCATCGTGTGGCCAAAAGG
Source organism: Sphaerodactylus townsendi (assembly GCF_021028975.2). Classification (NCBI taxonomy): domain Eukaryota; kingdom Metazoa; phylum Chordata; class Lepidosauria; order Squamata; family Sphaerodactylidae; genus Sphaerodactylus; species Sphaerodactylus townsendi. Next base: position 15,231,323 of record NC_059430.1, read on the forward strand.
CTGCGGAAGGACTAAAGCACTGTAAAAGAGATCTTACAATCGCTTCACTTGCATTTGGCGAGCGTGAATTCACTCTTACCTGCCGATAGCTGGTTCAGTATAGGAAGAGGGAACTCTCACAGCCCATCCAGTGCATGGCTTTGGGGGATTTGTGAATAAGTTTTGGGGGTTTTCTCCATTTTTGTCCCGTTATGTTGTGACAAGTTTCTTTTACCACTGCGTTGCAGAACTTGAACATGATTCATTGCTAGTTATATGCAATAGGTTGAAAAACATTGCAAATGGGTAAAATTAAGAGGAAAACTCAACTAGGGAGGTTGGCACTACAAATAAAACGTTTGGGGGTAAAAACAATGCGGAACTTCAGAGAGGAAACATTTTATTTCCTGCCTCGAATGAACTGCGCAGAAAAGCCCTATGTATGGGCCAAATTTCAGCTCTGCGCTATTAAAAGAAAGCCGCTTAATTTCTACTGTAGCCTTTGGAGTGAGTCCATCTATCTTTAAGCACAGAGAGAGTCGCCGCGTTATTTGTCGCTGCACAGTTCTCTGAGCTGTTTGAGATCCTTTTCAGCTGCATCTTGAGACCATTCACAGTTCCTACTTCTACCCTGAGGCTAACAGGAATACATGATGCTCAATTAATTACAATAACTCCCAGACTATGCTCAGTAGTAACTATGTAATCCTCTTTTAAGACACCTCTGGATGGATTCAAAAAGTTCAGGATTCTTTGATGGTATCTCCACACGTAGGATGAAAACTGCAGCTGTTGTTTTGCTATTAAACTTTGAAGTGATATATAGCGGTTAGGAGCAGGTGGACTCAATCTAATCTGAAGAAAAGGGTTTGATCTCTTACTCCTACACATGAAGCCTGCTGGGTGACCTGGAGATAATCACAGTTCGCTCCAAATTCCCTACCTCACAAGATGTCTGTTGTGGGAAGCAGAAGGGAAACAGTTGTAAGGTGCTATGAGATTCCTTATGGTTGAGGAAGAAGAAGAAGAGGAGGAGGAGGAGGAGGAGTTTGGATTTATATTCCTCCTTTCTCTCCTGTAGGAGACTCAAAGGGGCTGACAATCTCCTTGCCCCTCCCCCCTCACAACAAACACCCTGTGAGGTATGTGGGGCTGAGAGAGCTCCGAAGAACAGTGACTAGCCCAAGGTCACCCAGCTGGCGTGTGTGGGAGTGCACAAGCTAATCTGAACTCCCCAGATAAGCCTCCACAGCTCAAGCGGCAGAGCAGGGAATCAAACCCGGTTCCTCCAGATTAGAATGCACCCGCTCTTAAACACTACGCCACTGCGTATATGGCAGAATATAAATCCACACTCTTCTCTTGTTCTTATCTCTTGGAATGTCAACTGCCATAAGCCACAGGAAATTTTCAAAATAAAACATGTTGGACCAAAAGGGTGTTCTATAAAAACCGCGGAAAATATATATGTAGTTGCCCGATACGGGGTCCGACTATTTTTCATTTTACTATCTGCATTCTCTCCTCAGTCCGGCAGCAGCTCTCCAAATCACAGATCATCTGAGCCTTTTTAAAAGTGAAGATGCCGAGAATTGAACCGGGGACCTTTTGCATGCAAAGCAGATGGTCTACCGCTGAGCCACTGGCCCTTCCTTAGTATTCCCTGCTGTCCTTATTTGTCCAGCGATTGCTTCAGAGGGTAGAAAGGCAAACATACTTAACAGAGGCTTCCGAAGCAAGGGACTGTGATTACATTCCTTGATACAATGTCGTGCTTCATACTAAGCAACATCTGGCATTCCTAGCGGACACACTGGGATGTTTTATTTATTCCCGAAGTCCACTCCCTCAAATATACTTTTGGGGCCACGAAGCCCTTTTGCCTGTTCTCTCCTCTTGCCCCTGCCAAGATCTCAGGCCAAGTATCTAGGTTTCTCTAGCAACGACGATATTGCTCACAACTGCAACCAGCTAAAGAATAGCAGCCTCTCAATTCCTCATGTTAAACTCAGGTGTTTATGACCGTCAAAGTGGCTGGGGAAGAAAGGCAGAAGCTTCACCCAGAGGCCTTGGCAGGAGATAAAGGCTCAGGAAAAGGTCTCTCTTCCTCAATGGACTAGGAGTCTTCCGTCTGTAATTCTTAAAGGTGCTCATGCAGGCTCGGGGATGAAAAGGATGCGGCTTCTTTCAGAGGAAAACAGGGCTTGCTGCTCAGCAAAGCAACAGAGAGCATTCAAAGCTTCAAATCAGGCAAAGCCAGAGTTCATGTTCTGCATACGTGAGGTCACCGGTTCAATCTACAGCATTACCAGGCAAAAGACTCTCAAGCAGCAAGGCTGGGAAATAGTTCTGCCTTCAGAAGTAGTAAACCGTAGAGTTCTCGACAATTCCTAGAGATACCCTTTATCACTTCCTGTATTAATCGTATGAGCCACAGAGTTCTCGACAATTCCTAGAGATACCCTTTATCACTTCCTGTATTAACCGTATGAGCCACAGAGTTCTCGACAATTCCTAGAGATACCGTTTATCACTTCCTATATTAACCATATGAGCCACAGAGTTCTCGACAATTCCTAGAGATACCCTTTATCACTTCTTGTATTAACTGTATGGAGTTTCACAGAGTTCTCATACAATTCTTAGAGAGAGATACCTCTTATCACTTCCTGTGGCCATAAACCCATGAGCCACAGAGTTCTCGACAGTTCCTAGAGATACCGTTTATCACTTCCTATATTAACCATATGAGCCACAGAGTTCTCGACAATTCCTAGAGATACCCTTTATCACTTCTTGTATTAACTGTATGAGCCACAGAGTTCTCGACAATTCCTAGAGATACCCTTTATCACTTCTTGTATTAACCGTATGAGCCACAGAGTTCTTGATAATTCCTAGAGATACCGTTTATCACTTCCTATATTAACCATATGAGCCACAGAGTTCTCGACAATTCCTAGAGATACCCTTTATCACTTCCTGTATTAACCGTATGAGCCACAGAGTGCTCGACAATTCCTAGAGCTGCCCTTTATCACTTTATGTACAAACTATTTTTTTTTATTTTCTCCCCGCTGCCACTTGGAGCAACTGTGAAAAATGGGACCTGGGGGCAGGGGGTTTCCTGTCTTTCATTGGGGGCTTGGCGATCCTACACATGAAGAAGAGGAAGAAGAAGAAGAAGAAGAAGAAGAAGAAGAAGAAGAGAAAAAAGAAGAAGAAGAGTTTGTATTTATATCCCCCCTTTCTCTCCTATAGGAGACTCAAAGGGGTTTACAATCTCCTTGCCCTTCCCCCCTCACAACAAACACCCTGTGAGGTAGGTGGGGCTGAGAGAGCTCCGAGAAGCTGTGACTAGCCCAAGGTCACCCAGCTGGCGTGTGTGGGAGTGCCCAGGCTAATCTGAATTCCCCAGATAAGCCTCCAAAGCTCAGGCGGCGGAGCGGAGAATCAAACCCAGTTCCTCCAGATTAGATACACGAGCTCTTAACCTTTTACGCCACTGCTGCTCCTGGCAGAAACTAGAAACGTGGCAGCCAGGACTGGGATATCGGTACTCCCTGAAGTAGCAGTGTGAGGAACTAGAGCAAGGGGATGAAAAGAGAGAGAGAGTAAAACTCTGAAGGGGCCGGTAAGAAGATTTCAGATAACTGGGTTTGATACATAGGTTGCCTCCCAGAGACAGAGGTTGAGACGAAATGTCTAACTTCTGCAAACAGGGTGCCAGACGTCCCTTAGTTTGAATTTTATCAGCCTTTGGTTATCATCTCTTGGTTTGGGCAGCCTTTATATATATATATATATATCAAATCTGGGGTATATATATCAAATCTGGGGTATTTCCACTGTCTATCAGCTATCGCTAGCAGTGCGGCAAAGTTGTTAGTTGGCGTGACAGGAGTTGTGACAGATTCCCACAAGTGAAAACAGGCCTCCACACCACTGCAAGCGATCCCAATCAGGTGCTGGGCTAATAATAGTTTGCAAGCCAATGATGATTTAGGCTTTCCAGACAGCTGGCTGGACAGATTTCGTTCCTAGATGGCCCCCCAAATCCATGGGCCTGTTTTCCTATCTCTTCTCAAAGCTGAAATGAAACGAAAAAGGGCTCCTTAAAGAGTTAAGTGATACGAATTGTATAAGGTACGAAGCAGAAAACAGGAATCCAAAGCCAACTGCCGTTTTCCAGTGTGTTTGAGTGAGGGTATATTATTTGTCTTTCCAAACATGCTTGTCAACATGCATTACGTTTGCAATTATGCATTAAAAATATGGTAAGAATGCAGCTAAAAATGTAATGTTTCTACAGAAGAATAAGAAGAGTTTCGATTTATACCCCACCTTTCTCTATTACAAGGAGTCTCAAGGTGGCTCACAAACTCCTTTTCCCTTCCTTTCCCCACGACAGACACCTTGTGAAGTAGGTGGGGCTGAGAGAGTTCTGAGAGAACTGTGACTAGCCCAAGGTCACCCAGCAGGAATGGAGGAGTACGGAAAATTTTTCCCTGCACAGTTAAATCACTAAATCTATTCACCACAAACAGTTAATGAATGTACAAACTACATGCATGTGGGTACATTTGGGGTGGGGTGGGGGACACAGATTACAACTTCTCCAGACACTTGAAGAAGAAGAAGAAGAAGAAGAAGAAGAAGAAGAAAAGAAGAGAAGAAGAAGAAGAGGAGGAGGAGGAGGAGTTTGGATTTATATCCCCCCTTTCTCTCCTGCAGGAGACTCAAAGGGGCTGACAATCTCCTTGCCCTTCCCCCCTTTACAACAAACACCCTGTGAGGTAGGTGGGGCTGAGAGAGCTCCGAGAAGCTGTGACTAGCCCAAGGTCACCCAGCTGGCGTGTGTGGGAGTGTACAGGCTAATCTGAATTCCCCAGATAAGTCTCCACAGCTCAGGCGGCAGAGCTGGGAATCAAACCCGTTTCCTCCAGATTAGATACACGAGCTCTTAACCTCCTACGCCACTGCTGCTCCTTGCATTTGGACACCATACCGAATTGGCATTAGACTTTGCAAATCAAAGCGGGGGTGGTTTAGTGGTTAAAATGTTGAACTGGGATTGGGGAGGCCCAAAATCTTAATCCGAACTCTACACTTTCATCCTAACCTACATCGCAGGGCTGTTGTGAGGATAAAACAGAGAGGAGAACGATATAAGCCACTTCAGGCGGTGAGGTCCATTAATGGCTACCAACCAGGGAGCCCCCGTGTTGAGAGGTAGTGACCCTCTGAATTACACTGATGGGGGCGGGGCCAAGAACAGGCGGAGTCATGGGGAGAAGTTTCCAGAAAAATAAGGTTCTACTGTGGAGAAGGCCTTTTTTCTGATAGTCACAGTGCTTAAAGAGAGAGAACAAATATGGGTAGGGAAGTTCCTAGAAAATATGGGGATGGAACCAGTGGTTTGATCCAAAAATTTTAGTAGCAGGTTCCCATGGTGGTGGGATTCAAACAGTGGCGTAGCGCCAATGGGGCTGGGCAGGGCACGACAGGGGCGTGGCCAGGCATTCCAGAGGCGGGGCATTCCTGGGCGGGGCTGTGGCAAGGACACAGCCGCTGCGCCGGTCCTCGGGCGGGAAACGAATGCACGCAGGCGCAGGCTGCCACGCACGCCAGTGTACCTCCTGCTAGACTGCTTCAGGTTCTGCGTGCTACTGCTGAGAGGAGGGGCGTAACTAAGGCAAAAATCATGTGGCAAAATCACCAATAAGTCACCCCCTCTCGGCACACACAAATAATTAGTAACCTACTCTCGGGAACCTGTGAGAACCTGCTGGATCCCACCTCTGGGTGGAACCAGTAGAGAGTGTGGTTGTGGAAGAGAAGTGAAAGAAGGGATCATCATACCAGAGGTTCTGGAAGGACTTTGGTGTAGTGGTTAGGAGTGGTGAACTCTAATCTGCTGAACTGGGTTCGATTCCCTACTCCTCTACATGAGCCCCAGACTCTAATCAGGTGAATTGGGTTTGTGTTCCCTGCTCCTCCACAGGAAGCCTGCTGGGTGACCTTGGGCCAAACACAGTTCTCTCAGAACTCTCTCACCCTCACAAGGTATCTGCTGTGGGGAGAAGGATTGTAAGCCACTTTGAGTCTCCTTGTGGTACAGAAAAGGGGGGTGGGGAATCCAACTCTTCTTCTTCTGCATCGGGAGGCTGACTAGATGAAGCAACCCTTTAAATACTCAGTACCCCAAACCACTCAGATCTTAAAGGCCAATAGCCAACTCTTTGAATTGTGCTGGGAAGCAAACCAACAGCCAAAATCATTCTTTGCAATGCCAGCAGGGGATGTTCTCGATAGCTCCAGAGCCGGTCAATAACGTAGCAGCGGCGTTCCGCGCTAATTGGAGCTCCCAAACAGTCTTCAAAGGCTGCCCCATGTGGCGAGAATCACAGGAGTCCACACAAGGCTGTGTTCAGAGCGTGGCCACAGCCGGCTCGTCCATGAAATCGATTGGTGTCGGAGCCAGGACCAACACAAAAGAAGCGGGGCCGGCACCTAATTAAATTTGTGGAACTGGCTACCACAGGGTGCAATCCTAGTCGCCGGTTTTACATAGAAACTGGACATATCTGCGGAGGCTCTGTGTTTCCATAAACTGTCTCTCGGCGTACTAAATGGAGCCTCCATGTTCAGAGGCAGCATACCTCTGGACGGTGCCAAGAAGGAGGGTAGGATGCTGACTTCCTGCCCTGCTTGAAAGCTGCTTGGAAAAAGGTGGCCGCTGCTGTTAGAAACAGGAGCCTGTGCGGGTCTCATCCAGCCAGGTTTATCCTGGGAAAAGAAACTGCTGAATCTTGGTTATGAAAACAGCTTGTGTAGCTCAGAATCCTGCAACAACAACAAAAAATGCTGCTTTTGCGGTGCTTGATTGGAGAGCTACAATTAAAGCCAACAACTCTTCAGCTCCTGGGAGCCCGGATGAAACAGCAGTTACACACACACCGTGGCCCCTTCCGCACAAACAGAATAATCCCATTTCAATCCACTTTCAATCCACTTTGCAGCTGGATTTTACTGTGCAGAATAGCAAAATCCACTTGCAAACAATTGTGAAAGTGGATTGAAAGTGCATTATTCTGTGTGGAAGGGCCAGAGACATGTGCACACGAGGCACAGGGTAAACTGGGGTTGAGGAGGGAATTGCACAAAGCTGTTGCTACCCTGGAGTTTCCCCACCCAACCCTGGAATGGGTGAGGGCCTCTACTACGTGTTCCAAAGGATGGGCCTTGGGCTGGCAGTCTCCAGGCAGTAACAGCAGATCCAGTGGTGGGATCCAAAAATTTTAGTAACAGGTTCCCATGGTGGTGGGATTCAAACTGTGGCATAGCGCCAATGGGGCAGGGCGGGGCACGGCGGGGGTGTGGCATTCCTGGGCGGGGCTGTGGCAAGGACGCAGCTGCTGCGACGGTACTTGGGGGGAAAACGAATGTACGCAGGCGCAGGCTGCCACGCATGCCGGTGCACCTCCTGCTAGACTGCTTCAAGTGCTGCGTGCTACTGCTGAGAGGAGGGGTGTAACTAAGGCAAAAATCACATGGCAAAATCACCAATTAGTAACCATACAAATAATTAGTAACCTACTCTCGGGAACCTGTGAGAACCTGCTGGATCCCACCTCTGAGCAGATCTATTACAATTGATCTACAGGCGCAGAGATCAATTCGTTTGGAGAAAATGGCGGCTTTGGAAGGTGAACACTGTGGCATTATATCCAATGAAATTTCTCTGCTTCTCCGGGCTGCACCCCCAGAATCTCCAGGTATTCCCCAACCCAGGGCTGGCAACCCTAGTTGGGCCATTGAAACAAACAAAGCTATCCCACCAATTGCCCAATCGAAGACAACCATAACTTGTTGAATTGCAGCAAAATATTCATCCAGTTGGTTCAAAGACGAGAGAGCGGCTTGCGAATGACTGAAAACTTGAGTTACTTAACCAGCCGAAGACACACTGTGCTCTAACCAGAGCCCGTTCTGTGAAGCAGTTATGCAACCTGAAATGGTAGGATGACTGATGTCCAAGAGATTCAACAGAGCTTCTTGGGGCAGGGGGAGGAAGAAGCTATCAAGGATAAGGAAAACTTTTGTGGTTGTTCTTTTGAGTGAAAATCATCCAATGAGACATGAGTAGAGCAGACCAAAAAAAAAAAAAAATCAAAGGGTAGTACTTAAAGTGGAGGAACTGGGTAAGCCAAAAGAGAGGGCTTTTCCCCACTTCAAAAGTGAAAGTGGAGGGGACCCCTGCTCCGTGTTCGGCGCGCGGTTTCAAAAAGGTGTACTTCCGACCAGGATCCGAAATGACGCGCGCTGAGGGGTGGGAGGAGCGGCAGAATCGGGGTGACTGCGTTGTCGCTGCGTTGTCACTGCTGGTGTAGTGGGGAGTGCTGCAGGACCCCGGGGTATTTGCCGTGAGGAGCGCGCATCTAATGGTGGGTGGGGAGTCGACCTGAGAGATCTTGGAAACTAACCTGGTTAGTAATTGGACAGTAGAAGAAGAAGAAGAAGAAGAAGAAGAAGAAGAAGAAGAAGAAGAAGAAGAAGAAGAAGAACAAGAAGAACAAGAACAAGAACAAGAAGAACAAGAACAAGAACAAGAACAAGAACAAGAACAAGAACAAGAACAAGAACAAGAACAAGAAGAACAAGAACAAGAACAAGAACAAGAACAAGAAGAACAGGAGGAGGAGGAGGAGGAGGAGGAGGAGGAAGGGTTTAGATTTATATCCAACCTTTCTCTCCTGTAGGGAGATTCAAGGTGGCTTACAAGCTCCTTTCCCTTCCTCTCCCCACAACAGACACCTTGTGAGGTAGGTGGGGCTGAGAGCGTTCCAAAGAACTGTGACTAGCCCAAGGTCACCCAGCAGGAATGTAGGAGTGCGAAAACACATCTGGTTCACCAGATAAGCCTCTGCCACTCAGGTGGAGGAGTGTGGAATCAACCCGTCTCCAGACAGAATCTACCCCGTTCTAACCACTACACCAATGCTTGGCTCTAGGTACTCAAGTGCAGTCCAGGGTCCTGATATGGGAGACAGGGCAATGGCAAAACCGGCTTCATCGTTCCTTCGCCCTGAAAACCCCATGAGAGATTACTATAAATCTGCTGCAGTTTAAACCTTGGAGGACTGGGGAGTCCTGTCTTTTCTATGGGGTTCTATATTCCCACATTGCCATATAAATAAGACCTGCTGATGCTGATGAGGTTTCAGCCAGATAGTTCAAAGTATGAAGTCCTTCTGCTCAAAAATCTCACATCGTATGAAATGTTTAGCATGTTTAGCAAGGATGCCTCTTTTTTATTCTTGCCGTAACTTTGTCAAATAGCCGAGGGCAGCCTTCTGTGTTCCATGATGGAGGGGTGTAAATAATATTTCAAAAAGAGAACAAAAGATAACAGAGGGAAAGGGGGGGGGATGAGATTCAGTGGCTTGAGCCTTCACCCTATTCTTTTTTTAAAAAAATGATTTTCAATGGCTGTTAACATGCTTTGCTCCTGGTATATTTAATCCGCCTTGGGATTTTGGAGTGTTTTTTTTCCTTTTTTTTTTTTTCCTTTTTAGCTGATTTACAGCAATATTGTTTTCTGTATTTTAGAAGAGTTCCTTACGTTGAGATTCCTGTTGTGGTTTTAGGTAGTTTACTGGTGTTATTGTTGTGATCATCATGAAGGCCAGCCAGCTGTTGCTGTTATTAATCCTTACTGATTTCTATTGTAATTAGAGAGAATAGAATCCCAGGGCCAATTAGGAACTGATTAATGGTCCATCAGTCTTCTTACCAGCATGGCCAATTGGCCATGCTGACAGAGGCTGATGGGAATTGTAGTTCCTGAACATCTGGAGAGCCGCAGGTTCCCTACCCCTGGTATAGATTTTTCGGTAAGGTGTGGAATTAACATTAAAAAAACCCCTTCATGTGTTTTTTTAATTGGGCACAAACCTTTTTGAATCTTTGCCTGGCTTAACGTGACTTGGAACTACCGGTAGTTCACTGCTACTACACTTATATGTCTGTGAGTTTCCTTATCAAATGCCCACAAATGCTTAAGGTCAGCAGATGCTTAAGCTCATATTGAGTGCGGGGATGACCATTCACTTTCAGTCTAACCTACATGTAGGTCTGTGGTGCGAACCTTTGGCACTCCAGATGTTATGGACTACAATTCCCATGGACTACAATTCCCATCAGCCCCTGCCAGCATGGCCAATTGGGAATTGTAGCCCATAACATCTGGAGTGCCAAAGGTTCGCCACCACTGATGTAGGTGGTACCTGGAAGTGAGAAAGAGTGGTTCTAGGAATCACCAGAATCTCTATGGTTTTTACAACAGAGTTTCCAGTGATTTCCAGAGTTGACAGTCAGTGTGATGTAGTGGTTAAGAGGGGTGGAGAACCAGGTTGGATTCCCCACTCATCCACATGAACGATGGTCTCTTACGTGGAGATCTGGATTTGTTTCCCTCCTCCTCCACATGAAGCCTGCTGGGTGACCTTGGGCTAGTCACAGTTCTCTCCGAACTCTCTCAATTTCACCTAGCTCACAAGAAGGAGAGGAAGGGAAGGACATCATAAGCTGCTTTGAGACTCCTTATGATTGAGAAAAGCGGGGTATGAATCCAAACTCTCTTCTCTTTTTCTTCCTGGTTGCACCCGGAAGTGATGTAATGACATCAACAGCATCAGTGATATTAAGCCTCCCGCCATGCCTGTGTCCTGCCCCTCCCCAACCTTCCCACCATACCTATATGCAACTTCAAAAGCACCAGGGCTTCGAAAACAATTTCCTACAAATAATCTGCACCACACTCTCTACAAAGAATTGTTAACTGTAAAACTGTAATTAACCCAGCCAAGCACAAGCACTTTGCACTCCATTATTGACTGTTGGGTTTCCTGCTCCCTGCTACACACATAAGGGCATTCTTGGCTGCAGGAAATATTTGACTGCAGTCAAATATCAATCTCCTCTATTTTTAAAGTCCAGTTTGCAACGTTCTGTCACACTCTTCTGCGGCCAAGAGACGGAACAAAGGACAGGGCTATGCAGAAAAAGAATAAGAGGATGATTCACATGGTCTGAGGCAGTGGTGGGATCCAAACATTTTAGTAACAGGTTCCCATGGTGGTGGGATTCAAACTGTGGCGATTCAAACAGTGGCGTAGCGCCAATGGGACTGGGCGGGGGATGATGGGGGTGTGGCCAGACATTCTGGGGGTGGGGCATTCCTGGGCAGGGCTGTGGCAAGAACGCAGCCGCTGCGCCGGTCCTTGGGCGGGAAACGAATGCACGTGGGCGCAGGCTGCTACGCACGCCGGTGCACCTCCTGCTAAACTGCTTCAAGTTCTGCGCGCTACCGCTAAGAGGAGGGGCATAACAAAGGCAAAAATCACGTGGCAAAATCACCAATTAGTGACCCCCTCTCGGCACACACAAATAATTAGTAACCTACTCTCGGGAACCTGTGAGAACCTGCTGGATCCCACCTCTGGTCTGGGGTCACCACAGCTGGGAATAAGGTAAAGCCAGGATTGGCACATTATTTACTTTTTCTTTCCTGGTCTAACTGAACAGCTATCATTGAGTTCAGGGGTGGGGGGGGGGGAAGAAGAGTACTGAACTTGGGGACCTATACAAAGATATCCAGGGTGGGGAAAAGATCCATTTGCAATGGTTAAAAGTGTTAAAGGTGCAGTTTGGAAGTGTAATTTGTACATATTAAGTGGAATTCCCCATGGCTGTTTCTCCCGCCCTGGGTATTTGACAGGTATATATACTCCACTTGCTTCACTGCCAACGGATCCTCTGAAGATGCTGGTCACAGAAGCAGGTGAAACATCTGGAGAAAATACTACTGGGACACAGCCATACAACCCAGAAAACCCACAACATCCTACATCACAGAGGCCCATCCCGTACATGCAGAATAATGCACCTTCAATTCACTTTCGCCATTGTTTGCAAGTGGATTTTGCTATTCCGAACAGTAAAGTCCAGCCGCAAAGTGTATTGAAAGTGGATTGAAAGTGCATTATTCTGCATGTGAAGGGGACTAATCCCTTCAAATCCTCCAAGCAGCCCTGTTCTCTCAACTCATTCAGCCCTTAGGATTTCTGACTATTGCCAGGGAAATTCTTGGGGATTTAGGGGCAGTGCCTGTAGACAGTATCATTTGGATACGGGAGAGACTTCAGGGGTGGAGAATGCCCTAGACACCACCCTCTAAAGCAGCCATTTTCTCCAGTGGAACTGACCTCTGTCATCTGGAGAAAAGCGGAAATCCCAGTTCTCCAGGCCTCACCTGGAAATTGGCAACCTCTACAGAGAGCGTTGTTGCAGGGAAGTCTGTCAGTGACAAGACTGCTAGGGGGTAATTCTGTTTTGCAGTTGTGCCCATAAAGAAGGAAGCGGCTTGTGCGGGGGGTCGCAGGCGGGGGGCACGACAAACGGCGGAAGATGCGCTGCATCCTACATCTGTCAGCCATATGAAGAGCTTACGCTGTAGCCCTCGGGCTGATGAATTTTTGGCTGCCTACAGCTTCTTCCAGCAAGCTCAAACGCAACATCCCGCATTACCGGGTTGGCAAGAGGCCAGGAACACAAATCAATGTGATTGTACAGCCACTGGATATATTTTTTTTCAGGGGGGGGGGTGCTTCTTTCTTCCACGTGGCCCTCCAGGCGACGCGGCCAATGAGATTTGTGGACCGTCCTGACCCCAGAGGACGGGGAGGTCTTGGGAACTGACTCCTTACCCTGAGAAACTAATCACAGCCGTGCCATTGTTCCGTCTGAAAAGCTGTGTCACGGCGGGCTTTGAGGGGACAGAGCGGGCCGGAGAACCGTTCCCAAGTGCTGTGAGAATCCACTTCATTTCAATGTTTTATGGCAATTTTTTTTAATGGTGCCTCCAAGACAGCACTTCCTGCATCCTCTCTCTTTCCCTCCACCTTTCTCTCTTTTACATGAGAGGGCAATTTCTTATGTAGCTTGTCTAGGACCGAGCCACTTGACTCCGCTCGGGAGTCCTCCAGGCTCAATCCGGAGCTGTTAATGAGTCACGCTGTCATGCAAATAAAGCAACTGTTCAAAGGCAATCAGATTTACGGCGTAATGTTAAAGCCCAATGCGATTATTCTTCCGGGCTTCTCCCAAAGGACTCCTGACGGCAGCAGGCTGAGTGGTAGCTTGTGGTCAAAACTCCGAGTAGAGGCATAAATTAATCCACAGGCTTGTTAGCGTTCAACATGGGAAGGATTCTTATAGTCCTTTCTTTCTCGACGATTATGAAACACTTTGAAAATGTCCAAGTAGCTAAAACATCCAGAACGTGGTCATTTCAGGTCGCAGGGAGTCCCGTATACCCAACCACCCAAGCATTCAAAATGGCGGCCTACTTGGATCACCCCTGATTGAGATAGACTGCCGTTTCAACACGTATTGTATAAAGAGCTTATCCTGCACCTGAATTCTCCTAACATCCTGTCAAGAAGAACAGTTTGGATCCTGTAAGGAGACTCAAGGTGGCCTTCAAGCTCCTTTCCCTTCCTCTCCCCACAACAGACATCTTGTGAGGTAGGTGGGGCTGAGAGCGTTCCAAAGAACTGTGACTAGCCCAAGGTCACCCAGCAGGAATGTAGGAGTGCAGAAACACATCTGGTTCATCAGGTAAGCCTCCGTCACTCAGGTGGAGGAGTGGGGAATGAAACCTGGTTCTCCAGATTAGAATCCACCTGCTCTTAGCCCCTACACTATGCTGTCTCTCAAAGACAAATGACTGACCTTCTCTATGGTATCTTTGTGTACACTCTTGGCTAAGGGGCGGAAGAGATTCTAACTGAAAATCAGACAAGTGAGGCAGTGATTATCGTACATTCCTCCAGGGATGAGTTGACTTTCCTCTTTCATGTCTATTTAATCCCTGGGCTTTCCAGCGAGACAGGATCCCACTGAGTGCCAAAGACTCGTACCGAGCAGCAGTGGCGTAGTGGTTAAGAGCAGGTGCACTCTAATCTGGAGGAACCGGGTTTGATTCCCCGCTCTGCCTCTTGAGCTGTGGAGGCTTATCTGGGGAATTCAGATTAGCCTGTACACTCCCACACATGCCAGGTGGGTGACCCTTGCGCTAGTCACAGTTCTTCTGAGCTCGCTCAGCCCCACCTACCTCACAGGGTGTTTGTTGGGCGGGGGTGGGGGAGGGAAAGGAGATTGTCAGTCCCTTTGGGTCTCCTTACAGGAGAGAAAGGGAGGATATAAATCCAATTCTTCTTCTTCTTCTTCTTCTTCTTCTTCTTCTTCTTCTTCTTCTTCTTCTTCTTCTTCTTCTTCTTCTTCAATACAGATCCATTCTCACTATGAACTGGACTGAGGCGACCAATATATCCCATGTGCCAACTGGCTGTCACACAGCTGTTGAGAAGCGACACCCCACCCCGGTTGTTTGTTATTCTTAAAAACCTTAGGTCACATGTTCTGTTTCCCCGAGCATCCCAAGAGATCCAGAGCAGAACGAAAAACATGTAGCATCACCATCTTATGGAACATCAGCTAATGCCACACCAGTGGTCAGGTCCTTTGCCACAACTGCATCCACAAAACGCAAGCCTACAAACCAGAATCCGGAGTATATTTCATTTCCAGGAGCGCTAAGTCATTAAAATGTCAGCCGCAGAAAAAGAAATACACCTTCATAGATAAGATTGCTCTTTACTTGACAGCGTAAGAACATAAGAGCCCTGCTGGATTAGACCTGACTCAGAAAGTCAGAGGAGTGAAGTCCTCGGAGTGTCAGATCTGGGAGAATCTGAGTGTCAGATGTCGATCTCTTGCCATGATCAGCTTTGCTGCCTGCCTCAGCCCTCCTCACTCCTCCTCTCTCTCTGGGTCCGGCTTTCTGCGCACACACACAAAAAGACATCTGTGGGAAGTCTTATGAAGAAGTGACTGCTTCTTTCCACTCCGCACACCCAAAATAAGACATCTTTAAAAGAGGTGGTTTGTTTTCCAGGCAGCAAAGGAGTCAGAGGGGAAAAGAGGCTTTTCCACGTCCAACTGTTTTGCTCTCTGGTCAGTTTTCCCTTCAGCTTGCACACGACAATTGGTGTGCTGCTGCAGGGATTCTTCCTGCCGCCATTTGCTGACGAGAGCCCCATTTGCTCTGCGGGCTCTGATCCTTGGTGCCTTTTTAGCCCAAAGAGTACTAAGTTGTACTCAGCTCTTCCGGATGATTCCAGACAGATATAGTTTATATATGCTTCTGGAAATCCTACAAGTAGCATACTATGATATCCTCTATTGTACTATTGAGATTTTAATGGCTGTTGTGGGTTTTTTCAGGCTGTGTGGGTGTGGTCTGGTAGTTTTAGCTCCTGATGTTTCACCCACATCTATGGCTGGCATCGTCAGAGACATATCACGGTAAGATGTGTTTCTCTCTGGGCCCTTGTGTAGAGACTCCAGCCACAGATGCAGGTGAAACATTACAATCAAAAACTACCAGACTACAGCCACACAGCTCAAAAAACCTCACAACAGCCGCATTTCTACTGTTTTGTTCAGCCATTGTTATTAAGAGATACACTGCCCACAAAAATGGAATTTCCATTTAGCTAGTCTTTGTTCATTTACCAAGCAATCCTTTGCAAAGTTACTCCAGTCTAAACCCATTGAAATGAATGGTTTTATAGTGGAGTAACTCTCCTTAGGATTTAACTGTTAGTACTTTTTATCCTCCATATTTGTATTTATAGTTCAGCATTCTATTTAGAGTCCATATTTTTGTAGTCATAGACTCAAGATGGATAATGGGTAACAGCCATGGCAAAACAGAGATAGGGATAAGGACAGAGGTGGGATCCAGCAGGTTCTCACCAGTTCCCGAGAGTGGGTTACTAATTATTTGTGTGTGCTGAGAGGGGGTTACTAATTGGGTCCGCTTTTCCGTTAAAAATTCCATTAGGTCCAAAAATCATACAGTCCTGTTGTTTCCTATGTGGTTGGTTAGCGAAGGTAGAAAACGGGATAATTCTCCCTGTTGGGCTGTTTAAAAAACATGTTTGAGAAATAAGGTAAAGTTCCTTGTTTAAGGAAAGTCTCCTTCTTTTGCTTTTCAGAAAACAAAAATTAAGTATTTGAAAGTATTAAGTATTTCACAGGCAGTCAATTAGAGGAGAAGTAGTTGTTTCTGTAGGCAGTAGACAATAGGACTTGCTATAATGAGTTTAAATTATGGACAGAAAGATACCAGCTGGAAATTAGGAACTTTTTTTACAGTAAGAATTTTTGCAGTAACAGAGAAATTATTAATGCCCCGCCCCCGGAATGCCCACCCACGCCCCTGTTGTGCCCCGCCCAGCCCCATTGCCGCTACGCCACTGTTTGAATCCCACCACCATGGGAACCTGTTACTAAAATTTTTGGATCCCACCACTGGATAAGGGAAGTAGATTTTCCCTACAGAGATTATTTCAGAGGGCAGATACCACCACCAAGGAGGCTCTGTTCCATGAATGAATCAGTCTGACCTTGGTAATGAAATGAGTGAGAAAGTGTCTGTGTTGCCCAAAACACAAAGGAGCTAGGCACGTTGCCAGGCCACAAATGACTTCTGGGAGTGTTCTGGGGGTGTTCCAGGGCAGGGCAGGCGGTGTTGCAGCAGGGACACAGGGTGCATGCACGCCTTGGGTGGAGTTTCCCCTTGCTCCGTCTCTGCTAGGATGTTCCAAAAAATGGCAACCTCTGCAGCTTCTTACATGAGATACTGGTCTGCTTACAAAAAGAAATCCTTTATTCTTAACTTCCAGAGGTTGGACATGCTCATTCAGTGCATCTGATCCTCACAAGCCGCAAACATACGAGTGGAACGCACATAGGCCCATGCCCATGAATAATGTGGACTAGAACCAATGTGGGGGTCAGCATGCAAACTGCACAATTTGGAGCAAGAGAGAGATCACTTTCCTTTCCAACAGTGTCCCTACTTTCACTCAGGGAGTGTCGCCGACGTTTGTTTTGACGCTAGAAGGAAGGAAACGGAAGAACTTTCCACCCTGATGGATGGAGTTTTTAGAAGTTGTAAATTAAGAGTCAACAGCCCAAGACTGGTGTTCCAAAAAACCACTTTCTGTGTACTCAATAAATTCAACTGAGCTGCATTTGTCAAGAAAGCAAAAAAAGAGTTATCAAGGCACTGGCAAACCTGCCTTTCATCTCAGAAGTACCTTCTCTCCCCGTCCAAACAATATGAAAAACAAGGGCTTAAAAAGATGAAAGAGTCTCGGTTCGGGAAGGGAAATTACAAAGAAAATGTGTACCTGTGCCGCATCTGTCCTTCAGCTTCCAATAATTAAAGTGGCTTGCCTGCTAATTTTTATTTCCATACATTTTGCAATTTGTAATTAATTATTTCAGCTTCTAAAGACAGGAAATTGGATTGCTGTTCAAACTGAGTTTAGCTTCAATTTGCTGCAATTTATATTAGGAAGAGCAATTTAGCATTTTGTGTCGTGTTCCCAGAAGCCGTGCTAGGATTGTGCTCACAGCTGTACTGGTGCTAGTTTTCACACGAGGATGGGCCCCACTGATTCCTCCGAGCCCAGCCACCATATTGCCTGCCCCCACCCCCGTTCCTGGTTGGAAGGTTGTTTGCCACTGTTTTCTTTCCCCCTTTTTCAAGTCAGGGCAAAATTGAAAGAAAAAACAAAGTCTCACTGATCTGCCAGAAATCCCAGTGGAAGGGCGATTCCGCACATGAGTAAAATAGGTTTGACCCAGTTCCCTGAGAAGGGTACTGACCTAGGTCGAAGCCATTGTTGTTCCCCACTGCAACCAACTTGATCCCAGCTCGGAGGGTGGGATCATCCTATGCCTCTTAGCCGCTCCGTTCCGATTGGCTACTGTTCTACGGCCATGTTCCGCCTATCCCCACACATGTTATAAAAAAAACTGCCAGAGGAATGGAGGGACGAAGGAATGGAGGGACGAATCATTTTTTGATTGGCCAGCTGTACGCATGCCCGAAACACTCAGCTGTGATTGGCTGAATAGGGGACTCCTGGCACCAGAGATTCCGCACTTTACTGGAATCGAGCTGAGTTTGAGCGTGGTTCCCTGAAAAAGTAGTAGTTCCCAACTGGAGTCGGAAATTTGACCGTTACACGGGGCGAAGCTGGTACAAAACCACGTCGATCCCAGTGGTTGTGCGGAGCACTTAGGTCAAATGCAGCTCGAACTTAGGTCGATAACTCAAGTGCGGAATTGACCGAAGAGTGGAAGGAACTGCTCCTGTGGGGAAAGGTGGGGAGGAGAGGAATACCCAGAGGAAGCCAAATGCCTACTGGTCTTCGCTTTCCCTGTGCAGACAGGGGAGAAAGTCACACTTTCCCTGCTTTTGTAAACCATGGGGTTTCTCTGATCTGCAGCATGGTGGGTTCGGGGGTGTGTGTGTGTGGATGTGCACACAACTGGAAATCTGACATGAAGGGAATGTACCCTCGCTGTGGGGCAGACCCCAAGTGCATAAGTTGGACCCGGATTTCATTTCTGGCATCTCCTGTCGAAAAGAAGAAGAATATAAATCTGGTAGGACCTAGAAGGTTCTAAATGTAAGTAAGACCTCTCTGCTGGGAGCCTTCTGAGAGCTACCACAAGTCACAGGATCGAACTGACCAACAACTCGACTTGGCACAAGTTGGGCTCGGGACAACTTACAACAAAATAAAGCAATTTAAAATTACGTATGAAACAATTAACATCTACAGTGAATAACTCGGTGGCACGCTAACTGCACGGGGCATCCAACAAGCAATTTTGTAACCCCCCCCCCCCCCCCGGCCATCCTTCCTTAGGACTCCAGAACTGTAGAAATCTAAACCAAACAGAACAGACTGTCAGCCAAGCCTACCTCACAGGGTCACTGCAAATATAAAACAGATTAGCACCATGTATATAAGCTGAAGCCCCTGGGAGGAAAGGAAGGGAGAAAATTTACAAAATATAAACACACAAGCAGTGGAGCTAAGAAATCTTGACAAACGGCTTCCAGAAGGGACAGCACTATGGCGAACGGAAGTGGGCTTCCAATGTCAGCTACAATCTCCCCTGTTTGAGAAGGAAGTTGCATTTCCTTGCTTCCTTCTCAGTGCATTCAGTTATTTCCTCTGTCTCTGCCACTGCTCTCATTACACGGAGTAAGGTCAGAATTCAAGGCAAGAATTACCAGGAAGAGCTGTGTTTTAATACATCGCCGCAACAAGTGTTACAGGAAAAACACTGAAAGAATGTTATCTATCACCGGTCCATTACAAGGCACGCTTAAAATACATTTAGACTGGATTATACTGTTTTAAAGGGGGTTTTTATCATCACCGCTTGCACAATAGCAAAGCTATTTTCTCCCAATTACTCATAACAAAAGAATGCGAAGAGCAATGTTGCAAAAAGAGTAGGTATGCATTCCAGGAATTTCCCATGTAATCCAAAGGAACCACATACTCCATTACTCCCTTTACTAATAGGGCTCTAAATCTAGTTATGTTGTTTATTTCGTTTTGTTTTGCTGTAACATAAACGTGGAAGCGGCTGGTGGAGAACCACATCTTTCCTTGGTTTATGTATCTATATTTGCATCTCACACACACACACCCCTTTTGGGAGGTTACAAGTAATCCAACTAAGAGGTGAGTAAAAGGACAGAGAATGTACTGGACTTGGATTGTAAAGGCCCGGATTCAAATCCTGTGAAGCTGGATGGACATATTCAGAATATTTGGACAAACATCTGTAACAGGTGCATGAACACACACAGCTCTGTCTTCTCCTGAAGCGCTGGCCCCTCGAAGTTAGTTGGCCCTTCTACTGGTGCTTTGAAGTTCGTTTATCTACTGCAGCTGGCCGCTACTCTCTGTAGAGCCAAGGTGGTGTAGTGGTTAAGACTTGGTGGACTCTAACCTGGAGAATTCCCCACTCTTCCACGTGAGAAATGGATTCTTATTAATGTCTTCCCAAAGGAAGAAGCCTTCTTCAGCCTCACTCCTTGGAGAAAGGACAAGGAGATAATAGACCAGCAGAAGAACAAAGTGAATTGAGGCCTAAAGTGAACAAACTACAGGTTTATCATGAGTCTGAATGAAGCTCCTCCCACATCAACTTAATATTTCTCAGGGTTTTCATGATTTCAGTGGATGGCCTCTTACAGGTATTGCTCCTTGGAGGACAGGGGTGGACCGACAAGGCGATAAGCATACACAGACATGAGCTGCTCCTGAAATCCTAGCTCCTAATTGACTGAAAACAGTCACCTAGCAGGCCGAGGATCACAGAAAAATATGCAGCCTTCCCTCTCTGTCTGAGTCCTTTCCTCAGCTCTCTTGGTCTGCTTCCATCTCATAAATTTGCAGTGTCCCAATGAAAGCCAAAGTCTTCAGTCAAACCATGCCAGCCCAGTGAATTACGACCCAATTAAACAAGTCACTTGGCCATCGCATTTTTCCTCCCACTCAGAAATGCCCCGATGATCTCACTAAACCACGCTGGCACGGGAGATCTCTGCACATGTACGGGACAGCATATGCTAGCAGTAAAGCTCATTTGAAAATGAAATAAAATGGGCTCTAGATGGGGGGGGCAGGGGACAGGAGAGGGCTGTTTTCCCCGCCCTTGGTTTCCAAGCCCTGTGCAGTGTGGGAAACAGGAAAGGGACCCCAATCCTAGCTGAGCCCCACATTCCAAACTCTTAGCAAATTATGAGCAGAGATGTGCAGAGCAACAGGGCAGAGTCAATATGGTGTAGTGACTAAAGAGCAGTGGACAACTCCTCTAGAAAAGCTGGGTTTGATTCCCCACTCCTCCGCATGAGTGTCGGACTCTAATCTGGTGAACTGGATTTGTTTCCCCACTCCTACATAAGAAGCCAGCTGGGTAAGCCACTGTGAGAGTCCTTAAGGTTGAGGAAAGTGAGGTATAAATCCGAACTCTCCTTCTACGCATTCCCCCACATGAAGCCTGCTGGGTGCCCTTGGGCCAGTCACAGTTCTCTCGGAACTCCATCAAGGTGTCCATCAAGGCTGGTGGCCGACCGGATTTTTTTCCTGACAATACACAAACATGAAGCAGCAGCCTGCCCCTTTCTTCCCCAGCCACTGGGTACAGAGGTACACTGCGTCTGACCATGGAGGCTCCACATTAATTAAAACACGCACAAGTGAATGAGAGTATTATGAAAGAAGGCAAGATGTTATCTACCTACTTTTTCAGCATTATGTATCACGTTGCCAGCCTCTACAATTCTCTTTGGTGGTTGTTTTTTCCTCCCAAACTCCAAGCCCCAAGACCTTTAAACAGAGGTGGGATCCAGCAGGTTCTCACCAGTTCCCGAGAGTGGGTTACTAATTATTTGTGTGTGCTGAGAGGGGGTTACTAATTGGGTCTGCTTTTCTGTTAGAAATTCCATTAGGTTCAAAAAGCATCAAGTCCTGTTGTTTCCTATGTGGCTGGTTAGCGAAGGTAGAAAGCGGGATAATTCTCCCTGTTGGGCTGTTTTAAAAACATGTTTTAGAAATATGGTAAAGTTCCTTGTTTAAGGAAAGTATCCTCCTTTTGATTTCTAGAAACAAAATTAAGTATTTGAAAGTATTAAGTATTTGACAGGCAGTCAATTAGAGGAGAAGTAGTTGTTTCTGTTGGCAATAGACGATAAGACTTGCTATAATGAGTTTAAATTATGGACAGAAAGATACCAGCTGGAAATTAGGAACGTTTTTTTTACAGTAAGAGTTTTTTACAGTAACAGAGAAATTATTCATGCCCCGCCCACGGAATGCCTGGCCATGCCCCCGTCATGCCCCGCCCAGCCCCATTGGCACTACACCACTGTTTGAATCCCACCACCCTGGGAACCTGTTACTAAAGATTTTGGATCCCACCACTACTTTTAACCTTTCTCCATCATCAAGGGGCTGTCCTTGCTAGAGCATTTGGCTTGGCCTTTGCTGCACTTCCTCCCAGATCTTTGATAGTTAACATTCGGCTGTTTTGACCCAGTCGGTCTCCATTTTGGAGGATGACACTATTGCAATTAAGCAAACACTGGATTGGCACAGGGGAAATTCAGCTTTAATGCACACAAATGAATTAAACTAAACATAAGCTGGTTATGAAACCCTGACAGAAGCAAGGAGTGAATTTAATCATTCTTAAAATGACAAACCTTGGGATCGTTGGCCGTAAACAATGTTTGCCACTCAATTAAACCGTCCATTAAGTCTTTCTTTCCCCTTCTGAAAGAGATGTTGGGGGGCCGGCCGACCGGAGGACCACCGTGGGCTTTGCAGTGGTTAAGGATCTCCGTTCATGGAGTCGATTTCAAAACCTGGGTCTCTCTTATATAATTGCCACCACCGCAGCATTGAGGCCCCCAGTGAAGTCCCATTCATTCTAGGAAAAAATCAGGAACGTGTCGCCAATTTCCTTGCCACAGGAGAGTGACACGGCTCAGTGGGACTTATAAACAGAGTTTGGAGCCAGAGAGCAAAACGGGAAAAAACAAAAACCCCAAACCGGCAAAGGAGCGGAGAACGCTCCTGCCAAACAGCTTGCTGTTATTGTTGGACTTGCTGGAATAGTTCTGATGGATTAGGGAAGGCCATTTCTGCATATAGTTCACGGTGGCGAGAAGACAAAAGCCAAACAGCACGTAAATCACTGTGCGCCGAATGACTGTGACAGAGAGGAAAATTCCGTAATGCTGACAAACAGGGCTGGAAAATGGAAGGCAGGGTTTGCCGGGGAACTGTTCAGAGAGAATGTAAATTCCCCCATGTTCCAATCGGGGCCAGCCTTCCCAGCCCTGATGGCTCGCTGGTAACGACCAACCCAGACTATTTATATATTTAATTGAGAGTTCTGCTCTGTACCACGGGCTTTGCATTGGGTACACAGTATGATTCCTATAAGCAATAAGCAATTCGTATGCGGAATATATCTTGTTTATAGATGCATGTATAATGTTGACTTATTGAGGCACAAAGAACGTTGGGAAAAATGTGTACATTTTACCACTACGCAAAGCAACACATGCACACACAAATAATTGAGAGTTTAATCTGCCCAACAGGGGATGAGAAATCAAGACAAGGGTTTTGCAAGCGCATCTTGCATTCATTCATTCATTCATTCATTCATTCATTCATTTATTTATTTTTATATTCATAATTCTCCCCTGTTTCATTTTCTCACAATGACCCTGTGAGGTAGGCCAGGCAAAGAATTAACCTCGCTAGCATGATGAAAGGCAGTTTCCCTTTAAATAGAGCTGGATAAGGGGGCAGCTACAAAAATACTTTGCCCTCCATGATCCGGCCATGTATGTGTAGGGAACAGGGACCTGGATTAGAAGGACCAATGACCTCATTCAGTGGAGTTCATCTTATGTTCTTGCATATTTCTAAAGGTGATGGCAGTGTGTTACGAGATTCTGACCTTTGGGAGAGACACTGTAAGGTTTGTAGGTAATGCATCTAAATCTACTCATCAAGAACCTAAAGCTGTTCCTCACCAAAGAAAGTACAAGGTATAAATCAAGGACCTTCCATTGCGCCATATGGCATGGCTGAGGAAAAAGCTATCTCTTTAAAGCCTACGTGTGCTCATTGGAAGCTCCGGCCATCACTAAGTGCCCTCACTGGAAGCTCCGGCCATCACTAAGTGCCCTCACTGGAAGCTCTGGCCATTACCATGTGTCCTCACTGGAAGCTCTGGCCATCACCATGTGCCCTCACTGGAAGCTCTGGCCATCACCATGTGCCCTCACTGGAAGCTCTGGCCATCACCATGGGCCCTCACTGGAAGCTCTGGCCATCACCATGTGCCCTCACTGGAAGCTCTGGCCATCACCATGGGCCCTCACTGGAAGCTCTGGCCATCACCATGTGCCCTCACTGGAAGCTCTGGCCATCACCATGTGCCCTCACTGGAAGCTCTGGCCATCACTATGTGCCCTCACTGGAAACTCTGGCCATCATGTGCCCACCACCAAAGCTCTACATCACCATGCGCTCCTCACTGGAAGTCTAATATCACCATGGGTTCTCATCAAAGCTCTGGCTATCACCATAAAGCTCTACCAGCTCTGGCCATCACCATGTGCCCTCACTGGAAGCTCTGGCCATCACTATGTGCCCTCACTGGAAACTCTGGCCATCACTGTGTACCCTCACTGGAAACTTTGACCATTACCATGTGTTTTCAATGGAAACTTTGGTCATCACCATTTGCCCTCTTGGGAAGCTCTGGCCATCACTATGTGCCCTCACTGGAAGCTCTGGCCATCACTAGGTGCCCTCATTGGCTCTGACCAGGGTATGTTCAGCCTGGAGAGAAGTCTAAGAGATGATATGAAAAATGGCTTTCATGGGGCAAAGCCACACACAGAGGAAGCCTGACTACAGAGAAGAAGAGTCATTAAAATACATTGGGAATGAGGAATAAGGGGGCAACTCCTGCTGAAACAGCATTATTTAAATCTGTGAAGTTAATCAGATCCTCAGTAGCCAATCAAATGCCTTCCTGGTCAAGGACCCCACCCATTTTCTAAAAATACTTGGTGGATGCCAGGAAAGATGTTGGCGGGTGCAATGGTGCCCATGGGAACCACTTTGGGGACCCCTGAACTCAGCTGTACTGACTCCCTGACATTGTACTCAGCAACCTCTACAACTGAAACATTACGCCACAGTGCAGAGTAGCGCATACAGAATTACCACTGTTTACCTCTGCTTGCAGCGTGCAAGTCTCTCTCTTGCTAAGCATCGGGCTGAATAAATGTATTTGTTTATGTAGATTGGACATCTCCCTACTATTTGAATTAGCAATATAACTATATCGGCGCAAGCCCGGCCTGATGTATTTAATGTCAACACTGCTCGCGTTGCAGAGGACGGGAGAATATCGCTCAGCTTGTTTGGCCACCGAATAAATTTGCCAAACAAAATCGTCGCCGCTCCAGAGTTTAAATTAACACAAGCAACTCTGTTATCAGCAGTCTTTAGCCTGCCACTCGGTGCTTCTAAAGAGAAACACTTAGAAAGTGGAAACGTTACATCTGGCTACAGCTGCGTATTACATGGTCCATTGAGACTCAGATGCTGATGGCTGAACTGAATAACAAACAGCTGGGCCGAGCTGCAAAGATCAGGAAATCACAAGGAAAAGCTTGTGTGGTAGCTCAGGGGGCCCCCAAACACAATAAATTGTGTATCAAGAGCCGTTAGCATTTCAGAACAACGTAACCCAAGGAGCAGAGTTCAGCTTCCTTGCCGATCAAAAGCATCCACGTTACAACCCCAAGAGCATCTGCAAACTTAGATAAAGTTCTGGGTGTGGGAGCAGTTCTGTTGTGGTATGCGCACGCACACAGGATATTGGGGGGAGGCATGGGTCGTGGCTCAGTGGTAGAGCTTAGCTCATAGAAGGTCCCTGGTTTGATCTTCAGCAGAAGAGAAGGTTATGAGGTGACATGATAGCCACATTTAGATATTTGAAAGGGATGTCATGTTGGTGAGGGAGCAACAGAGGTGGGATCCAGCAGGTTCTGACAGGTTCCCGAGAGTAGGTTACTAATTATTTGTGTGTGCCGAGAGGGGGTTACTAATGGGTGATTTTGCCACGTGATTTTTGCCTTAGTTATGCCCCTCCTCTCAGCAGTAGCGCGCATAATTGAAGCAGTCTAGCAGGAGGTGCACCGGTGTGCGTGGCAGCCTGCGCCTGTGTGCATTCGTTTCCCGCCCAAGGACTGGCGCAGTGGCTGCGTGCTTGCCACAGCCCCGCCCAGGAATGCCCCGCCCCTGGAATGCCTGGCCACACCCCTGTCATGCCCCGCCCAGCCCCATTGGTGCTACACCACAGTTTGAATCCCACCACCATGGGAACCTGTTACTAAAATTTTTGTATCCCACCACTGGGGAGCAAGCTTGTTTTCTGCTGCTCTGGAAATTAGGACCAGGAGTAATGCGTTCAAGGTAAAGGAAAAGAGATTCCACCTAAATATGAGGAAGAATTTCCTGACAGTAAGGGCTGTTCGACAGTGGAATGAGGTGGAGTGAGGTGGAGTCTCCTCCTTTGGAGGTTTTTAGAGAGAGGCTGGATGGCCATCTGACAGGAGTGCTTTGATTGTGTTGATTTCTGCATTGCAGGGGGTTGGACTTGATGGCCCTTGGGTTCTCTTCCAACTCTATGATTCTATGATTCTATCTTCAGTTTGGAAGAACAGGTGATGGGAGAGACCTCTCTCTGAGACACTGGAGAGCAGCTGCCAGTCTGAGGAGACAACATGGATCTTGATGGACCAAAGAGTTGATTCAGTATAACATAGCTACATGCATGTTTGTGTATGTGTATGTTGAGGAGGCACTGGTACACACTTTTGCCACACGCGTGCTGTCATTGAATGTGAATTTCCTTTTTGGATATCATGCACAGAATCTAAGCTAACAAGCATACAGCATACCTCACTAGAAGAACATATCACCAGACAGGAAAATCATGGCTGCAGAACTACATGGGGCTGAGGTAACTCCACAGTGTGAGGTATCATGTTCATGAAATATGAGTATGGGTTTCTGTTATATCATTTACCATATCCCAATATTATAATGGCTAGCAATTCGAATAAAAGAAGTGTTTGGATTTATGCCCCGCTTTTCTCAACTGCAAGGAGTCTAACAAACTCCTTCCCTTCCTCTCCCCACAACAGACCACTTATGAGGTAGGTGGAGCCCCACTGAATAACATGGGACTTACTGCAGAGTAGACCTTCTAGGCATGTTCCCTCAATTAGTTAAGATCTTCTGGGAGGGAAAAAAACCCCCTCTTCTTTGTATATCCCTAGCCTCTCAAATATTTATTTATATTTTATAAAGTTCACACCCCAACTTGCTGCCCTCATAAGATGACTAACAAGGTAAAACAGATAATAAAAGATTGGTAGCTAGCAGAAACAGAGCTTGGTCATTGCTGGTGCCTGGGTTCTAGAATTTTCCGCAGAAATTTTCACTTGGTGCCTACTTTGTGCAGTTTTAGGTATCAGATGAAAAGATTTATTTTATTTCCCAAGCTTTTGGTTGCAGTTCTCTGCCAAGTTCTGCTTAGGGATGAATTTTGAGTCCCCATTATTTTGACTAAGAAGAAAAGCCCTCTGATTTCATTGTTTGCCACGTGAATCAAGCATCAGTCTGTATGTTTCCACAGTTCTCTTGTCACTTTGCAAGGATGTGTTCCCATTAAATGTACGAACCTTTAACATTGTTGCATTATCTGTGTATAAATGGCATTTAAAATGCTGCAAAACACAAATAAATAAGCGGCACCAGTAACAAAAAAAAAAGAGCAAAACAACAAAGTCAAAAATAAGATATGACAATATGAACAAATGAAAAAAGATCATGGTAACAAACACAGTATTGAACTACAATCTGGGAGAGCCAGATTTGAATCCCTACTTTGCCCGTGGATGCTTGATGAGAGACTTTTGGATTTACACTTGGCCTAACCTACCTCAAAGGGCTGTTGTGAGGAATAACGGAAAATGAGATTATGTTGCAAGCCACTTGGGGTCCCTGCTGGAGGAAAGTGGTATCTAAATGAAGTAAATAAGTTATATGATTGCTGGGCTAGTTTTAGTTTATCATTTGGTTTGAAACTCCTATGGTGTTTTATTCTTTTAATCAGCCATTTTTATGATTGTTCTGTAACTTATTCTTTCTGATCATTTATCATGTTGCAATGTTGCTTTTAAATAATATACTGGAATACATCAAATGCACCTTTTTAGCTAAGGTTGCCAGCTCTGGGTTGGGAAACACCTGGAGATTTTGGGGCGGGGGGGGGGTGGAGCCTGAGGAGTGTGGAGTCTGGAGAGGGGTAGGTGAGTCACTACTTTGAAAGCAGAGTTTTTATTTATTGATTGCAAGCACAGAAAAGCTGTGGACTAGTATTGTCAGAACTGAGTGCATTAGAACAGGCAAAGCATTATGTCCCCCAGATATGACAGGCCTACAACCCCGCTCTTACCTTCCCTGTGGTGGGAAAGTACAGTCACACACTCACATGCACACATATTCCTCAGATGATGAGAACTTGGGATGAACACACCCAGTCCCAACCCTTGATCTCCAGCTGAAGAAACCAGACAAGGGCAGACTGGTACAGGGAGGAATGAAAGGCAAACAATTCCCAAGGCCGCTCAGATGCTCTGTAGAAAGAATTATGGCAGGACCTGAGCTAAGATGTTAGAGGACCATGAAATTAGGACTTCAATGGGATACAATGCCACAGAATCCATCTCCCAAAGCAGTCATTTCCTCAAGGGGAATTGATCTCTGTCACTTGGAGATCTGTTGAAATCCCAGGAGATCTCCAGCCACCACCTGGAGATGGGCAACCCTATTGTCAGCCTAAGATACGTCTGCTAAAAGTAGCTTAAATATGTGTATCATCTGTAAGGGCATGCCGTCTGGAATGGGCGAGCAGCCATGGATGAACTATTCCAGGGAACACCAGCTAAGGTGGTCATGACACTCTCTTCCTGCAGCGACAGACCGATTTAAAGACTATTCATCCATCGCCTATGAAAACGGTCCTAATTAAAAACACGAGGGAGATCCAAGACAATGCGGCTTTAAATAAATATAACACTATGCATATAGAGCCATTAGATTCAAGATTAAAGTCTCCTTCACATCCTACGGAACCAATTCTCCCAACATTTGGTGGCTTTCCAGAAGTCCACTTCGTATTATAACAGGTTGCATCCAAATATGCTCCCTTTTTCAGCCACACTAGTCATAATCCGTCAGTTTGAGGTATACCACAAACCTCTAATAGCAGAGAGCCATAATCCAAAATATTGGTTGCTATTACGGTTTGCCCCATCCCAGGGGATCACAGCAGAGATTCTAAACAGTTTTATTTTAAAATAAGATCTTTATCAGATAGTAGGGCCAGTTCATAGAATCACAGAATCATAGAGTTGGAAGAGACCCCCAAGGGCCATCAAGTCCAACCCCCTGTAAATGCAGGAACACACCATCAAAGCACTCCTGACATATGTTCATCCAGCCTCTGTTTGGAGTCTCTCCAAAGAAAGAGACTCCACAACTCTCCATGTTCAAATACTACACCAGCCATGCGGAAGAAAGTACCCTTCCTCATGGCAACGGGACTGTAATATATAGATCCCACACTCATATTAGCTGAAAGAGATCTCTACATGAAATGCTTTCAAAATAGGGAGCTGGTATACTTACCAGGTTCTTATGCCATAAGTAGATATTTTCATCTATATTTGCCAGAAATCTATAAATCTGGAGGGAGCCATACTGGTGTACATTTGCTGTATAACAAGCATGCTCAACATGGCACCCACTGAAACCTTTTCTGCCTCCTGTCAAATATTTTAGGAATTTGTGATGGCCCAGGTAGGGTTTTTGCCCAGATTGACTATTGGAGATTGTTTATAAAACAGTTAAATCTTTATTTAATCAGTATGTGATACAATCAAAAAGAAAAGGAGACAAAACAGATGCATATTACATACCCCTCCCCCCCCCCAGTTTAACAACATTTTACCAAGAACGTCCAACTTTCCTTACAAAGCTTCTGATTGACTATTGGAGATTTGATTGGCTGTGCAGATTTTTTAAGAGGTTGCTTTGGCAGCAGCGGCCACCACAGCACAAATATGTGCGCTGTATTACTGAAGTTGTGGCAGCCATTTTGTGGCTGGCTTTGCTTCCTGGGCAGCCATTTTGGGCAGCTATTTTGCTGTTGCGCCACAAATGCCGCGTCAGAACCCCAAATGATACCACAGGTTCAAAAAGGTTGGGGACCCACACTATATACAAAGGGAGCAATATCAAAAGAGGTCCATTCTTCCATAGGCGGGCAGCACAAAACGCTGTCGAGTCAGCACTTTGTATAATCGTAAAGTTGTTGTGGTAAGCCGACCTGAGCCCATTTATTCAGAAGGGAGGCCTACAAATCGAACTGTAAATAAATAAAATTTAAAAAACCATTATAACAGAACAGAGAATGATGTGGAAGTATAGAGTCAGAAGTTCAGTTGACACAAAGGAGAAGCAATACAGAAGCAGGAGTTAAAATGATGGGGCTGCAAAATTCGGTAGCGTTCTCAGTCAGCATGTGCTATGTAAATGTGATAGGTGAATAGACAGAAAAGGCAGGTCTCTGCCCCAAAGCACTTACAAGCGAAATCTAACGACGGGTGTGCAGTTATTAGGTTAAACAATGCATTGTTATGTATTTTCCTTCAAACAGGAGACTAGACCTCATTTTGTTTTGGTGGAGACCATTCTATTGGACCTTATATTCTTCTCTTTTGAAGTCTTTTTTTAATGAGGGTAGAAAGGATATACATTCAGTTCTTTTAGCAGCAATTTTGCGCAACAAAAGACTGTAATTTTCAGTCTCTCAAAAATGTAATTATGGACAATGTTTGCATCAGTAGCGTGAACACAGTGAGCACAAGGGGCATGCAAACTCCCCTCCAACAAGCATCCTCTTAGGTTACAAAGCTTGCCTTCTGCCAAAAGCAACAGATCTTCAACAAGCAAAATTTTGGGACAACATGGCCCTGTTTTCTTGCCTCCTCCATTATCCGAGCTTGTGCATCGAGGGGTGCATTTAAGACGGGAGCGAAGATGAACTCATGATTCTCTCAGGGACTGGAGCTGATAAAGCGTCATTTTTGCTAAAAGCTAGAAGAGAACTGGGCAGTTGAGTTGCAACCGGCTCACAGCGACCCCATTCACCCGTTGTTCCACGCAAGAGACATTCAGAGGTGAGTTGTCATTGATTTCCTCTGCATAGCAAGCTCGGTCTTCCTTGGGAGTCTCGCTTCCAAATGGCCTGCCCTGCTTCATTTCCAAGCTGTAACAATAAAAGCTAGAGATGCCATCAAGTGCCAGATCTCCCTAAAGCAGCAGCATCACAGTTGATGAGACCTCTCCTGGAGAAAACAAATAGATTTGGTATTGCTAGAGAGTATTTTTCGTGGTATCATTGAGCAGTGGTGGGGCAACTCCACTGGGCTTGAAAAATCTATAGGATTGAAGTGGGTGGAGTTCGTTTGCCATTGCCTTTGCTTGTCTGTGGCTTTTCAGAAAACAGAATCTTCAGTGTATTGTCGAAGGCTTTCACGGCCGGAATCACTTGGGTGCTGTGTGGTTTCCGGGCTGTATGGCCGTGTTCTAGCAGCATTCTCTCTCTTCAGATCCTCTGAAGATGCCAGCCACAGATGCAGGCGAAACGTCAGGAGAGAATGCTGCTAGAACACAGCCATACAGCCCGGAAACCACACTGCACACAAGAATCTTCAGTCTTCAGATGCATCAGAAATATACAACGAATGTTACAGGCAGGAAAGATAAGAGAGATCTCTTCACCTCTGCTGGAATCTATTGCACACCATGCAGCTGTGGACAAGAATATATAATTCTTGTCAGCATTCTGACAAGAATTAAACAACATGAATAGGCACTGCCGACTAAGCCAACCTGAAAAATCAGTGGCAGATGAACATGCTCTAATCCAAGGTGGTATTGGATTTTATTTGAAGAAACAGAAACTTTTGACATCTCCAACAGCTACTATGTCAGACTATACAGGGAAGCCACTGAAATCCACAAACACTGGGACAGTTTCAACAAAAAGGAAGAGAGTTTGAAAATCAACAAAACCTGGGTACCAGTACTAAAAACACCAAAACCAAAAACCTGAGATATTAAAAGGCGACTACAAATGAACTCCACCCAGACCCATGCAAATATGTCTCGCCCCCGCCTCCGTGAGGTGAACAAAACATATATACCCCATGTCTCACCGTGACATGCCTCTGAAGATGCAAAAACTATCAGACCACAGCCACACAGCCAGGAAAACCCACAACAGCCAGAAAACAGTTTCCAACCAAGTTTTTTCTTAAAAAAAACCCCCTAGAGGTAAGGAAAAGGCAAGAAATAAAAATAATTTGGCTTGAGCAAGATGACTAAATATAATTTTAAGAAAAGAGAAGGGTGTAGAAGAGAATCCAGGATATGCATTTGGTCTTCAAGAAGTAACACAGGTCAGTGGAGTTGATCCCAGAGTCGGCAGCCCCCAGAATTGCAAACAATCTCCAAGCAACAGGCAATGGTTCCCCCGGGAGAACATTTCTGTTCTGGAGGGTGCAGTCTATGGGCTTTTTCGCACACACGGTTTGTTCTTGATTTAATATATGATGTTGTCACGGTTTCTGCCTTTTTTTCGCACACACTTGAGCCGTAATGTGCCTCGACCCCTAATCTGTCACTCATTTCAGCCTTTGTCTCACATTTTTCCTGTCGCTCGATAATTGTGCAACTTTCCCCCCACAATCTGGTGCCTAGGTGCAAAACGCAACTCGAACAAGCAACTGCGAGGGATCACGCCCACTGTGTGATGCAATTTCCTTCAACCAATCAGGATGCGGTAGAGCTTGCCAGTTGCGTGCGCACATTTCACTGTTTCGTTTCTGTCTCACTGTCCACCCGCCCCTCCTCGCGGTCGCTCATGCAGTGCACTGTTTCCAACACCACCCAGATATCTCGAGATAGTGAGTTCTCAACGCAGTGGTACACTGAGATAGTGAATCACACTGATTTGTTAGCTCGTGATGACAGGGGCCAAGCGTCACACGGAACACACCCTTGGACGGCACAATAGCCAATTGGAACTCTCGTTTGTACTGCATTCCAGGGCAATGCAAAACCAAGGGGTTTCTGAAGCAACAAGAACATCCACAACAACCTGGTGATGTGTGAATGATCTCGAGCAACAAAACAGCAACAAAAAGGTCAGGATGTCAATGCGGATTGCCTTAATTCAAGAACAAACCATGTGTACGAAAAAGCCCTATGGCATCTCATTACACCTGAGCTCCCTCCCTTCCCCCAATCCCACCCTCCTTAGGATCCACCCCCAAATCCCCAGGATTGTCCCGATCCAAACGTGACAATCCCAGTTCAGCATAACAGAAGGTGACCCAATGTTAAAATAACAATTTTTTTAAAAAATCCATGTTTCTACATTCAGAGTATGTAGTGCTGGATAGTAAACCAAAATCCAGCCTGGGGCTGATCAAATGATCTTGAAGCTACTTTGGTTCCCTCGCCCGCCCCCCCCGCCCCCGGACGTTCTCATTCTTTGCCGAGCCTTAAGCTCCTCCGCCAAGGAAATTAGTTTGCTGTCCAAATATGTAAGCGCTGGCTGATTTCTGCATTACCAGCAAAATGAGAGCGGAGGTACCCGTATGGTCGTGCTGGAGAGCAGAACTTCAACACGTTCCAGCATTTCACAGCTAAAGAGCTAATTCAGGGAGCAAAGCTTCCTCCCTCAGCAACATGCACTTTGCATACACTTAAAACTACAATTTAATCCCGTACAAGAGCAAGCTATGTTCCTGCCAACATTCACAAGCTGCTGGAGGAAGGAGTTAGAAGCCCCTCCTACTGCCGGGTTGCCAACTGGCTCTTATCGCTTGATTGGCTGGACCCGCCAAACCACATTCTGGGCCTAACTAGTAAGGAAAGGCAGCAGATTGTAGAAGAAGAGTTCGTTTTTAGATTGCAGTTTTTCCCTAACACTAAGGAGTCTCAAAGTGGCTAACAAACACCTTCCCTTCCCTCCCCACAATGGACACCTTGTGAGGAAGGTGCGGCTGAGAGAGTTCAGCCTTCCTCTCCCCACAACACACACCTTGTGAGGCAGGTGGGGCTGAGAGAGTTCAGAGAGAACTGTGACTAGCCCAAGGTCACCTAGTAGGAATGTAGGAGTGTGGAAACACATCTGGTTCACCAGATAAGCCTCTGCCACTCAGGCGGAGGAGTGGGGAATCAAGCCTGGTTCATCAGATTAGAATCCACCTGCTCTTAACCACTACGCAACGCTGTCTCTCACCAAAATACTTATTTACCAAAATAAGTATATGCATATTTTGTGGGGGAAACTCAGAGGGAAAGGAAAGAGAGAGTGGTGCAAAAAGAAAGCATTTGTATACAATCCGCCAAACTGAAGTGGGCATTTGGGGTTTGAAAAAGCCAGGAGAAGGAATCCCTGATGTGCACTCAAAACTGCTACAGCATAAAGAGCCTCTGTCCACTGTTCTCTTGGTGCGACTGCTCCGGTCACTTGTCCTCCGGCAGCATCTGACGATTCCGTCTTGAGGCGCTGCTGAGGAAGGATGTGACTTCCATTTTGCATCAAGAGCAAAGCTGTAGCCAGTGGCCTTCCTTCTCTGCTGCTGCAAAGCCCAAAGGGCCCCGAAGGAAGGTAAAAGGAAAGGCGGCGCTGACAGAAGGCTGGAAAAGGGCTCTCTGCGAGTGACTGTAGTGGCCATCGGAACCGACGGCTGCTACAGTCACCCAAAGGCTCCACACAGTCTTGCTGCTGGTATTTGTGAGAACACACTTCATATAAACACAGCAAAGCTTTTCGGATAAATCAAACAAGCACAAGGGGGAACAGAGGAGGTGCTCTTGAGGACACCCTAGAATCTAGTGCCTTTTAAGCTTTCAAGAGTAAAATGTAAAGTGCAGCCGTGACTGATGGGAGAAAAAACAGGGGCCGGTCGCCATGATTTTCAAAGGTGCAGCTGGAGAATATTTGGCTGTAGAATTTCCAGCGATGCCTTCCAATAATATTTCTGTTCATTTCCTTTTCCTCTCTCTCTTTCTCTCTCTCTCTCAAAAGATAGCTTATTCTGAAAAGAACCCCAGCCCTGCCCTGGCTGTTTCCGATTCTGGAGGGGAAAAAGCCCCCTAAAACCTAGATCCAGCTGGGCGACGAAAGAGCTAAAGCTCGGCTTCTGCTCGTTTTGCATGTTCAGCATTGACCTACTTCAGAGCTCAAAACGGAGAAACCGAGCATTATGCAGCCACAGCATGAGAACGAGGCTTGCTTCCCTCCACCTGCAAATCATCTAGTTACGTGCCCTCTTCTGTGATGCAAAGACCCTTGAAGTGTATCCATTTAATAGGGACAACATTGGGTTCCCTCACCTTCGGATTGCCCGAGTGCGCCCAATTACTAAACGAGACCGGATTTACCTGCAAGGGCTGTCAGTTTTGGTTGGCACAGGGCTGCCTGATTTAGCTGGGAGAGGGACCCTCCCACTTGGCTAACGGCACTGAATTTAGCAATTCTGCACAGCGTTAGTGTCTCTCTGTGTGTAAAGTATCATCGAGTTGCACCTGACAGAGAGCGCCCCTGTTGGAGTCGCAACCCTGCCGAGCTTCCAAGGTCTGACAAGACTGATCTAGCCTGGGCCATCCAGGTCAGGGCTCAAAATTTATCCATTTTTTATTTCATTCATTTTATACGCTGCCCTAACCCTTGCGAGCTCATTGACATAACAGCCCTACCCGTAGTAAAAGCTGTTCAATGGGATGACAGCGTTCATTCATTCCGTCCACCGATCCATCTAGTTCAATACTGCCTATGCCAGTGGTGGCGAACCTTTGGCACTCCAGATGTTATGGACTACAATTCCCATCAGCCCCTGCCAGCATGGCCAATTGGCCATGCTAGCAGGGGCTGATGGGAATTGTAGTCCATAACATCTGGAGTGCCAAAGGTTCGCCACCACTGGCCTATGCCAATGGACTGTGGCTTTCCAGAGTCTCATGCAGGGAAATATTCCGTCACGTTCTCGTTGGAGATGAAAAAGATTGCACCTGGGACCTTCTGCATAGAAGCACACCTTCTGTCTCTGATCTACGGTCTTTCCTGGTTAGGGCTGTGAAGATTCCAGAATGTCGCTGATTGATGGCTCCAGTTCAGGTTCTGAAAGGACCGCCCACTGCTTCCCCCCCACCGACATTCACAATGATAAATGGAGGTGATTGGCTGTCCTCAGACAATCCCAGGTCCGGAGAAAAGCACCAGACATGGCCGGACAGTCGACTCTCTTAGGGAAAGCATTGGGGAAATTGCTCGATTTTGTGGATTTTTCAAATGTTATTCAACCTTCGCCACAAGCTAATAACTCTCAATTACCTGGGCCCATTTCAGACAAATGAAGTGCACTTGTCTGGAACCAAACCACGCTCTTGCAATGCTGCCGCACTCTGTGCCGCCGGGCGAAGGGAAAGTCGATGAGGTAAGCGAAAGCAGTCATGCCAGCGTAGCCTCACTTCGATCACTTTTCCTAAGCTAGCTAGTCAGACACGGTTGGACCGAAAGGTAAAAAGAGGGATGCTTCATACATGGAGGTGGGGGGGGGGGGGACCTGCCTTGTTCGCTCAGGACCAAACAACTCCTCACAAATGAAAGGCGGAGTGCCGAGGGGGAATCAATGTGGAGGTTTTCAAGCTTTCTTCAGGGAACTTTGAGGAGGAAATCTAGAGGGTACTGCAGGCTTAACAGGGGTTTTGATCAGACCATCACCCTATGGGGGATCACCCATTCCCAAATTTTGTTGCCTGCCTCCGCTTGAGGCAGCTGCAGGAGAAAAATTAAAAAGGAACAATACGGCCGCATCTACTTACAGGAGGGCTGATGATAGAGTTCCTGTGATTCCTATGGTTACCCAAAAGTAAAAAGGGTTACTCTAGGAATCACAGAAGATCTATGGAAAGAATTTCCAGTTTTACCATAGATTTTTCTGCTGATTTCTAGAGCTACTCTTTTTCCTGAGTAGCTTTCAGGAACTGCCAGGAATTCTATGGTGAGTCATTCCTATACAGTAGACCAGACATTTTTCTTTTTGATTTTACTCTCCCCCAGAACTCTTCTCATTCTCCCCTGACACACACACGATTCTTTCCACTGGTCGCAAACCAAACAAAGCCTTCATTCTCCATTGGCCACAGCCCACAAAGAAGAAGAGGTTTCCAAGCTTAGCACAGACAGGACAAGAACAAAGTGGGACTTCATGGCTGGACCCAGTTTGGCTTGAAGTCAGAATTGCTGGAGTGGTGGTGGAAGAGGCAGGCTTGGCTGCTACATGAGATCTAATCCAAAGCCACAGGCAGGGCTAAGCACCACAGCAGCCATGAGTGACACCAAACCATGGATAGTGCACCCAAAGCCCAGGAGAACTTACTCTCTGCTGCTTAGGATGAGCAGCTGGGGAACCAGAGGGGTGGGGGAGGAGGCTGCATAGAAGAAGAAGAAGAAGAAGAAGAAGAAGAAGAAGAAGAAGAAGAAGAAGAAGAAGAAGAAGAAGAAGAAGAAGAAGAAGAAGAAGAAGAAGAAGAAGAAGAAGAAGAAGAAGAGCTTCCAAGGCACCTGGTGGACCACTGCGAGTAGCAGAGTGCTGGACTAGATGGACTCTGGTCTGATCCAGCAGGCTAGTTCTTATGTTCTTAAGAAAAAGAAGAGGAGGAGGAGGAGGAGTTTGGATTTATACTCCACCTTTTTCTAATGTAAGGAGACTCAAGGTGGCTTACAAACTCCTTTCCCTTTCTCTACACACAACAGACACCTTGTGAGGTAGGTGGGGCTGAGAGAGTTTGGAGAGAACTGTGACTAGCCCAAGGTCACCCAGCAGGAATGTAGGAGTGCGGAAACACATCTGGTTCACCAGATAAGCCTCTGCCACTCAGGTGGAGGAGTGAGGAATCAAACCCAGTTCTCCAGATCAGAATCCACCTGCTCTGAACCACTACACCACGCTGGCTCTCAAGCTGGCAAGATAAACTCCATTAAGAAAGACCACACAATGGATGAGACACACGTATCAAATCCACTTTTGAGCTCCATTGCTACGATTCCGCCAACGCACAAACATGTGCCCAGACAACACACTGGGATGGATCTGGAAGATTCTACAGATCCACCAGCGCACTCTGCAAGGAAGCAGAGCTGCCAAGAAGGGAAGGGGAAATTTTGGGAATCTAGCTTCTGGGGTTGGTGAGGAGAAACAGGGGGCTGGGTAAGGCATGTCATTCATATGCTATTTTGGTTGGGACTACGTGGTTGAGTTCTGACCTGAACAGCCAGGCTAACCTGATCCCTGAAGCTACATAGCGTCAGCCCTGGTTAGTACCCGGATGGGAGACAGCCTGGAACTCTCTGGTTGCTATGCAGAGGCAGATAATGGCAAACCACCATCTCTCACTGAAAATCAGGGTGGCTGCAACGCAACAGCTTTTTCCACCAACTAAGTGACTGAGAGGGTCCAAAGCAGGTACCTTCGTCTCAGGGCCTCACCAGGCCTGCAAGTACAGGTAACTGAAATGGATCCATATCCTCCTTCCTGTTTATCCCCCTTCCACCTC
Organism: Sphaerodactylus townsendi; assembly: GCF_021028975.2. NCBI lineage: Eukaryota > Metazoa > Chordata > Lepidosauria > Squamata > Sphaerodactylidae > Sphaerodactylus > Sphaerodactylus townsendi. The sequence goes on from NC_059430.1 coordinate 15,269,623, forward strand.
TTTCCATTACATAAGAACATAAGAACTAGCCTGCTGGATCAGACCAGAGCCATCTAGTCCAGCACTCTGCTACTCGCAGTGGCCCACCAGGTGCCATTGGGAGCTCAAGTGCAGGATGTGAAAGCAAGGGCCTTCTGCTGCTGCTGCTGCTCCCGAGCACCTGGTCTGGTAAGGCATTTGCAATCTCAGATCAAAGAGGATCAAGATTGGTAGCCAGAGATCGACTTCTCCTCCATAAATCTGACCAAGCCCTTTTAAAAGCTCTCCAGGTTAGTGGCCATCACCACCTCCTGTGGCAGCATATTCCAAACACCAATCACACGTTGCGTGAAGAAGTGTTTCCTTTTATCAGTCCTAATTCTTCCCCCCAGCATTTTCAATGAATGCCCCCTGGTTCTAGTATTGTGAGAAAGAGAGAAAAATTTCTCTCTGTCAACATTTTCTACCCCATGCATAATTTTATAGACTTCTTGCCTTTGCCTCGCTGGCATCAAATTTAAGATCGCAAGAAGACTGTGTCTTCTACTGCATGACTAACACACACCTATAGACCTATGCTTGAGAGCCTGTGGGGTGTAGTGATTAAGAGCAGGTGGATTTATTTATTTATTTATTAAATGTGTACCTCGCCCATCCCCGAAGGGCTCAGAGTGGTAATACAGCCGTATAAAACAAGATACAATTAAAATAGTAATCAATATTTTAAATACTATAAAATCCAATATCTACGAACAAGACGGTGACTTCAAAACTCCGTTATCGCACGGGAGGCCAGTGATAGTAAGTGTCGACCCGGCTGGCCCCTAGGAAATGCCCGGCGGAATAGCTCCGTCTTGCAGGCCCTGCGGAAGTAGCTCAGATCCCGCAGGTCCCTGATCTCACTTGGGAGCATATTCCACAAGGTGGGGTCAGGACCAAAAAGGTGAACCAGATGTGTTTCCACACTCCTACACTCCTGCTGGGTGACCTTGGGTTAGTCACAGTTCTTGGGAACTCTCTCGGCCCCACCTGCCTCACAGGGTGTCTGTTGTGGGGAGAGGAAGGGAAACGAGTTTTTAAGATACCTTGAGTCTCCTTACAGAAGAGAAAGGTGGGGTATAAATCAAAACTCTTCTTCTCTTCCTTATGTGTGCACGCATGCACGCACGCACGCACGCACGCGCACACACATCAGAGCTTCAGCACTGAACATACAAATGCATTCTTCTCTGTAGAAATTGGAAGGAAAGGGCAAATCCATTCTACTGCTGTTTCCTCACTCCCATAGGGAAACAGCCTAAAAGGATGTACTGGCATTTCTCCATATAACGGTTCCAGTTCTCAGCGGACAGCTGAGTCGAACGAGAATTGATCCGAGTCTCTTTGAACACCAGCAACTAATGCATGCCAGCTAAAGATAGACTGCTGCTATTAATGCAGTGTCAGGGCACGGTGTTGACTACTCACCCTCTGATACACTGTCGGCAGGTTGCGCGCTGGAGCTTTTTTTTAAAATATCAATTTATTGACAAGCGGCAGGCTTACCACTGACAGAGAGAGCCTGTGTCTGTAACCGGCGCAACCGGAAAGCTCTCAGGGCAATGACGGTAAAATGGCAGCTGCAGATGTAATGTTTGATATGTGAAGGGGGATCTGTCTGATTCTGTAAGTTCTCAACAGATTGGGGACCGTGCTCAAATAGGAAGTGAAAGGTATCTGGAATCCGGAGCAACACCATGAAGTTTTAGGTGTTTCCATGACTTGGTGCCTCAAAAAATCTTTTCATGCGTCAAACATGCTTCTTCTCCTACAATGTGTACAACACTGTTTCTACACATTCCACAATGTTCTATACATTCCGCAATGTCCTACACCTTCTGCACTGCACATTCCCTAAGTCAGTGGTGGCGAACCTTTGGCACTCCAGATGTTATGGACTACAATTCCCATCAGCCAATTGGCCATGCTGGCAGGGGCTGATGGGAATTGTAGTCCATAACATCTGGAGTGCCAAAGGTTCGCCACCACAGCCCTAAGTAATGATTGTAACAGTTCTGGAGTGCAGGGAAGTATTATCCTTCCGGTTTGTCCATCCACATCTCTTCATCCTTGTGTACTATGTTGCATTATTTTATGCAAGAGCTGCTCTGTTTTAATCTTTAATAAATATCCCCATTCATCATAACTCGAACCTAAGATTTCCTCGTTTACGATTTAAGTATTTGAAGAGCTGTCCCTTAGAGAAGGTCAGGGAGCTGTCCCTGTTGGCAGCAGAAAATAGGACTAGCAATATTGGGTTTAAATTTTGGACAGAAAGGTTCCAACTGGATATTAGGAAAAAAATATTTTACAGGAAATGTTGTGCAATGATGGAATGAGCTTCCGAAAGAGGCGGTGAGCTTCCCTTCACTGGCAGTCTTCAAACAACGGCTGGACAAATGCTTGTCTGGGATGCCCCATGCCCCTTCTCAGTGAAAGATGATAATGCCGTTGTGTGTGCTGCGGCAGACGTTGCAGAAGCACATGACTGCATTGGAAAGTAGGGCAGATTCTCTTTAAAGATAAAAAACATACTTACTTTGTCAAAACCATTATCACTGTCAATGTTAAAAGTAGCGCTTTGGTGAAAGAGACTTTTTACTGCTCCGGACAGCTATATAGGAACACTTCTGTTTCCTAAAGTTGTGCTCACCATTCTGTGGGCTCTTTGCTGCTGCGGGAAACAAAATGGCAGGCGCATTGCCAACGATAATGGTTTTGTCGAAGCCCGCACATGAGTACCATTCTTTTATCTTCCAAGAGAATTGGGGTGTGTGTGTGTGTGTGTGTGTGTGTGTGTGTGTGTGTGTGTGTGTGAGAGAGAGAGAGAGAGAGAGAGAGAGAGAGAAACAGGAAGATGTGAATTCACATCTTCCTGTCATCTTTTTATGAGAAAGGGCATAGACTGATTTTGCATTGAGCAGGGGGTTGGACTGGATGGCCAGCATGATACCAGCCAACTCTATGATCCTGATTCTATGATTCTTCTACCCAGCATGAGGATACATTAGCTGTCTTACCCTTTCCCCTACTTTTGTCTAACTCAGTGGTTCTTAATATTTCATATTTTATGTCCTACCAATCCCACCATCAAAGAACCTGACTCCTAACCTGATCGAAATACAGTCCCCTTTTTCTGAGAATGACATCGATATATGCCCACGGGCACTGGGTTAATATATTTCACATTTATGGGAAGTTTTATGTATGCTGAAGAATAGTTTGAATTAAATTTAATTGCTTTAAGTTTGTCATCCCTGGCAGGTAAAGTTAGTAGAAAGCAGAAAATCAGACACCCTCGCAAGGAAAACGGGGGATCAGGAGAAACACCAAATGTTCCAGGTATGCCGAAAGATCACAAATGGGAAATCTATGGCATGTGGGGTTCGCAAAAGACCATATGTCACACTCACAGGTTGATATTTGGATTAAGGAAGACTGAATTTTTCATAATTATTATGAACACCCTGAGGGCCACTTAGACTATGGCTCATTCCGAGCATGCAGAATAATGCACTTTCAAACTGCTTTCAGTGCTCTTTGAAGCTGTGCGGAATGGCAAAATCCACTTGCAAACAGTTGTGAAAGTGGTTTGAAAATGCATTGTTTTGTGGGTGTGGAAGGGGCCAAAATCTACATCTCACTGGTAGCATACATTCCACTGGTGGAGAACAAGCTGTCCATCTCATGATCTGTCTCCTCTGAAACCATCTAGGAAAACTGAACGTCTCATATCTACATATTTGATAAACAACCACCTTTCCCTCCCCCTCTCCCACCCCCCTTCACCTCCTTCTTAGAAGATTATGATTTTTCACGTGAAAATGACCTCTTTGGTGATTACCTCACAGCCCAATACAGGCGGCGGGGGGGGGGGGGGGGTCACCTATGGAGGGATCTCAGGGCTGCAACAGCAGATTTGTCCTCTCTGGCGCACTTAACCCAGAGAAGGGTCAAATCTACCCAAAGGGTGGCTGCGCTGTTTCAGTTCTCCTGTGCTCCCCACCTCCACCAGTATAGCAAGGGCATTCTAGAGGTGTGGCTGGGGCCGAAATTGGCCTTTGCCTGCCAAAGCACTGGCACTGGGGGCTTGGTCTTACATCTTTTGGGTGATGTAAATGTAACCCCTATGTTCAGAATGGGTTGACCCAGAGAGGGGTGGAGACTCAAAGCAGCAGAAGGCTGTAAAAACTCATAAAGTTGGAGGAAGCTCTGAGGCTACCAGGCTGGGACCTTGATTTAATTCTTTATAAGGTCTTAACACCTTGTTTAAGGTAACTGCAAAGTTGTTGGGAACTAGTGGGAAGGGAGTTGTTTATTTTTGCTATATTGTAAATGTTAGAATTTATTGCTTCAGGGCTTGCTATGTATGTAGTTGGTGGGAGTTCTTTTGGGGACCTTCATCATCTTGGAACCCGTTCACCAAGCCTCTGAAGTCTTCATAAGCCAACCACCAGCGGGAAGAATTGGACTTGGCATTATCAGTAGACTGTAAATATAAGGACTTGAAGTGCAACCTAAAAGCACTGTAAATTGTTAATGTTAAATGTTAATGTTAAAAGTGTTATTTGTTAAGGAAGTAAACCATTTTGTTTTAAATTTAGTTCTTTGCAACTCCCTCCAAGTTCTGCCCACAGAACCCACAGATAGAGGTTACATAAACACATAGAGGAGGAGGAGGAGGAGGAGGAGGAGAGTTTGGATTTATACCCCACCTTTCTCTCCTGTAAGGAGACTCAAGGTGGCTTACAAGCTGCTTTCCCTTCCTGTCCCCACTGCAGACACCTTGTGAGGTTGGTGGGGCTGAGAGAGTTCTGAATAATTATGACTAGCCCAAGGTCACCCAGCAGGAATGTCGGAATGTGGAAACGCATCTGGTTCACCAGATAAGCCTCTGCCACTCAGGTGAAGGAGTGGGGGAATGAAACCTGGTTCTCCAGATTAGAACCCACCTGCTTTTAACCACTACACCATACTGCTCTTAACCACTATACCACGCTGGCTCTCATGGAGCCCATAGCCCATAGATCTCAATAGAGGGCTCATTGGTGGCAAGGAGACTTGTCTTTGTTTTATGCATCCCTGTGCAACCGAGAAGCCCTCCTGGAGGCAGCAAGGCATCGTCATACCAGCACTGTATCCTACTGCAGGGGGCTGTGGATTGGGTTGCCCGTCTCCACCAGCAACATCCATGAGGTTTCTTCAATGAAAGCATGACCATTCACTCTACCGGACGGGGCCAATGCCTTTTCACTAGCCAATCATGAAAAGATGTCTCAGTGGCTGAAGCAGATTCTCATCACTATGGCTCATTCCGCACATGCAGAATAATGCACTTTCAAACTGCTTTCAGTGCTCTTTGAAGCTGTGCGGAATGGCAAAATCCACTTGCAAACAGTTGTGACAGTGGTTTGAAAACGCATTATTTTGCGTGTGCGGAAGGGGCCTATCATATTTTTTATACAATGTAGAATAATACAAATAGGAAACAGACCAATGGACCAAGCTCATCTATGTCAGAGGTATCAGGATCATCCGTAATTCTACAGACAGGTCATTAAATCAACAGGAAAACATTAATTTGAAATTACTTCCAAAGCTACCTTTAGAGGGAGCGCTACAGCTCAGTGACAGAACATATGTTTTGCGTACAGAAAGTCCCAAATGTCCCTGGCATCTCCAATTTTTTTTAAAAAACACAAGATTTCAAGTAGCAGAAGAAGGATAGATCTCTTCCTGATACTCTTGAGAGACACCAACCATTGGAGAAGATCAGATGGACCTGTAATCTGAGTCAAATCCATATTGTCAGGTACTGGAAAGTGTCATCAAGTCACAACCAACCTAGGCCAACCCTTTAGCGTTTTCAAGGCAAGAGATGGTTTTCCATTGCCTTTTTCTATGAACCCTAGACTTCCTTGATGGTCTCCCATCCAAGTACTAAACAGGGCCGCTCCATATTTTCCATACGTCCAAAACTGTGGTTCTAAAAGGCTCCATGACTTGCTTATGGGGCATTTCAGACTGTCCCGGTGTGCAATTCAGCAATATCAAACATATGGAGCAGGTTTATCTTAACTTAGACCAAAGCCCAGCTCAGCACGGCCTAGTCCACCGGGCGGCGATGCTCCCAGCTCCCAGGCAAGAAAAAAAGTCTTTCCCCCGACATTTGCTAACCAAGATCATTTGGAGACACCCGGAATTAACAGTCGTGAGTCAACAGCCAAAGACCCGTTGCAAGTTGATCAATAGCTTGCTTAGGCTACGCAAGTACAGTCGGCAGCTCCTTTACGCAACCGGTTCACCTGGGTATTCATTAGAACGCAGGGAACTTAAGACAGAACACAAACAGAAGCTGCTGGCGAATGTTGCTTTAAACACCAATCATATTGCCTCGCTGTTATAATTCTAAAGTTATTATCTGAAGGGGATCAAGCTGTGAACAAAAGAACGTGCAGCCAAGGAATGCCGCATCTCACCGAGGATGCTCACATTCAAGGAGAAATCGTCAAATGGCACCTTCCGAGGACACAAACCTACCTCAGGAGGCATTGAAGGAAGAGCCACTACTAGGCACTGAACCCATACGGCCGGCGTGATATGCATATCACCTGTCAACACCATTCATAGACGAGGGGGCGGGATTTGAACCCCTCCAGAAAATTTAAGAACGTCCAAGGAAGCTTTCAAGCAAAACGTCACACAATCCGAAGCCCAAAAATCTGGCCCAAAATATGGGAAGGGTTGTCCCTTCGCACATGGATACTGATCAGGGGAATGGGGGCGAAGAAGACCGCATTAACCCATATATCACTACTAGGCCTCTGCGTTCAGCAGAGACCAGTTTGCTGACAGTCCCTGGCCCCTCCATGATGCGGCTGGCCTCCACTCGGGCCAGGACCTTTACAGCCCTGGCCCCTGCCTGGTGGAACGCTCTTCCTCCAGCTGTCCAGGCCCTGTGGGATCTTGGTGATTTCCGCAGGGCCTGCAAGATGGAGTTGTTCCGCCGGGCTTTTGGAGTGTCCAGCCGCTGAAAGTGCCCCCCCTCCCTTCTTCCATTCTTATGGAATTAGGGTCCATTACCATCTGTAGGACCTATGCTTTTTTTCTCCTCTCGGGAGGGTTTAAGAGGGATTTTGCGGGCATTGTTATGTATTAATTGCTGCATTTTAATTTATATTATCTAGAGATTAATTTGTATTTGATTTTTATGTTTATTTGTATTTGAATTTTTATGTTGTTCACCGCCCAGAGCCCTTCAGGGGTTGGGCGGTATATAAGTTTGAATAAATAAATAAATAAATAAATAAATAAATAAATAAATAAATAAATAAATAAATAAATAAATAAATAAATCAATCAATCAATCAATCAATCAATCAATCAATCAATCAATCAGAGGCTGACCATTCTAAATGGGAACAATTGTTCCACAATTAGTTCCGGGCACAACTTTTACCGCTCTAATTGGTTTTTATTTTCCAAATCGACTCTTTCCTTTGGGCCTCCTGTTCTTTCTCTTGATGCCTTTTCACTCTTCGTCTCTGAAGCGAAAGTTTCCCCTCAGCAGTGCCGGGGCCTGCATGAAGGCGGACTAGCAATGTCTGACCTTTGCTCCTTCTCCCTAATCCCCACCAAACGCAATGACCTCAGAAGACGTGGATACATTTTTGCCACGATTATTAATCTAAGTGCAAAACGCCACCAGAATGAAAAGAACCAGTCATACTAAAAGCTGAAAAACTCGACCTTCCCGGAATGGAACTCGGGAGTTTATGTGACGAGCATATTCGGTGGGGTATCAGTGGTTTCCCTCATTCTCCAGAGAGCCATTTCTTCTTGATACGCAGTCCTTACATTCCATGAATTTTTAAAGAGCCAAGACTTTTTTTTTTGCATAATTTCCCCCCACTCTATCATCATGGGCATTTTTTTTTAAAAAAAGAAACACATTTGGGATTAATTATGAACTTGATTGTCTTAGCCCAAACGACTATATAATATCAGACATATTAAAAATACAATGGGATGGATTTTGAAATATTTAGAGGAACATTTTCTTTTTAATAATGTAAAACAAATAAAGCAAATCAGTCACTGGGTTTTAATTTGGGCGAAATGAAACAAAGAAATCAACAACAAAAATGAATACATGGGAATCTGAAATGACGTGCTACATATTTGGCAGGCAGGCACCAAAATTATAGTTCACAGGCCATAGTTTATTTGAGGTTTAAGAGCCCATAGATCATACGTCCATTTTTTTTAAAAAAAACGTTGACAGCAAACTGAAAAACAGAATTTTGCCATATCTACTACACAAATAATAATTATTATTATTATGCATTGCCCTGATCCATATACATACTACGCTGATACATTACAACATCCTAGGTTCTTGGGAAGAACCCGATTAGTATAAAGGGCAACACTGGTAGAATATCTGGTGGCTGTGATGTCATAAAATAACAACAACAGCAACAAATAATAGAAGTGTCTATAAAATGTATGCCTTTTTATATCTTTTCATATTTTTCTTTTATTTATTTCTTTTTTTTAGTTTGGTTTTTTCCCCTTGAAATTAAAAGCAGATGATAGATTGAGTGTATTTATTGCATTCTATATTGCTTCAAATTGCAGACACTTGAATTTTTTTCCCCTTCTGTGCACCTGTGAACCTAGACATTCCACAAAGCAAAATTCAGATCAGGGTCTCTGTGCCTGTACAATAATTGTTGCAGGAACATATAGGGGAGAAAGCAAGTAGCCATCTTCCATCTTAATTACTCGGTGAAAATCCTTATTCATCTGGGAAGGGTTTTCATATCTATTCAAGGTTCTTTTTTATCCCTCCTTCTCTATCCTTTCTGTCAATGGATGCCAAAGAATTCAGGGGGAAATAAGTCCAATCCACTCTCAACATACAGTAATTTAAAATAATACAGCTAACCCAGTTGAACATGGAAACCGCTTGCCAAACTATCAACATAAGATAAAGAAAACAGAATTAAAAAAACCAGCTGATAACACAGGACTGGTTGCTTACTTCCAATGTGTAGCTGAGGACACAATCTTTCTGTAATATATGTTCGGTAAGGTCATATTTTTTAATGCAGTCACACATTTCCTACTGTTCAGCAACCCACAAAAAAACTGGGTTCCCCCTCAGAGGAATTTCTAGCAGCTTCGTTTTTCCAGGAAGATGGTCCACAGAGAATCAAATCCTGTACTGATTGCTTTCCATGGTACAGCTAAAACCTGAAGGGGGGAAAAGTGACCTCCTTGAATATATCTTCAGCCCCTACTTAATTAACACGTTGCACATACAGGTGAGAACCTGACTCATATCTGAGAAAGACTTCATTTTGTGGCATTCTGTAGTGCGGCTCAATCACCTCCATGTGATTCTCCAATGGATATCCAACTTCGGTCAGCGTATTCTGAACCACCAAAACGCAGAAGTCAAATCTCATTGGCATCGATGGCGTTTGCTTCGTTAATCCCAAAACCAATCCGCTGGTTCGCCATGAAATCTAAAGTAGGTAAGAGTTGGTAGACTGGCCAGCCAAGAACTATCTCCTGAGTGACAAGTGAGGCTCTAATCAATTTAGCCAGCAATTGTTCTGATCCGGAACCCAGCATTCACCTCCAATATATGTGGAATCCTTGGGAATGCAACCAGGATAACAGGATAATGCATGCACAAAGGAATGTGTGGATGTACCCATAACCTCCAATTAGGTACCCTACTGGATCAGGACGAATGACTGAAACCATTAGGTTCTGCTCTCAGGAAGGCATCGCTTCTTATCCAATGAACTTTGTTTGAAAATGGTGTCCTAGCAATATGTCGCTGTATGTGACGCCATTCCAAAATTTTGTCTAAACAATAAACATCACCTGGTAATGGGAACATGGATTTTAAAATAAATTTGCCCGTATTTGGTAGCTTGCGATACCACGCCAATGGCTCCGTGTGCCTATCAGCTCTACAAACACATCCCTCTCTGTATGGATCATCTTCTACCAACAACAAAAATGGGACTTGGATCAACCTGACCATGTATACAGTGGTGAGATTCAAATAATTTAACAACCGGTTCTGGTGGTGGGATTCAAATAATTTAACAACTGGTTGTTCACAAGCACCATTTTAACAATCGGTTCCACCGAAGGGGTGCGAACCGGCTGAATCCCATCACTGCATGTGTATCTGTGTAGCTGTGAAACTTGGCCACAGAGGTAGAAAAGCTGAAGATGGTGAGAAACGTTAATATGACGGTGGATGCTTCTAGGAACTGGTGTATCAACGAAGGATCAAGTTGGCCATGAAGATGGGTGTGAAGATGGCTTTGCTGTGTCAGCAAAGAAGTGGCCAGGAGGAGAGCACTGTGTTAATGAGTCAGCATCATTCCAAGTTCAGGGATGTGCTGCTGTCGATAGGATCTAGCCCATGAACTAGCTGTGGCACCACAGGGTGGTGCAGTATTTCCACCACTAGCGCCACCATCTAAGTCCCTTGAGACTGTTTACTTGGAGGAGGATGGGGATGCAAACCAAGAATCATCTTGTACATCTCATACCATGCAAAATGAACACGGTGGAACAAGTAGGGCAACGGATCTGTTGCTACCCTCTCGAATCAGTTTTAGCTTTACACTAGTCACAGTAGCTACTACAAAATAAAGCCACATGTTGCAATGCAAATATGTTTTCCGGTAATACAATTAGGAAAAATAAATAAGAGCCGTAGAAGGGTAACAGTGCTCCAAATACCCTGTTGGCTGCCACCAGATAGTTCAGTACAAAGACCAGTGCATAGCGTTTGGTAGTAACTAATAGCACCGTATGAGACAGTGGCACAAGACCTTTCGTTGTGCCACTATAGCCATTTCTATCAATGCTATGGCACCGTACCTTGAGAATTGAGTGGTTAAAACTCAAGTATCAGTGTCAAAGCATAACATCATCTAAGTAACACTCACCACTTATTTGATACAAAAACTGACTCGATTGTTATTCACTTGAAAGTCCAAGAAACAAGTCCACAAATCACCCACAATATCAGGGGCATTTTTTTTCATTATCATTGCCGAATATCCGAATTACACATTTCAACTGATGCATATTTAAAGCCGATGGCATCAAAAAGCCAACCCAGAAACACAAGGAATGCTTTCAATCCATCTTGAAAAAGCTGAAAATATCCATTTTCCTCAAGCAAAACCGAGAAACCCCTTAATGTGATGAACATTCACAGATGAACATTTGTTCCAAAACCGGGTGCAGAAACAGGCATGTACGACAAACACAAGAATTTACAAGCATTAAATCCGCCCTTGCCATCAACAAAAAATAGGCAATCGACTATCCTATACATGAGACCAGTTAGGGGAAATCCAAGGGCATAATCCCTTGAGAGGTGTCTTGGGATCACTTCCATTCATTTCAATGAAGACCTCCTAGCGGATTACGTCCCTTGTTAAAACTTTTTAAGCAGCCCACAGACTGAGTTGCACCAGAAGGCTTAAAATGGTTTTATGTGTTGGTGGCATCACTCGAGGAATCTGAGATGGGCTACCTGAAAGGACAGCTTTCCCCTGGGACAAATGGCTCTGATGCGGGGCAAATCAAACTCTTTCGACTAATCACTCTGTCATGCGAGAATCAAAGGTTTCACACGTTGCATTTTGCCATAACCCCCGCCACATGTTTATGGGGAAAGGGTATCATGATGCAACGGCTTGCCCATTGAGAGATAAAGAGAGGTTACACATTCCTATTTAAGGACCGGACATCCCATAGTCCCATCTGAAATTGGCTGACAGCGTTCCGCATTTAAATTACATGCACAGGGTGAAGGCAATTCACAGGAAAGCATCAATCACACACAGCTATTTAGACTATCTGCTAAGTTCCATTTCTGCACCGTGATGGGATCTCATAATGCAATCACTAAGACAGACAATATACAAGACTTACTGCTGATACGGCTCATGTTTCTTAAGAGGGGGAAAAAAACACACTGGATGTGAAGAGATTCATCAAAGCCTTTCGAAATATAATTCCGCATCATTTCTGACGAGAGGTATCTGGGTACTCTGGTGGTCCAAAAATCAATTAAGCAGAAACCAAATAACTACTGCTGTAGAATGACAAGGTTGCTATGCGAGTAAGGGGGGGGGAAATCCCCCCAAGGAAGGTATCAAGCATTCTCAAGGAACAATGTGACACAGTTGTCAACCTGTAACGGGTAAACTGAGGATACATTTTCCGTAAACATTAAGAGCCTGGGCACTCTGAGATTTGGCTAATGATGAGTGGCGTTCCAAAATGTACGAGTTTGTGCACATTACCGATTACAGGGCTGCCGGGGCAGTTGTAGAAATCTAAAGTGCAAATGAACACCAGTAAACACTTGTGCGTCAACAGACCTTCTCAAGAACTGTTTGAGAGCCTCAGCCATCTACAGGAAATGTAATGGATATCAAGGGCTAACATAAGGCCACGCCAAAAAATAGCTGTAGCACAAAATATTGAGGCATTGGATCACATTAACGAAAATATATATATTTATCATCCCCCAAACAAGAAACTCAAAAATCTATCATTCAGGATTGTCTAAAACAGGACAATGGAGCAGGTCAGTTGTATAGTATATTAGTTATAATGGGAAGGGTCACCCATAAAATATGACCCCCTCACTCACACTCCCCTCAATAAATGTATTAATCCCCAGCTGCTAAAACAGATGGCTATTTCACGATTAGCTCTTCTCAACTGCTTTGTGGTGAGCAGCAACAACAAAAAAATCCAATGCCTCAAAAAACCATTTACTTGGGGAGGGGGGAGAATTGAATGTCACAACTTTGAAAGAGTTTACAGTGTGACCAGCACCGAACTATACATGGGAGGGGGGTGAATTTACAAATTGGTAGTTTGAAGACCGCGTAGAAACTTTTACTCAGATTTATACCTCACTGCCTAACTTCCACTACGAGCCACACCTTAAGCTTTTTGTGATCTACTATTTCAACTTCCTCAAAAAAAAAGCGAAAGCCCTGTTGGGAGGATCAACATTTGCAAATCCCCCTTCCTTCAAATAATCAAATAATTCTTTAACCTGTTTCTTTTCTGTGCACCTTTCTTTTGGTTTTTCATGAACTCACATTTCTCTCTCTTTCCTGGAATTTTAAATACACCAGTTCTTGGCAATGCCCCAAGCCCTCATTGATGATAAAATTCCATTGAAACTTTTGGGAATGGTGCGAAGGGCAGAGAATTGACTGAATATGCTCCCCGTCTTGAAATTCCAGCGCACCCGCCCTGTCCAATCAATCTTGCTAGCCTTTAGATGACCTTCTACAACCAGAACCGACATAATTAACGCTATCACACATTCCTTAAGCGACAGCAAGCGTTACCGGCCCCGATGACCAGCCCGACGCCCTTCTGCTCAACTTTGTTTTCAACAGTTGGTGACAGATTTTATCGGTAAGCGAATTTTCGTTCACAATGGGGACAGCTTCCACCGCACTCACCCCAACTGAGTTGAGATTCGGTGCAGAAAGCAAATCTCTGTATAGGAATTTCGACTGCCTGTTAAGGCTGGTCTTTTATTATTATTATTATTATTAGTATTATTCTTCCTGCAAGGTTTGCATGCCTGTTCCACATGACCTCAGCAGAATATTAATCGCACTCTCCTTTCCTCCCCATCTATCTTTATAACTGCCTTCCTTATCGAGACGGCCGCCGATCAAAACAGAACAGCTTTCTAGAGGGAGGACCGTGGCAGCAGAAGGGAGAGGATTTTTTTTTAAAAAAAGAAATTAATAAACTACAGACCACAAAAGAATTTGCAAGCAACAAAGAGGGGAAGCAATCATTGCTCAGATACTTCCAACAGCCAGCCAGCCAGCCATCTCCCCGAGACAAACCCCTGATGCTTTTCTTTTTCGGAAAAGATGACCCAAAAGCTCAGCCTGAGATTTCGGCAGCTGCCGGGGCAAGCGAATCGGTACTTACATTCGGTCAGAAACTAGCAGGCGGCTATCGACCATCATCTCCGGCAGAAAATCCAGCTTGAATGAAGAAGTCATGTTCTCTCTGGCTCTCTTATTTTTTTTCCCCCTCTCTCCCTCTCTCTCTTGCTTTCTTCCGCTCTTCCCCCCCTATGCACACCGTTCTGGTCTGGCAAATAAGAATGTTTCTCTGCTTGTCTGATTCAACAACTGTGCTGGCCAAGAGACGAACAGAGAACCGATTGGAGGCCGCCCAAGGCGGCAGGCAGAATAAACTGCAGTTGTCACATGCGCTTCCCCTCATACGGTTTTATCCAATCCCCTCTGGGAAATCTACTGCCTGGAGACGGCTAATCTGAGAGCTCCAGGTGCTGAAACAAGAGGCGGAGCTCCTTTCCCACTGCAGCTAGAAGTTAACCCCCGCCACTCCGAACACAGGCTCTCCGAACAAGCTGGACGACGGATGTACAGGAGAGAAAAAATCACATTAAGGGACGGTGGCCTTCCTCAGTGCCCTGCAACTTCGGGAAACTGTTTCTTTCACGTTGCCAACCTGGCTTTTTGTGTGGCACACCTGAGAATGCGCCAAGGATTGGGTTGCAATATTTCAGATGATCAACACAGGTTGAGATTTTATCTCCCCAACACCTTCCGGACTTTCCCTCCTGTCAAGCCCAGATTCACTTGTACCGGGTCCAGTCCGATTTCTAGGAACAGATTTCACACATACACGCCGAGTTTTCAAAAAAGGGGAAGTCTGCAGCGTTAAAATCGTCCGGCGGATTCAATAGTTGTCATCGATATGAGGCAAAGAGAGGCCATCAGTTAGTAAATTAATAGATTCGGTGGTTGTAATGTTTGGTCTTGGCTACAAAGCACGTCTCCCTCTGTTATGCTCCTCAAACACGTACAGATAAAAGAACATGCCATACATGTATGAAAGCAACTCATCGCGGCCCTAATAAATCGGCACTGCTAATAAACCTGTTTGTGATCATTCCATTTTGTGACATTTGAGAATAGGCATCCTTTGATCTGAAGCATTCAGAACATAACAGTTTTTTTGCAGTAGAGAAGAATTTCGGCAGTAGGAAATGAAAGCAGAAGTATATGGACAAGAGATGAATTTATGATTAAAGACCATCTCAAGTTTTATGTATTTATGGGGTTGAATTCATGAGACCTAAATGCCAATTCATAGACCAGATAACAACCTCCTTGGAATTTGAAGTATGAAGCAATCTTTATACCGGTCATTGTAATAAATGAGGTGGGTTTTTTTTTTTACTAAGGCTCATTTTAAGACAGAGGGCACATTTTAAGACAGAGGTCTTCCTCACCTCAGTTCCCTGCTCAAAACTTAACGAAACAAAAACACATCTTTACTTTTCATCAAACGATTGTACGTCCATTCAGTCCTCGCAATGCTTGGTTCTAAAGCTGAGAAAACCATTGTTAGGTGCTGTGAAAACTTCAGCAGAAGAAATGAGACACCACCGTTATCTTCTTTTTTCATTCACTGAAAATATTACGGCAATGATTTTTGTAAATAAATTCAGAAGTCTACGGGACAGAATCTGTTCAAACTCAAACGCAGTGCAACACAAACCACAATGCATTCTTTCCCCCTGCAAACAGATTTTTAGGGATGGTGCCGAAATTCCTAACCGTTTTGACCCACAAACCCCCATTCTGATCTCATATCTGCCACGTGTGACTCGAACCTGTGATTTTTTTTTAAAAAATGTGCCATTTTCTGGTTTTTTGCATAGATTTTTAATAGTTTGTACCTTGATGACTAGCACTATACACAATGTGAATAAACACCACAGTAGAAACACAACACACGTATAAATTCCATGAACAAATCATATATGCTTACATATTACTGACAAAATGGAAGAAGGAAGGAAGGAAGGAAGGAAGGCAGGCAGGCAGGCAGGCAGGCAGGCAGGAAGGAAGGAGGAAGGAAGGAAGGAAGGAAGGAAGGAAGGAAGGAAGGAAGGAAGGAAGGAAGGAAGGAAGGAAGGAAGGAAGGAAGGAAGGAAGGAAGGAAGGAAAAAGGAAGGAAAAAAGGAAGGAAGGAACATTTGCTCATTCCTAATAAATATTATTGCCGTATTCACACATGTTGAAATTGGCATACTCGATAAAGCCAAACAAAACTGCCAGAAAACCACTCACCCCTCCAAACGTTCACATTGTTTCAGAGCTATGAGCAATCCTATTGTTTTAATGTGGCAACTCCAGATTTGACGGGCGGATGCCTTCACAGATGCTGGTTTTTTTAAAAAAAACAACAACAACAACCAGGTGAGCTGCCACAGCCAATCAGATGGAATCCCAGTGAGGGTCACTGATGTCGAGGACAGTGAGGGCCGCAAAGAAGAAAGGAAATGCCACCCCCCCACACACAAAAAATAGCAGTTGAGGGGAAAGAAAAAGTATTGCCCAGCACACATTTGCAAGGGTTGAATAATTTGCCGAGAGACAGAAACATTTGCCGACGTTCATTTTGCAGTAGCAAAGTATATATTAAGAGAGACTGCACACAACATGATTTCAGAATACAACTGACACGTCAAGTTCCCTGGGAGAACCATCGGGACATACTATCGAGAACCCCTCCTCTGCCCAACTATTCTTCTGCGCTACAGTCACCCTTCTTCAGAACAGACAGCTCGACTACCAACAAACAAAGGTGAAGAGGTCCGCGCTGCTTTTATCAAACTTTAAACCTGGGCACTGTCTGTGCGCCACTCCCCCATTATTTATTTATATTACAAAGGCAGGTCGCTGACCCAATCAGCTCGTAACATGGATTTCCACAGTGCAGGAAACCACAAAACAGACAGAAGGACGCAACCGGTCAAGGCTAACAAGCTGAATATAGGCAAACGCCGTTTACGGGCATTGCCGTCTTTATTCCAGCGGGCGTTGGGGCCTAAGGGGTTAATCTGAGGCTTGTCTGAGGAAAGGTGGGCTTGGCAAGAGATTTGAGGGAGTGCAGCAAAGAGACGGGCAGACGGCACCCTGAAGTGTTCTGGGAGGAAGTCCCAACGGTAAAGGGTCATTCCAGCCACATGCAGCCAACACAGGTATGATTCCATCTCTATCAGATCTTCAGCTAATTGCATTTGAAGATCACAGCGTGCATGAAGCACCGTGTTCCCCGTGGCATTTGATTCTTTCCTTTTGCAGTCAGTGGTTTTGCATCGAACGCAGCAACTCCTTCACCGGAACTGCGTAAGCTGAGTTTACCCAGGTCAACATTACTTCATTGATCAGCTCTTGAACAAACGGAGAAAGCTGGAACTCTTCTGCACTGAAAACCAAAAGACACTGGTGGGATTTTGGGTTGTGCACGTGGCCTGCAAGAGCCCCTTGGCTCTCACGTTACCTCGTGAAATAGCAAACGCTCCTTGGATGGAAGGAATTATGACCAGAGAGGAATGCGGGCTACGACCTGAAAGCATCGGCTAGGCAGCCAGTGTGGAATAGTGGTTGGGAAACTCTCTGGTGCTTGGGAAACTGTCTCTACACCAATCGCTTTTTCTCAGCCCAACTTACCTTACTAGACTGTTGTGAAGATGAAACAGGAAGGGATTGCTGGGGGAGCCGCCTTTAGGCTTTTTGTGGAGGCTCAAAACAAAATAGACAGGTCATTCAGGGCCTTCACTCCCGCCCCGTTTTCTTTCTTTCTTTCTTTCTTTCTTTCTTTCTTTCTTTCTTTCTTTCTTTCTTTCTTTCACACAAGCACTAGCTCTGCGTTTAGCTATGAGGGGCGAGGTCTGTTTCCACCCAACGCAATGCCCTCACACACCCCATTGCAAAGGAGTTGTTGTATTGTACAGTTGGGTGTTACGGTATCCCAATCTTGGGTTCAAAGGCTTTCTCCTGGACATCAAGAATTAGATTTGTTTTCCTTAACATCAGCTCAGTTTCGCTTCGGCCAGAGAACATTTATTACGGAGGACAAGTCAGTCATGGGAGACTTAATCTGCCATTTGAAGAAGCTGATATGAACGGGGTAGCATGTTTTGTATGATAGTTTGGCCAGATTCCTTTGTCAGATACTGCTGAACTACAAGAGGAGCACAGGCTGGAACAGGTGACTTTTGTCCAGCCCTAATAATTATGGCAACTCCCATAGGTTCTATGTGACTTACTAGCCAGTAAGCGAGCTTAGGATTTCTGCAAGAGCACTTAAAATAATAAAGAAGTCTCATCCGTAACAGTGCAATATCACACTGAGGTAGAAGATGATTGGTATTAAACTGGAGTAAAGAATCAGCGGGGCCCGCCATTGCGGCCTGGGACTGGCATTGCGAAGAGGCCCTGCCATGCCTCCCTTTGGAAGGGTGGAAGGCAGGCAGTGGCCACACCCACTATGGGCATCAGCAGGTGGGGCGGCCGGGAGCCTATATGAGGCTTTGACCTGACCCCTGGCCCCACCCTGGAGCAGAGTGGCACCGAGTTTCATAAGTAAAAACGTTTTTGGGCCCATTTATTTTCCATTTAAATTCCATTTATTTATCAATTGATGGATTTACTTCATTTTGTTCTCCCCTTAGGGACCCAACGCTGTTTGAATCATTCTCCCCTCTTTCATTTTATCCCCACCACAACCCTGCAAGGTAGAACAGACAGAGTGTAAATGTGTGTATTTCTCCATCCTCTCCCAGCAAAGAGATGTTTCTGAAGAAGAAAAATACCACCTGCAAGTATAATTTCAGGATGACACACAAAAATGTTGTCCCCATATTTTTATTATACCTTTTTTTTAAAAAAATGAGAATGTGCTATAAAGTTTAAACAATCTGGTACCCAAACAAGAGGGCTATATTTCTACCAAACAAACAGGCACGTTTGGAAGAAATGCTATGGTACAGCTGCATTAGGCTTGGTTGAAATCCTACTATGTCTGTCTCATACACTTAGAGACACTTTGTTTTATTTCATGTGAAAGAGGAATTCCTCGAAGTGGGAACGAGAAAGGCACAAAACAAGCAGCTTTTACCAGAGTCCAGCTCCTGGAACACTATTTATTTGACCATTTGTTTACAGTGAACAAGAGTCTCAAAGTGGTTCCAAAACGCCACAACGCAAAAACACAACAAATACAGTTCAAAGCATCGCAATCAGCAATCCTATCAAACAGCCATTAACACCGTCAGCAACCCTACGACGCAGCAAACATTTTTCTAAAAAGCCCAGCCTTGGGCGGCATTCTTTAACTCGACAAAGGCTGCATTCAAATGTCACAGGCATTTGAGACGATACAGGATGAGATGGATTTTATTCATGTCGTTGGCAAGTTTTTCAAGGCAAGAGACGAAGAGCGGCGGCTTGCCATTTCCTGCCTCTGTGTACCAACCCTGAATTTCTTTGGTGGCCACCAGATCAAGTGTCAGAATCTAGTCTGTATCATCCAAGATCTGGCCTGTTCCAATGTGAAGTACCAGCCAGGTTAACTCTGTTTTGTTTCTGAGATCGAGTTAGCCTTGGCCATAAAGAGCCCTTTTAGGTCCCCCCCCCCCACAAATCTTCGCCTCCTTTTCACTACACTTACTGGCTATTCTATCATCCCAACTACCCCTCCAAACCAGCATGGTTTAGTGGTTAAGAACGGAGGACTCTAATCTGGAGAACCAGGTTTGATTCCCTACACCTCCACATGAGTGGTAAACTCTAATCTGGTGAACTGGGTTTCTTTCCCCACTCCTCCAAATGAAGCCTACTGGGTAACCTTGGGCCAGTCACAGTTCAAGCCAGACTCTCTCAGCCCTCACAAGGCATCTGTTGTGGGAAGTAGAAGTGGAGCGAAGGGAAACTGCCTGGGGCGCATGCGCAGTGTCACCCGCCCCCGCCCCAGAACGCCATGCCATGCCCCCTTGATGGGCTGGCCACACCTCTGTTGCTGCTCCGCCCAGGGCATCACACACCCTTTCCCTGTGGACACTATGCCACTGGTGGGGAGGGGAAGGGAAGGCAACCACAAATTGCTTTGAGACTCTTTAAATGTTGAGAAAAGGGGAGTATAAACTCTTCTTCTCTTCTTCAGTATACCTTAACTTAAATATTACCTGTCTCTGCAGAGCTACCCTGGGCTTCCTTGGTGATGTCCCATCCAACTAATAACTAAGGGGGACCCTGCTTAGCTTCCAAGCTGTATATTGACCGGCAAGTTCGAGTCATCTCTCGAACATTTGGGCGTCTTAGCTGATAGTTCCGTGGGAATGTCAACTCAATGCATGGCAGCTGTGAAAAAGGCAAACTCTATGCTGGGGATAATTAGGAAAGGAATTCAGAATAAAACTGCAAAGATTGTCATGCCCTTATATAAAGCCGTGGTGTGACCGCACTTGGAGTACTGTGTTCAGTTCTGGTCGCCACATCTCAAAAAGGATATTGAGGAGATAGAAAAAGTGCAGAGAAGAGCAACAAGGATGATTGAGGGACTGGAGCACCTTCCTTATGAGGAGAGGCTGCAGCGTTTGGGACTCTTTAGTTTGGAGAGGAGACGTCTGAGGGGGGATATGATTGAAGTCTATAAAATTATGCATGGGGTAGAAAATGTTGGGACAGAGAGACATTTTTCTCTCTCACAATACTAGAACCAGGGGGCATCCATTGAAAATGCTGGGGGGAAGAATTAGGACTAATAAAAGGAAACACTTCTTCACGCAACGTGTGATTGGTGTTTGGAATATGCTGCTACAGGAGGTGGTGATGGCCACTAACCTGGATAGCTTTAAAAGGGGCTTGGACAGATTTATGGAGGAGAAGTCGACTCTATGGCTACCAATCTTGATCCTCCTTGATCTGAGATTGCAAATGCCTCTAACAGTCCAGGGTGCTCTGGGAGCAACAGCCGCAGAAGGCCACTAAGTGCGCTCACATCCCTATATGTGAGGCTCCCTAATGCGCAATCTGGTGGGCCACTGCGAGTAGCAGAGAGCTGGACTAGATGGACTCTGGTCTGATCCAGCTGGCTTGTTCTTATGTTCTCCTTATGTTCTTATGAACAGCCCGTGATGATTTCTAGTGATGGGGTAACTAGGGATGGTTCCCCCTTGGAGTTGAGGAGCATCATCTAAACCAGATAGTGGCTAATGGCATATCAGAGCAGGAGGAGGAAGCTTGGTCTTTTCCATCCCAGGTTAAATGAAGTCTAATTTAAACTAGACATGCAGAATCGCCTGCCAAGTTTGGAGACAGGGTGGCTCTGTCCAACAGAGGCAGCCGTTGGCAACCTGCCCAGTGCAGTCGGCCTTTAAAATATATCAGCTTGTTCTGATAATTGTGACATAGATGAGCCGCTCAAATAAATGAGTCAAATTCACAGTGCGGTCTTGTGTCTTTATTTGGGGAACGCCGCCTGGGACAAACAGGGCTTCTTTTCTTGGGCCTTTTCCACACAAGTCGCTTGGAGCGTTTCCAGAACATTTTCAAACCACCCCCACCCCCGCTTTTACCGCAATGTCCATCCACACTCGCCTCCTCCAAACATTTCTGGCCACTGTAAGGTTTATTTTTTTAAAAAACACACACGCTTATTGATTGAAACAATGCTGCACAGATCGTTTAATTGATGCCTCGCTGATTCACCCAAAATAGCAAAACAACAACAACAAAAACCCAATGCACAAATTATGAAAAAGAAGAGACGAAGGGGAAAGGAGGGGAAGGACACTAAAAAAAACCATAGACCTGGAGGCCGAGGGGGAAGTTGAGCGACTTCACAGAGGAGTGGGAAATGGCCAGGCTTTTCCATGGGAAAAAAGAAGAAGAAGAAGAAGAAGAAGAAGAAGAAGAAGAAGAAGAAGAAGAAGAGGAGGAGGAAGAAGAAGAGGAGGAGGAGTTTGGATTTATATCCCCCCTTTCTCTCCTGCAGGAGACTCAAAGTGGCTTACAATCTCCTTGCCCTTCCCCCCTCACAACAAACACCCTGTGAGGTAGGTGGGGCTGAGAGAGCTCCGAGAAGCTGTGACTAGCCCAAGGTCACCCAGCTGGCGTGTTTGGGAGTGCCCAGGCTAATCTGAATTCCCCAGATAAGCCTCCACAGCTCAGGCGGCAGAGCTGGGAATCAAACCCGGTTCCTCCAGATTAGATACACGAGCTCTTAACCTCCTACGCCACTGCTGCTCCAGAACGCTTTAAATAGGACCGCACTGCGAGGGAGGCCGGCTTAGAAACGTGTCAGTGAAGGACAATGTAATAAAAGTGTTTTCAGAAAGGACGAAGTAAAAGGTGCTTGGAAACGTTTTCAGAACTAAACGGGGGCAAAAACGTGCAAAACTCCACAGAGGGAACATTTTCGGTAGTGGGGTGCAAATGATTTAAACAAACTGGAGTTTGTGTGTGATGTCAGAATACAGTTACAGAATAAGGCCGGTGTGCTTCCTTGCAGGGTGGTGGTGGTGGTGGATCTCTTTGCTTCAAACCAATTTATGCCTTTTATCACCCCTGAAGCAGATTTAAGATTATGTGTCTTATGGCACCAAAACTGCGTTTGCAGACGACTATGCCTCTCTCCCCAGAGAAAGATTAACAACCTGTCTTCCCCAAATTATACTTTTTTATTTTTAGAATTCCTAAACTCTGGATGTTTGCGAAATATCATCAGCGCTTAGCACCAAGGCAAACAACAGATGCTGTTCTTCAGCTGGCAAAGATGTGCATTAGAGCTTCTCAATTACTCATCAGCAAAAGGCAGTGTGGGATAGTGGTCAGAATGCCAGACAAGAGGTCAAAACTTCAATTTCAGCCACATTGGGTTCGATTGGCTACTGTGGGAAATAAGGTGCTGGGCTGGTTTGGATCAGCAATGACAGAAGAACTTGCTGAAAAAGTTTAAAATTACATTGGACAAACCCAATTTCTTTAAATATAATCATCTGCCATTTTGGGAACTATAAGCAGAGAACACAACCCCCACATACAAAACAAGGCACACAATTTCTAAACAGGCATGTTGGTGGTACCGTTGGGTGTGGGGACATGTTTGGGGGAGGGGTGGTGGTATTGCAGGCAAGATTACCGTACATCATTTCTGGAACTGACAGCAAGCTCTAGAAATAATTGGAAACTCTATGGTAAAACCATAGAGTTTCTGGCAATTCCTAGAGCTACCCGACGTCACTTTCAGGGTTTCTTTCCCCAGAAGTGATGCAGTGCTGGAATACATGATGCTGCCATTTCAGAATTCTTTTTTCTCCCGTCACAATGGGAACAGGGGATTTCTGGCCCCCACTGGGGCTTAGCACTCTTCGTGCAGCTGGATGGGACAGAAGGTACTTCACACAGCTGGATGATACTGTAATGTTCCAGAATGTCAACTTATTTTTTTTAAAAAAATAAATCCCAGCAGTTTCTAGTAAACACCCACCTACCAAACACTTCGGGGGGAAACGAGCAGGCGAGAATAAGAGTATGAGCAGAGGAAAAAAAAAGTCATTACAACTTTCTCCAGATGGACACTGCCACCTGACTTCTGATCTGAGGCCTCCACAGTGGTTAATCCAGCCTCAAGTTGAGGAGGATTAACTTTCAATTGCAAAAAAAGAGAAAATCTTGTGACTGTGGAAAGGGCAGATCTTAGTCCTCAGCAGAAGGGGACGAGAGCTCAATAAGGATGAAGAAAGGAAGATACTCATTTCAATAAGAAGCCTCCACCTCTCGGTTTTAACCCTCTGCAATCTTCCTTTCTCTCACTGAGAGACGGGTAGGGGAAGGGAGGGCAGCTGGGAGAGCCCCGTCATCCATTCCCCCCCTCCCAGAAAATAGGTCACAGGTCCATTTTCCTGACCTCATTTTTTCAGAGGTCAATTCCAGCTTGGACAAAAGGCCTTTGCAAATGGGAACAAAATGAGTCTCTCAAGCGCTGTTCTCCGCATGAAGGCAAAACGCCCGGATGCCCCCCGAATCTCAATTTGAAACCCGCATCTGGCTCCTCGGGCATTCTTTGCCTCTTCCCCCTCCAACAGGAACGCTGGATGGAAACAGGCCTTCCGTTCCCGAAACGTAGATTCGCTTGCAATATTTATTTTCCTTTTAATTACATGTGAATTAGCTGGGAGAAGCTGCAGCGAAGCCCCTCTTACTGACTTAAGCCTTGCGAGCAGTTTGTTAAATTCGAGGCCTCAAATCCCCGGAGGGAATAGTGGATTCAAAGGAGCTTTTAATCATACTATAAGGAGGGTGAAGGAGTATGTAAGTAGGTCATAGCGAAAGCATTTCAAGTGCATAGGTTATTGCTTTATTTAACAACTAACAGTGCGGTGTGCTTCTCGGGGGTCATTTGCTTTCGCCGTTTCAAAAATCGGAGGCAGGGCTAACAAACATGTTCGAGGCTGGAGTGGCTGGGAAACAAAACAAAAAGGAGAGCTCCGTTTCCTCACAAAGACCTCCATGTCTGCATTGTTAGCATTAGCGCCCGTGGCAGAGTATATTCTAGCAGGAAGAATGAATGCTAGGTTTGGAGAAATTGTGTCTGGCCCCATTAACAGAAGCTTAATGAATGGAAAGGGACAGTTCAAATAATATTATCCCCTAGTAAGCAACATCCCGCTGAACCTCTGTTAAAGGGACAGGTCGTTGTTTCTCCAGGTGGCCGGCGACTCTAAAACCGCAACCGAAAGCAGGCTCTATTTTTATTTTGGTTCATTTATTTCCCACTGAATTTCCAGAAGAGAACCCAAAGCAGTTTATGTTAATCTCCTCGGCTCTACCGAATCCTCACCACAACCCTATGAGGTAGGTTAGCCTGAGAGTGGCCAAAGGTCAGCCAGCAAGCTTCCTTGGCATTGTACAAGTTCGAATCCGGGTCTCCTAGAAGTTAGTCCGACACTAACCGCTACACCACACGCTGAGGCATCGTGCTACCCCAACCAATGTGAATGTATTGGAATGTGTGCAGGGTTTGTGAATATACATAGGACATCCCTAGTTCCATGTTGTGACTCTACAGTGCCTGTGCATGCAAGGAGAGGGGTGCCACCAGTGCAAAGCCTCCAACACTGCCTCATGACCCCCAAGCTTTTCCCCTACTCTGCTCCTACCCCCACAATTTCTACCTCCCACAGCCTCAAATTTAATGTAAAAGCTACATGTGAATATATTAAAGGTCTTTGAAGCCATGAATGCAGAGGCATAGCAAGGGAAGCCGCCTCGGTGGCCCACCGGTGCGTCACCATTTCGGCCCTCAGCCTCGCCTTCGAAACACTCCCCTGCCATGCAGCCCAGAATAACCCCAGTGGTGGGATCCAAAACTTTTAGTAACAGGTTCCTGTGGTGGTAGGATTCAAACTGTGGCATAGCGCCAATGGGGCTGGGCAGGGCACGATGGGGGCATGGCCGGGCATTCTGGGGGTGGGGCATTTCTGGGCGGGGCTATGGCAAGGACACAGCCGCTGCGCCGGTCCTTGGACGGGAAATGAATGCACGCAGCCACAGGCTGCCACGCATGCTGGTGCACCTCCTGCTAGACGGCTTCAAGTTCTGCACGCTACTGCTGAGGGGAGTAATTAAGCCAAAAATCACATGGCAAAATCACCAATAAGTAACCCCCTCTCGGCACACACAAATAATTAGTAACCTACTCTCGGGAACCTGTGAGAACCTGCTGGATCCCACCTCTGCCCAGAATGCCTTCACCACACCCCCACAGGGGCGTGCGCCCGGTGCGTTTCCCCCCGTCCCCTTGGTACTACGTCTTCATTAATGGAAACCTTAGAAAAGAGTATTGAGTCACCTACAGTAAAAGTGGGATACATGGAGAGAGTTTTGGGTCACCTATGAGGCTCAAGGGAACATACGAGAGGAACAGAGGTTGCCTCAATGATCCCATTTCCCTTGCTAAGGTTACAAACTCTGGGTTGTGAAATTCCTAGAAATTTGTGGGTGGAGCTTGAGAAAGGGAGGAGTCTTAGCAGGGTATAATACAATAGGCTCCACCCTCCCTTTTCTCCAGGGGAACTGATTTCTGATCTCTCTGGGAAAACTGATCAGTTGAAATTCCAAGAGATCCCCCCACAAAGGCCCCATCTGGAGGTGGGCAACCCTATCCCCAAAATATGAGCCCACGTAGGTAGAGTGTCATCTTAGGGTCTGGAAGACTCCGTTTTGAATCCAGATTCTGTCACTGTGAGGGCTGGGGCCAGTCACTTTCAGTCTCAACTCCCTCACAAGGTTGTTACGAGAATGAAATGGAGAAGGAAAGAATGATGCTGTGACTCGTTTTGGGGTAACTTTTGGGGAGAAAAATTGGGTATAAATGCTTAAATAAACAAATGTTTATTATATCTCCCCAACCCAGCTCTCCAGGGTCTTTGGCAGAGATCTTTCACGCATCACTTCTGAGCTGGTCCTTTTGCCAGGCGCTGCCAGAGATTGAACCCAGGACCTTCTTCACGTGGAGCATGAGGCGATGAGCCCCTGCCCACTGGGCCAAAATATCATAAGCAGGCCACAGTGTCATGAGCTGGCAGCCCGATTGGGTCCCTGCTAATTTTTCTGGGCATACTGTAGAGGTAGAAAATCTGCTTTACTGTCCCAAAATTCCATCCTTCGCAGCTAAAAAAAGAAAGGATATGGTAGGCAAAGTCATAAACCCAAGAGAGCCACTGCCGGCCAGAGCAGGTAATACTGAACTCGACCAGTGGTGAGATCCAAAAATTTTAGTAACAGGTTCCCCTGGTGGTGGATTCAAACAGTGGCGCAGTGCCAATGGGGCTGGGCGGGGCACGATGGGGGCGTGGCCAGGCATCCTGGGGGCCGGGCATTGCTGGGCGGGGCTGTGGCAAGGACGCAACCGCTGCGCTGGTCCTTGGGCAGGAAACGAATGCACGCAGGTGCAGGCTGCCACGCACGCCGGTGCACCTCCTGCTAGACTGCTTCAAGTTCTGGCGCTACTGCTGAGGAGTGGAGGAGGGGCGTAACTAAGGCAAAAATCACATGGCAAAATCACCAATTAATAACCCCCTCTCGGCACACACAAATAATTAGTAACATACTCTCGGGAACCTGTGAGAACCTGCTGAATCCCACCTCTGAACTCGACAGACCAACGGTATGTCTCAGTACATGGCAACTCCATTGTTGCATTCTGCGTCAGCAGAGTTGCTGGAAGTCCCCGGCCCTTCAATGATGCAGCTGGCCTCTACCCGGGCCAGGGCCTTTATGGCCCTGGCCCCTGCCTAGTGGAACACTCTTCCTCCAGCTGTCCAGGCCCTGCTGGATCTTGGTGAATTCTGCAGGGCCTGTAAGACCGAGCTGTTCCACTGGGCTTTTGGTGAGGCCGGCTGCGGATTGGCTGCCCCCATGTGAGGCCCTGTCATAGTGTCATCTCTGGCAGTGTCCTATATCAGTTCCATCTGGGGTGCTGCCAGTCCCTCCGAGCCTTAAGACCGGGTGCCGCTAATATGGGATGTTATGCTGCATACTGATTTTAATGTTTTTGAGGTAGTTTAAGTTATTTATTGACTGCTCTTTGGTTTTGTATTGTGAACCGCCTAGAGCTTTCCGGGGATGAGGCGGTCTACGAAATCTAATAGATAGATAGATAGATAGATAGATAGATAGATAGATAGATAGATAGATAGATAGATAGATAGATAGATAGATAGATAGATAGATAGATAGATAGATAGATAGATAGATAGATAGATAGATAGATAGATAGATAGATAGATAGATAGATAGATAGATAGATAGGATCATGCATGTATTCATGATTAGGCCTGGTGGAGAAGAAATTATTATGCTTGACCAGGACTCAGAAGTTTAGGTTTAGGATGCATGTCTGTTACAGCTTCTGGTCATTTAAACAAAAATAAGTTATGGATCTGTGCTTGTGGTACACCCTCGATTTGTAATTGGATCAGAGATAGGACGCTCAGTCTCAGCTGGAGAATCCAAAGGATATTCATGTTCTTCTGAATAAGGAAGAAGCAATTTTACCCAAAAGTCTGAAAACAGGACCTGCATTAAGAGTCAGGGTGTGATTCTGTCATGAGTCTGCCATTGTTTCTTTCACGCCTTCTATTCACTGGCCGACTGCCCAGGGGGCAGCTGTCACATGCTGGCAGCTGGAACACGTGGGGAAATAAATCTTATCCTAACGCACTTCCTCCCTGCGGCACACTCCCCGACATGCTT
Source organism: Sphaerodactylus townsendi (assembly GCF_021028975.2). Taxonomy (NCBI): domain Eukaryota; kingdom Metazoa; phylum Chordata; class Lepidosauria; order Squamata; family Sphaerodactylidae; genus Sphaerodactylus; species Sphaerodactylus townsendi. Next base: position 15,297,825 of record NC_059430.1, read on the forward strand.
CCTCTTGCCCCGCCTGTGCTTCTCACTTTCTCCGCAGAAAATGAGAGCACTTCTGGTGGGACTTTTGCACCAGAGCGGGGCAAGGTTGGGGCAGAACTGGCTGTGGGTAATCAGCCACTCTGTTTACTTACAAAACTGGAGAAAGGAGGTTAATTAAAGTCGCCAGGCTGCAGCTGGCGCTCCCCGGGACCAATAAGAGGCAGGGCCTAGCACACCAGCACACTGTCACATCCGGTAAAAAGAGGAAGTGATGTCACAAACTGCTCTAGGATTTGCAAAAGCTGTAAGGCAAAACTCAGGTCCTCCCCAATTTCTCCCCTTGCATTTCAGGAGCCGATGGGCAATGTAAAGGTTTGTATTGTCAAAGGCTTTCACTGCCGGAATCACTGGGGTGCTGTGTGGTTGCGTATTGTATGGTTGTTCTAGCAGTATTCCTGACGTTTTCGGCTTGCTCCTGATAATAGCATCTTCAGAGGATCTGAAGGACGCCAGATCCTCTTTGGAAGATGCCAGCCAGCAGATGCAGGTGAAACGCCAGGAGAGAATGCTCCACGTTAGAACACGCCATACAGCCGTCCCCGGCGCAGAAACCAGACAGCACCCCAAATGTAAAGGTTTGCCAGGAATTGTCGGTTGGGCTTTCTAACGGTTGAACATCATTAAGTTGTATGGTTGCCGAGCCTGAAGAAGGGTTCTAGCAGCATTCTCTCCTGACGTTACTCATGTTCGGTTGGCATCTTTCAGACGATGTTGGGAAAGCAAGTGGAGATACAGATATATACAGATATATACTCCACTTGCTTTCCCAACATCAGATCCTCTGAAGATGCCAGCCACAGACGCAGACGAAACGTCAGGAGAGAATGCTGCTAGAACACGGCCATACAGCCCGGAAACCACACAGCACCCAAGTTTGCCAGGAAGTTTCCCACTATATTGGGAGACCAACGAAAACACATTTTCCTTCTTCTTCCGCATACTTGCAGAATGCAGACAGCAAAATCTACTTTCACCTAGGTTAGCAATAAAGCTTGAGATAGCATTGGGGAAACTGAATGTATGCTCACCATTGCAATTTGGCGGGGGAGAGGTTGGGCAGGCCTACTAAGAAAATATGAGACCCCCCCTCTAGCCTCGCCAGTCTGCTTCAGACGCTGATTAAAGTGATATGTATGTATATATAAGAGGGTTTTTATTTTATTTCCCTCTGTTCCAGAGCTGGCTGTTATCTTAATTAGTGATTGGCAGAAGTAAATGTTCAAAATTAGTAGACTGAAAAGGTGACTGGAATGAAAATTTCCTGCGGCATTCAGCTTCGTTGGGGCGGGGGAAGAAAGGGGAGGTTACGGCATCTTCGCAGCTACAGCCTCAACTTCTCCCTCTTCCTGTTTCACACAAATGAAAAGATGATTTCATCACAATGTTCCCGAGCTTGCTGAGTAACAGCTCAGTCTTTCCTAAAGCAATTAGGCAAGACACAGAGACAAAATGCAGACATCTTTAACAGCTGATTTTACACTTTTAAAAAAGGCCCCGGCGGAGCTCCCTGGCTCTTAACTTGATTCGTGCGGTCCTTGGGCAGATGGCTAAAAATCTGGGGATAATCAACGCATGGAGGAGGCGGAAAGGAAGTGAGACACACTGTCCCTATTTCTGGGCCTTTTGCAAAGAACCGACCTGTGCACAGCCGCGAAGTCTTTCTCTGCAGCAGGCAGACCAAACGGGGAAGAGTTGGTCCGGAGGTCAGAAGTAGGGTCTGCGGTGGCCTTAAGTTAAGGTTACCAGGCCAAGCTTGGCCAACCATGGGAAGGTTGAGGGTGGGAATATGGCAGCAGGGCAGACAACATCATGGGGAAGAACCAGAAGCGACAACAAATAGCTCTAAGGCCCCTTCCGCACTTGCGGAATGCTTTCACTTTCACAACTTATTGTCGAAGGCTTTCACGGCCGGAATCACTGGGGTGCTGTGTGGTTTCTTAGGTTAGGTAGGGTTGAGAATTCTAGCAGCATTCTTTTCTGATAAGTAATTGGCTTGGTATCTGTGGCTGGCATCTTCAGAGGATCAGAGGATGCCAGCCACAGATGCAGGCGAAACGTCAGGAGAGAATGCTGCTAGAACACGGCCACACAGCCCGGAAACCACACAGCACCCCACTTTCACAACTGTTTGCAAATGGATTTTGCTATTCTGCACAGTGAAACCCAGCTGCAAAGTACATTGAAAGTGGATTGAAACTGCATTATTCTGCATGTGCGGAAGGGGCCTAAGAATTGTTGGAAACTTTATGGAAAAACCAGAGTTTCTAGCAGTTCCCTCAGCTACAGGACACCTGGAAGTGACCTTATCATGACTTCAATGCCACCAAGTTCCCCTTCGACACTGTCTGGACCAATGGACAACAATGGGAGACCAAGGTAGAGGTTTCGCACTTCCACCCCGCCAGGGGGCTTGGCAACCCTACCCTAACCCTCCTCTTTTCAACCATTTATTATCCTCAGGTGTTCAGTTCCTGCACATGGCTCCATGTCCACGATTACATCATAGAAAAACTTACGAAACATGTCACAACCAATGTGACTTCCGTTTTCAGACATCTTGAAAGTTCGTGCCTTCACTGCATAGGGGGATTTCTTTGGAAGCCTGTACGGAGCTGCCTTATAATGGGCCAGATTTATTAAGGTTAGTGTTGCCTACTCAGGCTGGCCGCTTCTGTCCCGGGTCTCAGGGGCAGGTTTTTCATATCCCCTACGGTCCCATGTAACGATGGCTCAGTTGAATCTCCGGCCCACCAATTACTTCACTGTCTCAGATTCAAGGAAATCAGATCCAAGTATGTGAATCTCACTCCCTTACATTTACCCGATCTCCCCGATTTATTTAGATTACACTACTTGTTGGACAACCCTGATCCTTCTCTCTGTATGATAGTGGCAGACTTTCTCTTGGAAATTACTAAATGCCAGTAGATTTCCTTCGTCCTAACATGTATATCCTGTATTGTATATGCTTTTTAATCTGGTTTTATTATTGTTGTACTGCTGTCTATGCCAATAAGGGCTTGCTTTAAAAAAATATCCCCTACGGCAGCGGTTCTCAACCTTCCTAATGCTGCAACCCTTTAATACAATTTCTCATGTTGTGGTGACCCCCAACCCTAACATTTATCCATTTTACAGATGGTGAACACTGATGCAGAGAGTCTGAGGCGTAATTCTCTGTGAAAGGGTCGTTTCGACTTCCCCAAAGGGGTCAGCTAATTCCCCAGGGTTGAGTAACCAAGCAATTCTCCCACGTAAGCTTTTAACTGCTGATGCCAGGGATGAAAAGCAGATCCTGGGGAAGTACAACAGAGTGGATTGAAATACATACAACTGAAAATGCTGAGAAATTTGACTGCCCTTGAATTGGGACAGTATTTATAAGTAATTTAAGCCACCAATTCAGGATTTTCATTAATTGTCATGAACTTGTATTACAGTCACAACGGGTGACCTTGACGCAATAATATTTACAAGATTATGGACATTGTTGGTTTAACGAATACATGATTATGGATTTGAGAGAAGGTTGTCTTGTAATAAATTGTTGCATGAATTGGATTTAAAGTGGAGATATATATGTGTTATGGAGATATAATAGTTTGATAAGTCTAATAGCCAACAATTTGGCATACTTTACAAGAAACTAACAGGTAATATAAATGGCTTGAGCCAGCGCCTATGTGCCACGCGTGTTTGTGAACCTCCACCATTGAGCCATGACCCCTCCCTAATCGGTATCAGGTTCACCAAAATTAGGGTTGGGGTGCTGTGTGGTTTCTGGGCTGTATGGCCCGGAAGTTAGGGTTGAGTTAAAATGTGCATGTTTTCATGAACATTTTTCCCCACTACTGAACTGCTCCCCTACCCATTGCTGATTTTTTTTAAGGCGCACCGAAAAAACAAGGGTTCGCCTGTTCAGGAGCAGATGCGAAAGATCCCTGCTTAAGGCCCTGGAGAAGGTCCCCAACCTTTTTGAGCCTGTGGGAACAATTGGAATTCTGGCAAGACACAGTAGGCATAGCAACAAATGATCGCTACAGGAGATGGCACCAGCCACCGATTGGCAGTTACCTTCAGTCACACAGTGGAGATCCTTGCGCTATAGTGGCAGCTGTAGCCAAAATGGTAGTTTTAAAAATCGGCAGAACCTATCACATCTCCAATAGTCCAACAGAACCAATTCTGGGCAACAGGCCACCCACTTTCTAAAAACACTTGGCGGGCAAGTGTTAGCAGTCACTGGGGGTTCCCATGGGGACCCTTAAGAACATAAGAACATAAGAACAAGCCAGCTGGATCAGACCAGAGTCCATCTAGTCCAGCTCTCTGCTACTCGCAGTGGCCCACCAGGTGCCTTTGGGAGCACACGTGCAGGATGTGAAAGCAGTGGCCTTCTGCTGCTGCTGCTGCTCCCGAGCACCTGGTCTGCTAAGGCATTTGCAATCTCAGATCAAAGAGGATCAAGATTGGTAGCCATGAATCGACTTCTCCTCCATAAATCTGTCCAAACCCCTTTTAAAGCTATCCAGGTTAGTGGCCATCACCACCTCCTGTCTCAGCATATTCCATATACCCTTCTTCTAGAGGGCCATGGCCAATCAGAGCAAACAATACTGAATGAAGGCAGACTCGTTTGAAGCATGGTCCAGAGCACGTTTCATTTGTTTGCACATTCCTGATTGGCGATGCTCGCTTGTGAAGCTGGTTTGGGAAAGATCGCCTGTAGATTCATAGAATCGTGGAGTTAAGTGCCATGAAGTTGCTTTCAACTCGTGGCAACCCTATGAATCAATGTCCTCCCAAATGTCTTCCTGTTAATCGCCTTGCTCAGGTCTTGCAAACTGAAGGCTATGGCTTCCTTGTAGAATCAGTACATCTAATCTTGGGCCTTCCTCTTTTCCTGCTATCTCCAATTTTTCCTAGTATTATTGTCTTTTCCGTGACTCTTGTCTTCTTATCACGTGACCAAAGTATGACAGACTCAGTCTAGTCATTTTCACTTCTAGGGACAGTTCAGGCCTTATTTCATCCACCACCCACCTATTTGTTCGTTTGTTTTTGGCTGACCACGGTACCCATGACACTTTCTTCCAACACCACATCTCAAAGAAGTCCACTTTCTGGGTACCTCACTGCAAATACAACGGACGTATAAACACGATCCCATACATGAACCCAACAAGACTGTTACACATGCCTTCATGTTTCTGTCTACTACACAGAGTATACTATGTGATCCGCAGCCAAGTTCTACAACATACCTGCAGCTGTTGCATTTCCTCGGAGAGGGATTCATGCTTACCCAGCGAAGAGAACAAACAGATTGACAGAACAGGCCCAGCGGACAACAGGAGAGAACGCCACATGTTGTCAGCTGCAGCTCCCAGCTCAAACCAATCCGATATATCAAAAAATGATTTACAGCCCACCCTGAACAATCATACTTATTCTCACACAGGCTTTGAATAGTAGGCCTGTCCGCGCTTACAGGCAGCCCCCTAGTATGAAATGGAGAGTCACCACCAACGATAAACCATCTAACAAAGACATAAGCCCTGGAACTCAGCCCTGCAGGAAAGCAGAGCGCCAACGCCGTCCCTCAACTATTCAAGCTGTTACAAAATCTAATAACGTGCTTATTCGCTTGTACAGGCTCCACCATGATATATGCCATCACCTGCCAACTATGCTCTTGATATATGCCACCACCTGTCAACAGTGTCCTTATGCTGTTTGTTCTATCTAAATAAGCGAGATGCGAATACACATCAAAAATAGAAGAATTCGGCATCGGCTGGTGGAACGTTTCAGTCCTCCAGAGTTCTGTGCTGCTGGTCTCAAAGTCATTATATTTCAGCAAAAAAAAAAAAAGACTCCAAAAGGAAGTTGCGGAATGGAGCCGGCGATGTGGAATCCATTAGAGAAATCAATTCTTTTTTGGATTCGGAGTTAATTGGAATGGGACGGTGTTGTTCAATTTGACGAACGTTCTTGTCCCACTTTTAGGCGGGAAATTAGCATACCCCCCCCCCCAAAAAAGAGGAATTGTTGAAATCAAAAGTTAGTAACTTGTCTCATCAGCTTCCTGGGCCTGGAAGGAGTAAAAGAATTCGATAATGAGAGCGCCGACATAGTTCCAAACTTCATGTGGGTGAGAACTGATACACTGGCTTTATCCATCTTTGAGAGTTTACAAAATCTTAGAGGGGAGATGTTTGTTTGTTTGTGTGTGTGTGTGTGTGTGTGTGATTTTCTAAATATATATTCCCAGAGCCATGAATCGTTGCTGGTCACAGGTTTGTTCCCTGTGAAAGGAGCACAGCCATCTGCTATCAAACAGCCAAGGTAGAGGTTCTGTATGCTCTGATGATGAAGAAGTCTGGATGGCCCAGACTAGCTTGATCTCATCAGATCTTGGACACTAAGCAGGGTCAGCCAGTGGCAGAGCTAACAGGGGACAGGAGGTGCGCCACGCACCAGGCGCACGGCTTTGGGTCATGTGGGGAGCAGAACGTTCCCCCCACGGCGCCCCCGCACACTTACTTTAGCAAACCGAGCAGGCTGGAGAACAGGCCTGCAAAGGACTTGGTGGGAACTACATTTCTCAGGTTCTCCTGGGAACCACTACACTCCTGGGAACATTCCCGAAATGTTCCCCTAAGCACGTTTTCTGCTCATGGTATGGACCGGATGCCATTTGGCCTGGGTTAATCAGGAGTGGAGTCCCAAAATGTCCCCATTTGCTTTTCCGTACATGTACTCGTTGCTCAGAGCACATAGCTAGAGAGATGTGCACTTTGCGTCAAATGAACGCCCAGCTTGCTGGGGGAAAAGCGTAGATGACTGAGGAAGGCAATAGCAAACTATCCCATCAACAGAGTCGACCTGGTAATGTGGTAAGGTGAGTGACGTCACCCCTCCAATGACTCTGGGTCAGTAATGTCCCAGTGATTTACAAGAGGCAAACTTAATCTTTAGAAGACTTGGGGGTCTTTTGTTACTGTGCACAAATTCCATTCAAATTTAAGCATCTTCTAAGTCCCACTGGTTAGAATGAAAGAGTGAAATACTTAGGACTTCAAAGTTTCAATCAGGAGGAGGAGGAGGAGGAGTTTGGATTTATACCCCACTTTTCTCTCCTGTAAGAAGACTCAAGGTGGCTTACAATCTCCTTTCCCTCCCCCCCCCCCATAACAAACATCCTGTGAGGTGGGTGGGGCTGAGAGAGCTCTGAAGAACTGTGACTAGCCCAAGGTCACCCAGCTGGCATGTGTTGGAGTGCACAAGCTAATCTGGTTCACCAGATAAGCCTCCACAGCTCAATTGGCAGAGAGAGGAATCAAACCCAGCTCTCCAGATTAGAGTGCACCTGCTCTTAACCACCACACTACGCTGGCTCTCTTAAGCACATTTACCTGGGAGCAAGTCCCATTGAACTCTGGGGGGTTCTACTTTTGAGAACCCACACTGAAGACTGTGCTGGAAGAGGCTTAATTTTAGCCGCATTGTCCCCCTTTGTCTTTTTACCTAAGGTATTGTCATATTAAATCTAAAAGGATAACTTTTAGTCGCCAGGCAATACACAAGCTTACTAGTTACACTGAATTATCCGGCAGAATGGAGAAATTTCAAATTCACAGGTATAAGCAGAGCAGGGTTATTTTCTGATACTTTTCTTCACTGCACCACCTGGATAACTATGAAACATTTAGCACATTAGTCAAATAAAGCGCCGCATTAAACCACCAGGGATTACAGAATAGCATGTTCTGGGCAGACGACGAACAGCACCATGCAAATACAAAAATCACTGGTTTCCATGTTTTGCAGTGTTGGTGCAACTTTTTATTCTGCATCTAAAGTCATTTTGGAGAAGCCCTCAACCTTTAGGAGCAGCTTTTCAGGATCAGGAGGAGCATCCAGAAAAGCCTTGGCTCATTCCGCACATGCAGAATAATGCACTTTCAATCTGCTTTCAGTGCTCTTTGAAGCTGTGCAGAATGGCAAAATCCACTTGCAAACAGTCGTGGAAGTGGTTTGAAAATGCATTATTTTGCGTGTGCGAAAGGGGCCCTAGATTCCAGCATTATGTACCTCAGTACACTGAAATCAAGATGCTTCCACATCCTTGACTGAATTGTGGTTCTGATCGTTAGACTGCTATTTAATTGAGAGTATAATATTTTATCTGATACATGGCCCTCACACATGATGCAAAGGCATCTTCTGCCACCCCCGTGCTTTCGTTGCCCAGGGCAGGTCCCCCCCCCCCTCATTCCACCCCAGTATGGTGTAGTGGTTAAGAGAAGGTGGATTCTAATCTGGAGACCCGGGTTTGATTCCCCACTCCTCCACCTGAGTGGCAGAGATGCGTTTCTGAATTCCTACATTCCTGCTGGGTTAGTCATTCTTCAGAACTCTCTCAGCCTCACCTGCCTCACAAGGTGTCTGTTGTGGGGACAGGAAGGGAAAGGAGTTTGTAAGCTATCTTGAGTCTCCATACAGGAGAGAAAGGTGGGGTATAAATCCAAACTCCTCCTCCTCCTCCTCCTCCTCCTCCTCCTCCTCCTCCTCCTCCTCTTCTTCTTCTTCTTCTTCTTCTTCTTCTTCTTCTTCTTCTTCTTCTTCTTCTTCTTCTTCTTCTCCTTCTTCTTCTTCAACTACTACTACTACTACTACTACTACTACAATATCTGGCCCTGGGTCTGATTCACCATAAGGCAACCTTCTATGTGTTTTGTGTGTGTGTGTGTTTTCTATTTGATTAGGTTTCCTGATGACTATATGAGCTGATACCACTGGGGGAAAAAATGGAGAGGTAACACAGAGAAAGAGAGAGAGATCAAAGTTCCATTTGTGGTTTGGCAGCCAGGCATGCGGTCATCTACTTGATGAAGTCATCACACCATAAGATAAGATAAACTTTAATGTCATTGTGCATGCACAACGAAAATATACCCCATCTGCCACAATCCCCTTCCAACCATGCTTGCAAGTATGTACCAGCCCCAAGAAGAGTATCCAGCGAAGACCGTCAGCATGCGAGCTTGGCCTTCACCTTAAGTGCAAATGCAAACTCTGCTTTGAGGTGTGATGAAGCCGACATGCTCTCAAATCAAAGAAGTCCTCTCCCCATCCAGTAGATCTCAATAGCACCAAAGCCGTAGTGCAGCAGCTAGTGGCCTGTAAGGCTTCCGTTATTTTTAAAGGAGTTATGTAACGCACTCATTAAAATTAAATGTGGGCTGAAAAACCACAGACAAGTTCCTGAGCTCTGGAGAGAGCTTTTACATTGCTCTGAGACGGGAAAGCAGCTCGCCAATTCTTACGGAAGGATAAAAATCTCAACATTTAAAACAGAATCCTCCGGTTTTCCCATAGAAGGCTGTTGGGAAGAGACAAATATTATTCAGCTATACTGGTGCTACCTGACTTCACTCTTGAGATTCTCAAGGAAAATGACTAGCCTCACATTGCTGAATCAGGGTTGTGTGTAATGATGATTTTGGATTTATACCCCACCTTTCTCTCCTGTAAGGAGACTCAAGGTGGCCTACAAGCTCCTTTCCCTAGATAAGCCTCAGCCACTCAGGTGGAGGAGTGGGGAATCAAACCCAGATTAGAATCTGGATAGGTTCTCCAGATGAGAATCCACCTGCTCTTAACTGCTACACCACGCTGGCTTTCAGTAATTTTATGTACATGTGTCAGGGGTTCACAATACGGTGCCTGTGGAGACCATGGCGCCCACTGGCATGTTTCCTAGCGCTGTCAAGTGGTTTGAGATAGTGAGCAGGGCTGGGTGTGGCTTTTGCCCTGCAAGGCTACTGATTGGCCAGTCATTTTTGGACGATATTTTTGCAACAGTCATTTTTGGTAGACATTTTGCGACTGTGCCCACCATGCTGGGCCAGCATTCCGGAGCTGGCCACTGGTTTAAAAGGGCTGGAGACCCCTGATGTATGTAGTGGGAAAATAGGATTTGCCCCATGGAATTCCACCTAAGAGTCTTTCCCCACTACAGAAAGGAGCTAAAGTCGACTTGGTTCCCTCCAGTGGAGGGCGATTCCAGGCTGTCCCCACAGCAACTGAGTTGGCCCCCTGGAACCAAGCTAAGTGGGCGGAATCATCTTGGTGCCTGTTTCGCTCCTCGATCGTAATTGGCGCTTGTGTTACGGCGGGAAACGGGAGCGTTCTCTTTTTTTAAACAGTTTTTACAGTTTACAGTTTACAGTTACATACGCTTTCTGCCTGCCATGACTCTCCCGTTCTGCGCATGCCACAAAAGTGGCTCATGATTGGTTGAATGGATGAGGTGTTGTTTCGATGCTTCCCCATTTCAAAGTGGTATCGACCTTGTTCCGGCAGAAAAGTGTAGTTCATAACTGGGACAAGGATGTCGCAGTTCTGAGGGGGGGTGGGGAACTGAGACAAAACAATGTTGAGCTCGGTGGCAGTGGGGATTCACTGAGGCGAACCTAGGTAGAAACCAGTTCAACTCTGTCAGTGGGGAAAGCCCCTAAGGTACTGTGGGGGTGGGTGGGGGTGGAATTTGAAGGTTGTGGCTCAGGAAAAACATCTGAGAAACTCAAGGAAAGCAACAAGAGACAGGGGAAGTTTCTCAAAGGAATTCTGCGCATCCTCAAGGGCTGTCAAGTCAGAAGCAACTTATGGCAACCCCAGCAAGGGGCTTTCAAGGCAAATGAGAAGCAGAGGTGGTTTGCCATTGTCTTCATCTGCAGAGTCTTCCTGGGTGATCTCCTATCCAAGCTCTGACCCTGTTTTCCTTTCTACTTCTGGTGGCCCAGCAAGGAACTTTCAAGGCAAATGAGAAGCCGAACTGAATTTGAACAATCTTGGAAGAAATTGAGAAGTCACCCAAGCAGAGATTTGTTGTCATTGATTCTTAACCACGTTGCTTTGCCAACCAGTAAAGGCTCAAGCAGAAAATTGCCACTTAATAGTTGGATTTTTATCTACTGGTACACTTTTATCCTCTGTTTTTTATTCATTTCCCATAAAAAATTAAAATTACACTACATATCCCATTACATTATCACAGTGTAATACACTAAACTACTTGTGGCTATTACTGTTAATGAAATTGGTTAAGATGATTAATTTGGAGCGGCTGGAATTAAAGAGAAGGAAGAAGAAAAAAGCAGCCAATTACGAACTGGGGAAACCAAGTTCTTTGTTTGTTTGTTTACACAGGTATATTCTACCCACTTTTCTGCCAAAACATACCCCTGAGGGACACTTAAATATTGTTATACAATAGAAAACAACAGTAGCATGAAAATTAAGAACTGATGAACTCAAGAATAAAACATAGCGACTGTTAGTGTTGTTGTTTTTAATGAAATGGATCCCTTCTGGCCAAAATATTATGAAAAACATGGGGAAGCAGGAACAACTAGGTGAATTTAGTGACAGAGAAACATTTTACTTGGGAGCCAGCCTTAAAAAGGCCCTGTCTCCAGAAATTGTTCATTTTAAAGAGGGATTTTTGCACCATGGTATTTGACAGAGATACATGGGGAAGAACCCTTGTTAAAGAGGGAATCCTGCACTATGGTATCTATCTATCTATCTATCTATCTATCTATCTATCTATCTATCTATCTTTTTCTTCCATTCATATCTATTCATCTATCTATCTCTCATCTATCTCTCTCTCTCTCTCTCTCTCTCTCTCTCTCTCTCTCTCTCTCTCTCTCTCTCTCTCTGTCTGTCTGTCTGTCTGTCTGTCTGTCTGTCTGTCTGTCTGTCTGTCATCTCCTGTTTTTCCAATCCTACGACTTGGCCATGATTTAGGCAAAGTTATACACTTTTAAATTAGTCTGACTTCAGTGAGAGATTTTAAAGTATATGCTTAATTTCCTGATTCCAGTGAACAGAACTTTCATATGTTTGTCTTTAAAAATGGTGGCAATTACGAGTGGGATTTATGTTACATTAAGCCCCTATTCTACAGCATCTTGCATTTCAGACAAATTTGGCAGTGCTGTAATATATAAAGACATGGAGCTACGGAAGAGTTACAGAACGGTAGAATCAAAACATGCCCGAGGGGTAATCAAACTATCAGTCTTAGCATAATAAATAGACCGTGATTGTGGCCTTTTGAAAAATGATGTGCTTCCCATTTCCATCTTTAGGCAGGTGGATAGGCAGGTGGAGAATTGGGGTTGGTTCCCCACTCCTCTACCTGAGTGGCAGAGGCTTATCTGGTGAACCAGATGTGTTTCTGCACTCCTACATTCCTGCAGGGTGACCTTGAGCCAGTCACGGTTCTTGGGAACTCTCTCAGCCCCACCTAACTCACAAGGTGTCTGTTGTGAGGAGAGGAAGGGAAAGGAGCTTGTAAGCCACCTTGAGTCTCCTGACAGGAGAGAAAGGTGGGAAATAAATCCAAACTCTTCTTTTTCTATATCCCACCTTGCTTGCCATTGAGGATTCAAAACCGTATCGCTGCACAGAAAGTAATCTGGGTGTTCCGATACAACTTCCAGTACATTGTCTAGAAACCCACGCCCATCTTTGCGGGGAGGGGGGTTTCCAGTCAGAGCTATGCAGCCCCTCCCCCCCAAAAAAGGCTCCTTGTCAAACCTCAGAATCCTCAAAATCCCTTAGATGTTCTGCCGGAGCAGCGCTTGCCTCTTTCATTTAGGTGAGATTCACTGGTGATCCCATTCTGTGAAGCAGGGAGTGACGCTCCCTGAGAACACCAATGCATCCCATCACCCGGATTTCACGCCCCATCAGTTTCACATGCATACTGGAATAAAACACAGGAAGAATCATCAGCTCTTTTATATAAAAAAAAATAAAACTCAAAAAACGCCCATGTTCTTGTACTTTTCTCCTTGCTTTCTATGGAGAAGTGCTAAAATGTCCTTTCTCCTTTGAGGTTTGATCCACTTTATTTCCTTTCCAAAGTTTGTCCTCTTATACTTAGGGTATTCGACGTTTCCAGAAAGCACTTACCAATGAGAATCTACTGATCTGCTCTCATGGGGGATCTGCTCAAAGGTGGCAGAAATGTCCACCCATCGTCTTGATGGAGCCTCTCAGATCCACTGCCCTTAGCTATTCACTTCCTGAAAATAGCTATTTTTCCAACACACTGGGATGGTATTGTATGGGTCTAAAAAACTGTGGGGATTTTGCAAGTCTCTGTCACAACTCAGTTATAAAAGGATTAGCTGTTTGTATGTAAACAAGTTGCTGAAGTCACGGACCTGATCTATTGATTAGCTATTGGACAGTCAGATAGCCATTGCTTACATGTTATAGTGAGCACATACATCTGAAGTTCTAAAGTTTGTTTGTTTGTTTGTTTGTTTATTGATTGATTGATTGATTGATTGATTGATTGATTGATTGATTGATTGATTGATTGATTGATTGATTGATTGGCTTTGTAGACCGCCCCATCCCCGAAGATAGGACACTACCACCACCATAACCACGAGCACGAGACAGCAGATAAGTACCAAGATGTAACCAAATTTACAGTAATATAAACAGGAAAGAAAGGATTTCTTATTTTATCTCCATGTAACCCTCCCTTTATACTTAGTAAACTCATATATAAAAAGCAACTGAGAATCTGTCTCTTTTATTCTACTCTGCAGATAGATAGATAGATAGATAGATAGATAGATAGATAGATAGATAGATAGATAGATAGATAGATAGATAGATAGATAGATAGATAGATAGATAGATAGATAGATAGATAGATAGATAGATAGATAGATCGATCGATCGATCGATCCCAAACCCAACAAGAACCCCAGACAAGCCAGCTTCACTGTGAGAAAAGCATAGCTCAGGGGTAACACATGTATTGCATGCATAAAGTCCTACACTCACTTCTAAGCACTAAAAAGCACTAAAAGGGGGTTTATTAAAAGGTGTCCCCATCCCCTGCTAGTGCCCAAGGGGACCTGACAACCCCACGGTTGCAAACATCAACGCTAAAAGTCCAGCTGTGTGGGTGGAGTTTATTTAGAACTATGTTCCACTGAATTTGGTGGCACCGACAGAAGTGGTTTGCAAAGCAGGTTCTGCGGGGGTGCTGTTGCCGCACAAGGAGCCACGAACCAGTGGGGGAGCCAACAGAACAGTGGAGCTGTTTTCGCTCGGCTACTTCCTGCGTTCCTCTCCTGGCCACAGTAGCGCTTGGAACAAACACGAGAACTCTCCATCTCTGTTTTGTTTCTCTCTGAACATGCTGTTCGCATTCTTTGGAAATAGTTTTACGAGTGTGCACATCTGAAACAGTCTTGTGCCAAGCCTGGAAACCGGTCCCACTATTGTCAGCTGTGAATAGCAAGCCCTCTCCCCCCCACAAAACAAAAACCTAACTCCCTCCAGCGGGGGCTGAAAACTAGGAAAACAGGGTCGGCGTGAAAGATAGCAGGCCCGTTCCCTCCTGCAAACTGGGAGGCCGCGAAGAAGCTGAAGAATCCACTGTGACATATATTCACATTTTGAGCAATGCTTTCAGATCTGCACATTGCTTTGCACACCTACATTATGCTATTGGGAGCAGCAGTAGCGTAGGAGGTTCAGAGCTCGTGTATCGAATCTGGAGGAACCGGGTTTGATTCCCAGCTCTGCCACCTGAGCTGTGGAGGCTTATCTGGGGAATTCAGATTAGCCTGTACATCCCCACACACGCCAGCTGGGTGACCTTGGGCTAGTCACAGCTTCTCGGAGCTCTCTCAGCCCCACCTACCTCACAGGGTGTTTGTTGTGAGGGGGGAAGGGCAAGGAGATTGTAAGCCCCTTTGAGTCTCCTGCAGGAGAGAAAGGGGGGATATAAATCCAAACTCCTCCTCCTCCCTTCCTCCCTGCCTCCAACCCTCCCCTCCTCCCTCCCTCCTCCTCCTCCTCCTCCTCCTCCTCCTCCTCCTCCTCCTCCTCCTCCTCCTCCTCCTCCTCCTTCTTCTTCTTCTTCAACAACCCAGTGAGGTAGGCTGAGAGGGAGCAACAAGCTCATTGTCACCTGATCAGATTCATGCATGACTGAATACTTCAACCTTGGCTACCCAGATCCTAGTTGACTGTGAGTTTAGCCCTGTGGTTGGATAAGGACCAGAGAGGTCTCTGTTCGAATCCCTACTCTGTGGAACTGATTGGGTGACCCTGGTCTAAGGCTGTTGTGAGGTTAAAAACAAAAAGTGATTCCACACAGGCCAAATATGATGGGCTGAGGCCCTTTTATAAAGCTTCTTGGGGGAGAAGTTCCCACAGAATTTGCCTCCCAAATGATTCTAACCCGTTATATTTGGCTGAACCCGGATCAAAGGAAAGTCGATAAATCAGAAACTTTTCCGCTCCACTCCAACCCGAGTTCAACCTACGACAAGCAGGAAGGGTTCTACTCCCCCCCCTTCCATCCACCATGATTGTGGATTCCTCAGAAGGGGCGATTCCGCACATGAGTAAAATTGGTTCGACCCAGTTCCCTGAAAAGGGTACTGACCTAGGTCGAAGCCATTGTTGTTCCCCACTGCAACCAGCTTGATCCCAGCTCGGAGGACGGAATCATCCTGTGCCTCTTTGCCAGTCTCGCTCCGGATTGGCATACATTGGTTCTACTTCACTCATGTTCCGTCTATCCTCACATCATCGTTATAAAAAAAAAAAACTGCCAAGCAGGGAATGGAGGGACAAAGGTGGCATTTTTTGATTGGCCAGCTGTACGCATGCCCGAAACACTCATCTGTGATTGGCTGAATGTGGGACTCCTGGCACCAGAGATTCCGCACTTTACTGGAATCGAGCTGAGTTCGAGCGTGGTTCCTTGAAAAAGTAGTAGTTCCCAACTGGAGTCAGAAATTGGACTGTTACACGGGGCGAAGCTGGTACAAAACCACGTCGATCCCAGTGGTAGTGCGGAGCACTTAGGTCGAACGCAGCTCGAACTTAGGTCGATAACGCAAGTGCGGAATCAACCATGGTTGCATTAGAGTGGATTCTCTAGGTGGCCACCATGTTGTGCCGGTAAGTGTGGTGGGGACTCTTGGGTGGGGCGATTCTCAGGTGGGGGATTCTCGGTTGTGTAGTTTGCACAGGAACACAGTGTTTCCTGTGTGAACCATGCCGCCCCTGATGCCGGAATCCAAGCAATCCTGGAGGGCCAATGCACCCGCCGTGCAAACAGTGGCATGGACAACACGGGTTCCTTTGGCAGAATCAGCCAAAGAGGAGGAGGATGGCTGTGCTTGATACTCCTTGGATGAAGAGAAGAACGAAAACATGCTAAATGAATAAATAATCCAACACTGTAACCGTCATAACCCACAGGCATTCAGATAGGGAGCCAAGGGTGAGAAAGGGCTTGCCAATCTACACCGTTCATGACAAAAGTGAGGCTTGGACTTGCTGATTTGTGGGGTAGGTATTTTGCTACAATGCTATGGCAACTCTCAAGCTGTACTTAGATGTTACCTCCTTCTTCATTCTCAGCTAGAAGAAGAAGAAGAGTTTGGATTTATATCCCCCCTTTCTCTCCTGTAGGAGACTCAAAGGGGCTGACAATCTCCTTGCCCTTCCCCCCCCCACAACAAACACCCTGTGAAGTAGGTGGGGCTGAGAGAGCTCTGAGAAGCTGTGACTAGCCCAAGGTCACCCAGCTGGCATGTGTGGGAGTGTACAGGCTAATCTGAATTAAGCCTCCACAGCTCAGGCGGCAGAGCGGAGAATCAAACCCGGTTCCTCCAGATTAGATACACGAGCTCTTAACCTCCTATGCCACTGCGGCAATGAGTTCCGTAGGACACCATCAGCATCACAAGTAGGAATCGTTTCAGAGGGTAACCATGCTGGTCGAAAAGAGAAGAGCTACATTCGAGTCCAGTAGCACATTAGCCTGATGAGATTTTCAGAGTATAAGCTTTCAAGAGTTAAGTTTTACGCTGTGAAAATCTTGTTGGCCTCTCGTGTGCTACTTGAATCTAACACAAGTAGGTTGGTTTTCTAAAATTCAAAGCTTTATTTTAACCAGATGAGGCCTATTTCATTCACTTCTCTCTTACACGGGTGATTCTTCCCTTTTACAGTGAATTTTTCCTTGCCAAACATATCTGTTTTCTCCAACACAACTTGCAAATCAGCAAATCAATATTCTCAAAACCAGACAGATATAAAAAGTGGCGCTATGCCACGTGTATGAATTGTGGCACACACAAGTATGTCTCTTCATGATGCAAATGGTTCTACCAAAGTGACATCGAAAAGTGGAAAACCAAAAACAGGTGGGGGGGGGGGCAACACCCACAAATATAAAAAGAAACAACGTACAGAATTGGCTGTCATGAGTTTTCCAGGCTGTGTGGCTGGGGTCTGGCAGTTTTTGCTCATAATGTTTTGCCTGCATCTATGGTCGAATCCCCACTTGAGAACTGCATGCAGATCAAAACCTGTTTGTTGTGAAACCGTGTCCTCTTCATCGGAGTTTCTCCCTCCCCACCGCAGCGAGCACACAGCAGACACACCCGGTTACAGAACTCTCAGCAATCCCCAGTACCAGGCGATCTCACTTCGCTGGTCTCCCCTGATTGGCTGGCATGCCTTGATGGGGGCGGGACCTCCCCCCCTCGCAGAAACGTAGCTTGTACGGGCGTGATCAAAAAAACCAACGTGTAAAAGTTTAACGTTTATTTTGACGAACAGTTAATCGTTTACCTGTGTAAACCGTTAATGATTCAAAGTTACACGTTTGACTGTTTAACGTCTTTCTGTGTCCCCTTCTGCTGGCCGATCGTAAAAGCAAAAATGAAACCAAGGGCAAGGAAAGGCTGCACGTGCATCGCAACAGCGCTGGCAGCGCTGATTGGTTGCCCGAATTCTGCGTCATGCACCGCAGCGAGAAACGAGTCAGGGTTTCAACCCTTGTCCCTCCCCTCGGATCAGCTCTGAACTGTGTCAATGGGGTCTATGCCACTTGCAACCAGGTTCTGCCGGGACGCGGGAGAACGGGGAGAACGAGCACCAGAAACGGAATTTGCCGCAGAAGCAATGGAGAGGTCGTCCCTGAAACCTGGTTAGTTTGCATACTGAAACCTGGGTAAGAAGGTAGTGGGGATTCGACCTATGGCTGGCATTTTCAGAGGCATGTTGCAGTAAGATGTGTTTCTCTCTCTGGGCACTTTCGCACACGCAGAAGAATGCACTTTCAATCCACTTTCAATGCACTTTGCAGCTGGATTTTACTGGGCAAAATAGCAAAACCCACTTGCAAACCATTGTGAAAGCGGATTGAAAGTGCGTTATTCTGCACGTGCGGAAGTGTCCTCTGTGGCACAGCACGGAGTGATCTTGCTGTGACACGCCTCTGAAGATGGCAGCCACAGATGCAGGCAAAGCATTAGAAGCAAAAACTACCAGACCACAGCCACACAGTCCGGGAAACTCATAAAAGCCATTTAATTCTAGCCGTGAAAGCCTTTGACAACACAATGTACAGAGCATGCTCTCGTAAGAATGGGAATCTTGAGGAAGGGGGAAAACCCAAGGGGGAGGAAATATTCCCGTGCAATTTACCACTCCGGTAGCATTTAAAGGGTAAATTCCCTTTTTTATTTCCTCAGTGGGGAAGCCAGCTTGCTGAGGTTTACAAACTCCACTGAGTCATCCCTCTCCACCACAGCCAATCATTCTGCAGGTCAAGAAGAAACGGGCCGCTGTGCCAGCCGCTCCCGCTGCCCCGATAATCCATGTCATTCCAGGCATGGCGACACGCTCTCTCACCAGCTGCCATTTCCAGTTACCTTTGATACAGCTGACATAATGTGTCAATGTGTTGGGAGCATTAAAACGGTCATGGGGAAACGATTGCGAAGATAAACAGCGACCGGCAAAGATGTTACGGTGCCGGGAACGATGCGCCGGGAAAGAGAAACGGTCTTGTTTCTTCACAAAATGTTTAACTCCCCCCCCCTTTCCCTACAAGACCCTGGGCTCAAAGAAAATGGGGAGATGCTCTATAATTTTCAATGACAGGAGTGGCAGCGTGTGTGGGGGGGGGGAGAAAGCATGCCCCCACTCAAGAGCCACTTTCATTCAAAGCATTGCTGACATGCTAATGCACGTGTGTTGTGCTTTTTCCAAAAATGTTTTTTTCCATTAATTTTTACAATATATTCGGTAGACATAGGAAAAAGATACAAACCAAGAAGATAGAAAGAGAGCGAAAAAGAAACACAGTACGTCTCCCCAAGATTGCATTAATACAATCATCGCATAATGGATCCCAATGCGACATTCTAATATCAGAGAAACCGTCACGAAATCTTTAAATCGCTGTCTTCTGTCCACCGCAGGTGTTGTGCTTTTGAAATGCGAGGCGTTCTTTCAGGGGTTTTTCCATCCCTAGGAACTTGGGTTGCCATCCTCCAGGTGGTGGCTGGAGATCTCCTGGAATTACAACTGATCTCCGGACTAAAGAGATCCATTCCCCACAGCAAATGGCTGCTTTGGACTCTACTGCATCACAACCTTTTAGGGTCCCCCCACTTCCCCAAGTCTCACCCTGCCTAGGCTTCATTCCTGAAACCTCCAGGAATTTCCCCACCCAAATCCTGTAACCTTACAAGGAATCCAGGGTGCCATTTTTAAAAGGGGAGTCCTTCTATAAATGGAATTTTACCTCAGAAGGACCCACGGCTCTAGATTTGGTGGGTTATTAAAAAGAATAAGAAATGATAACAGTCTTTTCAATGAGTATCTCCCCTGGCCTTTTTATCATTGTCATTTTATTACAGTTTTATAGGTAACGTTCATGGTTGCCTGCATTTTTTATGTTTTTTTTGGTGGGGCTTGGTTATGGTCTGTTTCCCCTTGTTAAGCCTTGAGGTGGTGTTTTCCGCTAAGCTGAACTGGTTTTGATTTCATGCTGAGGTTGAGGTTGTGTTTTTTTTAACAATTTTGTACTTTAATGCTGCTCATTATTTTATTGGGTGTGGGGGGTGGATTTTATTGCCTTCACTATGTTGCATGCCTCCTCAGGAATTCTCAGGATATTTGAAATAAACAAAAATTACATACATTTTTCTGAGGGAGGGGATGGACAATTCTAACCTAGGCCCCTTCCGCACACGCAAAATAATGCGTTTTCAAACCACTTTCACAACTGTTTGCAAGTGGATTTTGTCATTCCGCACAGCTTCAAAGAGCACTGAAAGCAGTTTGAAAGTGCATCATTCTGCATGTGCGGAATGAGCCCTAGTTTCCACTGTAGCGGTAGACCTGTAGCTAGACTGGGCCACTTCATGTTAAGGTTGTGGCTCATGTAACTAAATGATTCTGTGTATAAAGAATGCCTGCACATAGAAAGCTAGCATATTGGGGGAAAGCTGGGGTAATTCTTCCACGAGCATCTAGTTTTGTATATGGGAAGTACATACCCTTTTTTAAACAGAGAAGCATTCAAGCTGTGAGGCAAAACCTACTATTTGAACAGGTCTAACCAAGAAGTAACTTTATCTCTTCAGAGACAACTAGGTCTAACTCTTGAATACATCCAAGAACAGGCCTTTAAAGCTGTCCATTAGTGTATTGTCGAAGGCAATCCTCTGAAGATGCCGGCCACAGATGCAGGTGAAATGTCAGGAGAAAATGCTACTGGAACACGGCCATACAACCCAGAAAACCCACAACACCCTTTCCATTAACTTTTACCATCCAAACACACACAGACGTGGAGTACGGTTATCAGCTCCTGGTTGGGAAGTTCATGGATATTGGGGGGCAGACCAGTGGTGGGATCCAAAAATTTTAGTAACAGGTTCCCATGGTGGTGGGATTGAAACTGTGGCGTAGCGCCAATGGGACTGGGCGGGGCACGATAGGGGCGTGGCCAGGCATTCTGGGGGCGGGGCTGTGGGAAGGATGCAGCCGCTGCGCCGGTCCTTGGGCGGGAAACGAATGCACGCAGGCGTAGGCTGCCACGCACGCCGGTGCACCTCCTGCTAGACTGCTTCAAGTTCTGCGCGCTACTGCTGAGAGGAGGGGCGTAACTAAGGCAAAAATCACATGGCAAAATCACCAATTAGTAACCCCCTCTCAGCACACACAAATAATTAGTAACCTACTCTCGGGAACCTGTGAGAACCTGCTGGATCCCACCTGTGGGGCAGACCCTGAGGAGGGGGGCAGAGTTTGGAGAGGGAAGAGACCTCAGCTGGGAATAGCGCTGTAGGGTCCACCCTCCAAAGCAGCCATTTCTCCAGGAGAATTGATACCTGCTGTCTGGAGATCAGTTGTAATTTTGGGAGCTCTACAGGCCCCACCTGGGGATTGGCAACCCTAACAGAGAAGGGAAGAGAAAGGGGGGAGGGAGGGAGTGTAACACCTTTCACAGAAATAGAAAATAATGATCCAGCCTAAGGAATAACACTTTCCAGATGGCTGAACCATGAAAGCGAACAATCATTATAGGTCCTGCCTTGCTGTAACCGCTGATTTGTCAAATACAGGATTGGGGTCATTGGCACTAATAACACTGGTGGTGTATTGCCAAATGCTTTCAAAGCTGGACTCAACTGGATGTTATGGGTTTTGTGGGCTGTGGGCCTGTGGTCTGGTAGTTTTTGCTCCTGATGTTTAGTCTGAATGTACGGCTGGCATCTTCAGAGACATGTCACGGTCAGATGTGCTTTACTGTGTGGCACAGTGTGGCATGATTGTGTGACAGGGTATATATATTACAGTTCGTCGCTATAAATAACATCTGGCCTCCCGTGGGCACAGGGAAGAGGGGGAAGGGAAAAATTGTGAAAGATAATGCAGACGCCATCAATGAAAATATGTTTTTAACTTTTGTGCAGGTGGGATGTTTTTAGTAGTTGGTAGCTGTTGATGTTTTAATGTATTTATTGGTGTAAACCACCCTGAGCCCTTTGGGGGAGGGCGGTAAATAAATGAATGAATGAATGAATGAATGAATGAATGAATGAATGAATGAATGAATGAATGAATGAATGAATGAATGAATGAATGAATAAATATATAAATATAAAAATATATATGTTTTGTCCATCTCACTGGTGGCCGTGTGTGTGTGTGAGTCTGTGTGTGTGTGTGTGAAGCACATTTGCACGTGTCCAAGTTGAGTTAATTTGCAGTTGCATTTGAATATTTCTGGGTTTTGATTTTAGAGGAGTTTTTTTTAAGTACTGGTGTTATTTTGTCCTTATTAGCTGTATGTAGCAACAATTTCACTTACCACATAGTAATGAAAATGCCACCAATGATAATTTATTTATTTATTTTATTTATTTATCAGTTTTATAGACCGCCCCATCCCCTGAGGGCTCTGGGCGGTGTACAACATCATAGCCATCATATACAAATAAAAACAGATAAAACCTTTAAAAGCAGCGGTAAAATGAGAGACTAAATATAATAGTTAAAATTAATTTGTAAAATGGCATCCGACAATTGGCCTCGCTTGCTTCCAAATCCCTCTCTCTCTCAAGGAGGGAAGCGACAGCAAACCCAGAGTAACAAAGCGTACAGGATGTAAAGGCCGTGGGAGGGGGCACTGTCAACGGGCTGGTAAATCTCCAAAGGCCCGGCGGAATCAGTTCTGGTCTTACAGGTCTCCTTCTATGGAATTCCATAAGGGTCCCTCAAGAGGGGTCTCGGACAGCTGGTGGAAGAGCATTCCACCAGGCTGGGGCCAGGGCTGTAAAGGCCCCTGGCCCGCTGTGGAGGCTGCCAGCCGAGTATCATCGAGGGGCCAGGGACCACTAGGTAAGTTGGCCTCTGCTGAGCCAAGAGGCCGGATTGGGACATGTGGGTGATGCGTCCCAGAGATAATAGGTCCCAGGCCGCTGTGAAGGGGTCTTAAAGGTCAGCACCAACACCTTGAAGATGATTCGAACTCTACTGGGATTAGTGCAGCTGGCGTGAAAGCACAGGCTGGATGTGATCCCAGATGGCAATACCTGTGGAGCAAAGCCGAGCTGCATTTTGGACCAGTTTTAGCTTCCGAATCAAACGCAAGCGGAAGGCCCACTGCAGAGCGAAGTTACACAATAGTCTAATCTGGAGATGACCGCTGTAATGGACTACCGTGCTGCCAGGTCGGTCTGGGAGAGAGAAAGGGGCAACAGCCACTGGCCTGACGGAAGGTGGAAAAAAGCAACCCGGGTTATATGCGGGCCACCTGAGTCTCCATTACGATAGAGAGATTTTAATCCAGGTGGGACCCCTCTAGGGTTATGGGCGCACGAGGAGGAGGGTCACCGGTGCCAATGTGACCCCCTCCCACACCGGTGGCTGAAACATCCCCCTCTCCCCCTCGCGGCCCAGCCAGAGGATCTCCGTCTTCGATGGATTCAGTTTTAACCTGCTCTGTCGCAACCAACCAGCCACCACCGCCTCCCAAACAATGCTGTAGAGCTGCCGGGGCAGTGGCTGCTCCCCCCTCCATCAACAGAATGAGCTGAGTGTCATCCGCATATTGGTGACAAGACAGCCCAAAACTCCGTACCAGATGAGCAAGGGGTCGCATGTAGATATTAAGAAAGCCCAGCAAAGCCCAGCAAAGACTGTACTTTCTGAGACTTTTAAGGAAGCAACAACTAGATGGAAAACTTCTGGTGTCCTTTTACCGCTGTGCTATAGAGAGTGTCTTAACCTACTGCATCTGTGTATGGTTCTCCAGTTGCACAGTGGCGAATAGGAAGGCGCTCCAAAGGGTGATCACTACTGCACAAAAGGGATTTCATCGGCTGCCCTCTTCCCTCCTTTGGAAGAAATCTATAATTCCCGAAGCCTAAATAAAAGCCCAAAAATATTCTAGTGAGGGACCCACCTCATCCAGAAAGCACACTCTCTTTTCAAACTGTTACCATCCAAGGCAGACGCATACAGGGCTCTCAGGAATCTAGGGGACAAAGAGGCTTAGAGACAGCTTCTACTCTAGAGCTGTGGCTATGCTAAACTCCGCTGCTTCATATTGGATGTATTTGGGGCAATGTGTAGTGGGATGGGTGGAGGAAGGGGCAGTGAGGGGATGATGTATGAGTCTGAAATTGTGTGCATCGAGGGAATGCTGCTGTAAATTTCAAGCAGCGTGCACAATGACAATAAAAAAAATGCTTTATGCGTTTATGCTTATGCTTATGCTTATAAGCTTAAATAACAAAGTGGGGATAATAATGCCCCTGGGTATTACACCGCAATGAAGCGGGCACTCGGGAGGCTCTATCCCCTGCACTCCTTCACTTGTTGATTCCGACCCCGGAGAAACAAGGCAAGTAACCCCATTGAAGGACAGTGCCCCGTGACTGACCCGGAGGCAAGCTGTATGCAGGCGGTGGGTCAAAAGGTCGCGGTCGCAATTCACATCAAACGCCAGCGGGTAAGATTCTAATAAATACCAGCAAGTGCCGCATCCGCTCTGGTTAAGTTGCATAATGGGAGCGTGATCTGTGACGGCGACGCAGAACAGTCTCCCTGGCCCCATGCCCAGCACGGGAAGCCGGACTCAAGGGGTCAGGAATGCCGAAGGCGTCATCCAGGGAAACCTTGAAGCTGCTCCAATGATTTCTCTAACAATTACCTTCCCCAGAAACGAAAAGATTCGAGACGGGGCGGTAATTGGCCAGGGATCCCCAGGATCTGGTGCAAGATGGTCTTTTTAAGAGTGGGTGGACCACTGCCTCCTTCTAGCTCCATCCGGGAAAACTCCTTGCTCAAGGGAGTTACTGATGATACTCAATAGATGTGGGTTGTGGAGCTCTGGCCTCGGCAGGCTTTCGCCAGCCTACCAAGACGGGCATAACGGATCCAGAGGACAGGTGGTGTAGGTCTAACAGCAGCTAAGCGGTCCCAAGTCGGCAGCGGCTTAAGCCAATGGAGCAGGGAAAACTGGGCCACAAACAAGGGCCTGAAGACGGCAAAGGAGTCTCCAGTTCACTAATTGTAGCCAACGTAGGGTGGAAGGTCATGGCGGGAAAGTGACGCAACCTTATCCGCAAGTAAAAGCCTCATAAAGGCTCCTCACAGCTGGATATCTAATTGGGAATTTGATGACCCCTCTGGACAGGAGGAGGTCAGTGGACCGAATTATACGTAAAACAGTTGAGCCGGGCGGGAGCTTAGCGGATGCGTAGTGGAGAGGAGGAGAAGAAAACCTTCTCTTTCGCTTCTGGCCGCCATCTCATAGGCTTTCATAAGCGTCCTATAAGATGTTCACGCAGCTTCGTCGTGAGATTTCCTCCATACTCGCTCTAGTCGTCTAAGACCCCGTTTCATCTGACGCAACTCCTCCGTATACCACGGAGCGCGCCGAGAGCGGGGGCGTAGAGGACGCCGGGGGGCAACAACATCAATGGCATCGGAGAGCCGGGCATTCCAGTCCTCCACCTGCTCATCGAGTGTGCCAAAGAGCATTCAGGAAACCAAGTGGATCCATAAGTCTCCGCGGGCGGGCATAAATCTGTATGAGATAAATAATGTATGAGATAAAGATATACTAATATCAGAATACTGGTCCATTTGAGTGGAGATGACTTTGCAATGGAGAGAGTTCTTTCCCAACACCGTTCAGACCCTTTAACTGGAGATGCCAGGGATTAAAGACCTTTTACATGAAAAACGTGTATTCTCCCCTGAAGCCACACAGCTTTCTGCCATGGGATAGTTCTTTTATAGGAAATAATACCAACTGATAACAAAAAGTAGACCTGGTGGCAGTTCTTCAGAGACCGCATCAGAACCGAAGAAGAGTCCTGCTGGATCAGATCGCTGGACCTTCTAATCCAGTATCTTAAGAACATATGAAGAGCTCTACTGGATCAAACCAGCAGTCTATCTAGTCTAGCTTCCTAAGAACATTAGAAGAACCCTGCTGGATCAGACCAGTGGTCCATCTAGTCCAGCATCCTGAGAACATCAGAAAAGCCCAGCTGGATCAGACCAGTGGTCCACCTAGTCCAGCATCATGAGAGCAGTAGAAGACTCCTGCTGGATCAGACAAGTGGTCCATCTAATCCAGCATCCTAAGAACATTAAATGAGCCCTGCCCATCTAGTCCAGCATCTTGCCTCACACAAGTTACTAGTGGCGGTTGGTCATCTCCAAGTGGTTCTTGGTCATCTCCTGGGATACAGCTGATCTCCAGGCTACAAAGATCAGATCCTGTGGGCAAAACTACAGCTCTGAAAGACACTATGGCATTATACCCCAGGGAATTCCCTCCTCGCCCCAAACCCTGTACTCCTCAGACTCCACCCTGAAAACATTCAGGTATTTTTCCCAACCCGGAACTGGCAACCCAAACATGGAAGGTACTCAACAGGGCATGGAGGCCGAGGTCTTAATTTGTGATTCACACTGGATACAAATGTGCAGATGCCCACGCAATGTTGTGTGCATAACGCTCTAATGAATTGCAGCACTTGTAATTATTGCGAGGCTACTAACCGCTGTGTTCATGAATACACACTCCCAGCACTGGTATAATGTGTGGGTGGGGGTTAAGTGCCATCAAGTAGCTTTCGACTCATGGCGACCCTATGAATCCATGTCCTCCAAAATGTTCTATCGTCAACAGCCTCTTGCAAACAGAAGGCGGAGAGAAGCTTCTTTCATGGAGTCAGTCCATTTCCTGTTGGGTCTAACTCTTTTCCTGTTGCCTTGAGAAGTGCCGCCAAAACAGCCCTGTGCGTATCAAGTGCACGGAGATGCACCTCTAGACCATGACTCCTCCTTCTGAAGAGCGGCTCTTCATTCAGCGGATCAAAAGCAAAACCTCTCCATTAACATCCCCCTCCCTTTGCCCGCGGGCTTCATCAACTTAGGTGTTTGCGGGGCTGTAAAGCAATGAACTTTCCATCTGTGGCATCGTCAGCTAATTAGCCCTCCTGATTACAGTAATTACTATTGATTCACTCCTGAATGACTTCTTAAGTAGCCAAGTGCAAGTTATGCTTGGAAGTAGAAGCTCCACGTATGAATATTAATTCGGCTGTTTCTTTTTCTTCCGGAGGAGGGGGGAGTCTAACCAAGGTCTGACTTGCAATTTTATATGTTTAAATCTGTCAATGGAGGAAGGGGGGAGAGGAGGGATTTGTGTTCCCATGCTTTGATAGGAAAAAAAATGCCTGCGGATGCAACCCGCAGAGGGCAACTCGTACAGTGAATGGAAAAGAGATCACCTTTACAGTTGTCAAAGAAGACCACTTCGCGGCCGTTTCGCTATGGGAATCTCAGCATCTCTCGACTGTTGCGCTGCATTGGATTAGTGTGCATGATAGACAAGTTCATGATCGGAGCCTCGGGAAGATTGAGAGCCCTACAGTATTGAACTGAGAGTGCTCATGTACAACTGTCTTCAGCCACTGTGTTCGATTGGGTTGCTACCCTCCAGGTGGAACCTGAAGATCTTTTGGAATTACAACTGACCTCCAGAATTCAGAGATCAGTCCCTCTGAAGAAAATGGCTATTCTGAGGATGGATTCTGTCCCTTTCAACACAAACCTTTAAAAATGTTTGTTTGTTTGTTTGTTTGTTTGTTTATTATTTAAATTTATAGACCACCCCATCCCCAAGGGGCTATGGGCGGTGCACAACACTATCTGTATACAATATATAGCAAAGGTCACAATAGTGACCATATTTACTAAAATCCATTAAAAACCATTAGAACCATTTAAACAGCGGTCAAAAACAATAACAATAATAACGGCGTCCCGTAACCCAATTCATTAAAACCTCCCCAGAAGGAGGGAGCGGCTGGACTCCTCCCTAAAAAAATAACAAATATATATGCAAGAACGAATTATAAAAAATAGGGAGCAAAGGAGCAAGGCAAAGAAGGGGGAGCGCACCTCGGCAACTGGGCACTCCAAAGGCCTGGCGGAACAACTCAGTCTTACAGGCCCTGTGGAATTCCCCATGCGCTATCCCTCAAGTGAGGGTCTGGACAGCTGGGAGGGGAAGAGTGTTCCACCAGGCTGGGGCCAGGGCCGTAAAGGTCCCAAAGGCCCGTGTGGGAGGCTACAAGCCGTGACTACTGAGGGGCCAGGAACCACCTGGCCCCTCAGTTTAGAAACATTTTAAGTAATTTGTGCTGAAAGGGCCATTGACATGAAATCCTGAAGAGGTCCTTCCCTCGGGTTGCCAGCTCTGAGTAGAAAAATCCCTGGAGATATGGAAGTGGAAACATGGGTGAGCTTTGGCAGGCTGTGATGACATACAGTAGGGGTGGCCAACCAATGGGCCGTGCTGGCAGGGGCTGATGGGAATTGTAGTCCATGAACATCTGGGTCACCATAGGTTGGCCACCCCTGACTAGAGTCCATGCTCTGAAGCAGCCATTTTTTTTCCAGAGGAGATGATCTCTGCCATCTGGAAACGAGTTGTAATTCCTGGAGATCTCCATAGGCCACCTGGAGGTTGGCAATCCTATCTCTCCCCACCCCAAGATCTCCTTTCCCCAGGTTCTACCTCCAAATCTCTAGGAATTTCCCTTCCCAGAGTTGGCAACCCTAACTGCGTATGACCTATGGCCAACACAAAATAAAGTATTTCCAAGTGTGAGAGCTTGGAATGTTAGCAGCGTAGTTGTGCAAAGTGCACCATTCTTTTACAACCACCGTTTGTTCCCAGGGGTGTGTGAGAAAGAACTGAAAGCCTACCTTGAGAGCACAGATAAGGGAAAAGTAGACTTGTTCCAATCAGCTCCACACAAACACAGGACAACTATAGACAATAGCAACCAAGGAAACAAAGACCAGGATACTTCTATTCGGATGCATTCACCTATTTGACCTTGCTATCTTCATTGTTACTCCCAGGCTACAGACTTCTTTGTGACTCACATACCAGGCTACTCTATTCAGAGAGCCTCACCTTTTGACCTCATAGTATATATACTCCACTTGCTTTCCATTCCTACTATCAGATCCTCTAAAGATGCCAGCCACAGATGCAGGTGAAACGTCAGGAGAGAATGCTGCTAGAACACGGCCATGCAGCCCGGAAACCACACAGCACCCCAAACTTGTTCCAACTTTGGGATTGTTTATACATAATTGCATCACAAGATAACACTGCCCGTATTCATTATCGCATGCAGATTCTCCTGCTGAGTCTTTGTAGCTTCAGAGGTACCTCCCCGAAAATTTAAAAAATAGGGGAATGACACGTTGCCAAAATTGGCAGGAGAAGCTGAGTCCGTTCATGTACTTTATCCACTGGAAAAATGCCCAGCCGCAATGCCAGCAGACCAAATGTCCCAGGGGAACATCACCGAATGGCAAGAGGCAGGAAAATTTAAGGCTCAGAATATGGCCAGTGGGTAAAAACGAACGCAAGAGTTTGCAGATTGGGTGGGGAAAATAAGACATTTCCTGCTCTCTGCACAGTGAGCAGGAAACGTCTTGAGCCCATCTTGGGGAAAAATGATTGCTAGTTTAGCATTTTCTTTAAAAAAAAAAGTTGAGATGAAATAAAATGTCCTGGGGACACTTTGGGGGAAAAAACTGTGCGGAGTTCCTCCTCAAAATGCTTCTTTTGAAATCCTCAAGATGTTTTATTGGTGTTGGGCAGAAAGCATTTATGGCACCACATGGGTTCTCCATAGTGAAAAGAAGTGAGGGCTCTCCCTTCATCTTGAAAAATGTAATAACATTAAAAAAAAAACCTGAATGCTGTTCTACCTGAAATTCAGAAATCCATAAAAACAAGGATTTAGAACAACTTTTTGTGACTTTTCTCCTCCCAAAAGAAATGTTTAAAAATCCACATTGCTTCTATCTGTGGACAGGTGCCTCAAAAAGTGGTGGTTTGGGTAATCTTTGTAGGATTATTGGGAAGAAAGCGGCACTCAATGGAAAATAGAACATAATTCAATAGCCAGCTGGCTCAGTAGCTCGGACAGGGAGCATATATGGTTCTCCTGTCTTCTATTTTACTCTCACAACAACCTTACAAAGTAGAGTAAGCTGAGAAGATGGCAGGTCAAAGGTTACCCACATGACTGGGGGTTTGAACCTGCATCTCCATGAACCTCACGACACCACCCCATCCTAGTCCTCAGCAGCTACAGTTCAGAGAACCAACTGATTTGTACATGGACACCCCATTCAGCTGTCATGGCCAATACCTGTTGACAGATGTACCCCCCCAATCGACAATTTTATTATCTTTTCCCATAGCTCTCTAGCATTAGGTCATTCCTGAATCACTAGGGCCGTGGTGGCGAACCTTTGGCACTCCAGATGTTATGGACTACAATTCCCATCAGCCCCTGCCAGCATGGCCAATTGTAGGGGCTGATGGGAATTGTAGTCCGTAACATCTGGAGTGCCAAAGGTTCGCCACCACTACTGCACTAGGGTCATTTCTGAATGGTCAAGATATCCTGGGTTGAGCAAGAGAAATATCCCTGTGCAGCCAAGAACTTCGCAAGGTTCCCAATCCTAAAGTGGGCTTGCCCCACAATATTTCCCTCATCTCAGGGTATTCAAAAACTGCCAAATTTGTGATTCTTTTTAAAAATCCTGGAGTAAGCCAGCTAGAGTCTGCTATCGCGCAAGCACCATTCAGGAGTGGAAACAGTTTATTTTTCCCACCCAGCCACCTAATCTCCCCGCCTGGAAAAAAAAATCATTCGGTCCAATCTCTTTTTCACTCTATGATTCAAGTTGCCTCTCAAAAAACAACAGCCAATCAGAACGCAGGACACCGGGCAAGCTCAGATATGCTTGCAATGTAAATACAAAAGACCCCGCCTGGTGTGAAACAAGCAGGAGTATTTCCTCCTAGTCTTCACTGGATTCCTTCACAAAACGGGCACCCATCCGAATGGAAAAACCAGGACAAAACAGACACCGACTGTAAGAAACCAGTTGTAACCAGGTATGATTGTTCTGTGCAGAAATGGCCTATGTTGAGAATTCTTTAAGTAAACTGTGTATTGTAGGATGTACGTCCTTTTGCCAGGTCTGTTACCAGCTTCGTTGAATGACCTTAGGCTGACCATAGGTTTTCAGATCAATGAAAGCTGAAGGTGGGAACATAGGGGGCAGGACATCATGGATGTGATTATGTCATTTCCGGGTTTTCCCGGGAGCAAAACCAAAGAGTTCTCAGCGATTGACAGAGCTGCCTGCCATCACTTCCAGGTTTCTTCTCTGCTGTCAGATTTTTTTCCTCCTGCCATGGCTTGGGGCAACAGGATCTCAGGAAGAAATAAAATTATTCGGTCCAATCTCTTTTTCACTCTTATGATTCTAATAGTGCTCAATAAAACCAACACTTTCCCTCTCAACAAAGAAATAAGGAGAAACAAAATCTATGACTGTTTGAAATTGTCTCCCCTAAGCACCACTAACACAGATTGACATCCGTCAGAAAACCAACAGAGCCTATGTAGATGACCTGAGGTTGTTCTCATTAGCTTGATCAACATATGCACAGAAGGTTTGAAATAATACGACTGTCACTAAAAACAGCGAGCGGCTCTGATTAAAACTTGATTTAAAACTCACATTTGTAATCATGGCTGATAGCTTCTATTGACTACTATCCAACTGATCAATTTATGCTTTAGTCGAAAACAAAATTACCTCTTAAAGCTTAGCGTGCGTTTAGCGCTGCTTCATATCGAGGAAATGTTTGTAATTAAGAGAGACACAGCTTCCAAGAATTTGAAGAAGCATTTGGGATCGTATCACGAAGGATTTTTGCTTTTAATACAAAAAAGCGTCAACATTCCTTCTTTAAAAACGAAACCCATGAAAAACAGACAGGGTAAAACTCGACGTTCTAAAATGCAAGTTCTCAGAACCTTTGAGCAACTAAGCATCTCTTGAGAAAGTGAAAAGTACGAACATTTTGCTCTGTGGAAAACAACCCTACCATGTCAGGATACAATCCAGCTGCTCCGTGTACACAATGTACACACACAGAGCACAACACACACGCCATGCTTCACTTACCTGCATGGAAACCCATAAAAATATACAAGCATTAGGGCTGCTCAGCAGAAATTCACCTGTCAGACACAAGTTTCTAGAACGTTCAGTTCTTGCCAATTTTCTCACCAAGACTTTGACAGCTAGTAGTTGTGGTAGGCTGACCTCATGGTAAGGAAGCCGTCCCTTCATTAACCGGTATTTATATGTACTCTGAAGTAAATTATTCCCATGCTTCCTCCCCAGAGAGTCATGAGGGAACATGAAAACAGCAGCTGCGAAACAGGCTTTCAATAAAGAAAGGGAAAGTCGATATTAAAAGAAGGTCACTCTAAAGGTTCAGGGCAGAAGAGAACTTTCCGGCACTTGCTGGGGAGGGGGGGAAGATCAACGGACCTTAAACACCACTGGAAAGGCAATACTTGGGAGGCTGTTACCCTCTGAGGTAAATTTCAAAATGATCACAATGGCTCAAACTCAGCTAAAAGTCAGCTAGGGTCATG
This sequence comes from Sphaerodactylus townsendi, assembly GCF_021028975.2. Classification (NCBI taxonomy): domain Eukaryota; kingdom Metazoa; phylum Chordata; class Lepidosauria; order Squamata; family Sphaerodactylidae; genus Sphaerodactylus; species Sphaerodactylus townsendi. Next base: position 15,330,323 of record NC_059430.1, read on the forward strand.
TTCCATTGAGGTTTAGTTAGGACACGGCTTACCCAGTGACTTCAGCCAGACTTAAAGCCACCTTTAACTGTGTTGGAGACACTGATTCCTACGTATGGCATCTTAAAACTCATTTTCATTATATTATCAACCCCCAGAGCAGCAGCATCCATCTCCTGCTTCAAAAGCTGAAGAGTTTGTCTCCTGTGTTTTTTAAAGTCCATTTGTCAGAGAAACACCCAACTTCAAAGACGACTTCACCCAACTGGGACACCCATTTTTTTCACACACACCCTGGTAATGATCTTGCTCTGCAATCCTGGTCACAGTCTACCTCCCACTGAAATCAACAGCGCCGATTCTCTTCTCCAAAACACGCCCATACACAAGGTTCAGCAACGTTGTTTCACAACCATCGCAACCCAAAACATCAGCCCCGCCCCCACCACCCCATGGACAGAAACATGACAACCTAGCCCACTTCAAACACAGAACACCCTTCAGCAAACGCAATCCAATGCTTGCAAGAAACTGGTCAAAACCAAAGTGACTGAATAAGTTAACTTTCTTCTTTCGGAATTTGGCATGACTCACAAACAGAAAACGATCCCGTCCAATATAACCAAAATGAGAAAGAAGTATTTTGAAAAGTGTGGACAATCGGGTGGCTCTTTTTGCAGCTGTATTTTGCGACGCTCTTGAACAACTGTTGAGAGGTACTCAGCATTGAAACTCCAGGCAAGGTTGTTCTACTGTGGGAAGTGGAATTTTTACTATCTTGTTAAGTTTTCTAAAATCATACAGGCACATTCATACCCCTCAAATATCCTGACTTACATTAAAAACAGCTTTTAAAAAAAACACTCAAGAGCCAAACTGAGTGGACATTTTCGCCGAGCAGCTGATGTTGAAATGATCCAAACTAGGATTACAGCAGGGATACAGTTACTAACAAGATGCTCAGCAAATTGAAACATGGACCCACAAGCTTTCAGGACTCAGGAACGGTCCCAATTTAAAAAAAAGGAAGTCAGGCACACAAATCTATAAGTTTGTTTCTGCCAGGCAAAACGATAAATTCGCCTTTCCTATTCACCCTTCCCCAATTTAAACAGCGGCGATCGATTTTGTGAAAGAGATTTTTTTTAAAAAAATACATGCGCTCACTTTGTATAATCGCCGAGATGAAGAAGCTAAGCCCAGGGGGAATTAAATGGGTCAGACATTTTTAAAAAACAAAACAAAAACACACATACGCACACAACTACTACTAGAACCCAGACGTATCTTAAGCTGGCTTGACAGTTCCATTGTTCTGCCATCGCACTGCTGGCCAAAAAGATCTATTCACACACTAGAATGTCTGCTAGAAAATAGACAAAAGGCTACATTTTTCTCCCCCAGAAAGGTTAGGGTGCCAATTTGAGCTGAATTCTGGCGCCCGCCATCCTCTCTCCCCACCCCCTCATTCCAAAAAGCTATTGATAGTGCCCGATTCTCCGCTGCACCCTGGAGCGTTAAGGATACATTGATCCATGCATCTCCCTGTTATGTATATTTTTCCCCTCCCGGCAAAAAGAAAGAAAGAAAGAAAAAAGTCCAGTGGCCAAATATAGCTTCAGTATGGAAACGCTTGTTTACATAACCCCAGAGCAAATTAAAGTGGTATTTAGGGCATCGGTTCTCCTATGGAGTCTCTGGTTTGCTTTCCCTCCCCACACACTTAGTACATGCCCAGTGCATAATAATGAAGGAGGTGATATAAGAGCGCCGATGAACAAGCTTTCAGCTTTGGGGAGGAGTTTTTTTTTTTTAATTTAATCGCTTCCTGCCTGGTTTACCCAGTTTTGGTTACGTTGCACTGGAGATTAGAGATTCATTAAAGCCATCAACACAAAGCAAGATCCCTATTATTATTATTTTTTAAAAATCATGACCCCGTTATCTCCCCCCTCCCCACAAAAAAAATATCAGGGTAGCAGAAGGGGACTTGTTATCAAGTGCATTCACCCCAGCAACTGGGGGAAGAACCCACGAAAACAAAGGAGACGTCCCACCTACCTTAAAAGAAGCTCTTCATTTCTCATAGTAACAGCGGATTTGGGACAGCGCATGCTTCCTACACCGATCTTTGCAACAAAAGCCGGTTCAGAAGTGCGCTCAAACATCAATGCCACTGTAGCAACTCGCTAATGGCTACTAGTTCTCCTTCTCTGCCTCTCACCAGACGCTGAGTGGCAGAGCAACGGGGCCCCTGCAGATTCACTGAACAGAAATAATCCTCTCTGACAAGTTATGTTGTCTAGGCATATTTTACATTAATGCACTCGGCTGCCTATAGCGGTGTCTTGTTTGCGTTCCCTCTTCCCTGGCTGGCGTGAGCTTCTCCTCATTATCATTTTAAAAAGGACAGAAAAATGTAGGACCCTCCAAAAGAGAGGAGAGAGAGGAAATACACACACACACACATATACAGAAGGGAAATGAGGAAAGTGTGTCTATTTCTTCAGAGCGCCTTCTGAAAATCTCATTTGCATGGCCTGACAAGCCATCGGCTGTTCCCCCAGCATTTAAATCATTTTGGTTAGGGAGAACTTCTTGCACACTTGAAGGAATTGGGGAGGGGGGAGGGATGAGCTGTTTTCCTGGGATGCGGAGAATCACAGCAGGCGATCTTTTCGCTTTGCTCCTGCTGCGTTCAAGGCTGAGGGGCTTTGGGGGATCTATTAGCTTAGATCAAGAAAATGGGGTGGGGGAGTTTTCATGTAGGGGCTCAGGGATTTCTTCTGAGAGCTTCCAGTTTCCTGTATTATTTTAACCTCCTAGTTCACCGCAACCTTGTGTGTGACACTATTCCCCCCCCAGCTATAAAGAGGAAATCTCCAATTGCTTTCCAACTACTTAAATGTCATAGCTTTTCGTGTGCACTTTTAGCAGCACTGAACAATGTTTTCCAACTTTTTGATGTCTGCTTTGCAGTCTCTGCAATCCATCCATCCATCCATCCATCCATCCATCCATCCATCCATCCATCCATCCATCCATCCATCCATCCATCCATCCATCCATCCATCCATCCATCCATCCATCTTCTTTCTATCTATCTATCTATCTATCTATCTATCTATCTATCTATCTATCTATCTATCTATCTATCTATCTATCTATCTATCTATCTATCTATCTATCTATCTGACGAGGCTGCGCGAACATCTTATAGGACGCTTATGAAGGCCTATGAGATGGCGACGAAGGAGGCGAAGAGAGCGTTCTTCTCCTCCTCTCTCGCGTCTGCTAGCTCTCGCCCAGCACAACTGTTTCACATTATTCAATCCCTTACCTCTTTATCAGAGGGTTCAAAAAATGATCAATTGGCTATTAGCTGTGAGGCATTTATGAGCTATTTTGCAGATAAAATCGCGTCGCTCCGCCAGGACCTCCCTTCCACCTTGGAGACAATTAGTGAACTGGAGGCTCCCTTGCCGTCTTTTGGGCCTTGTTTGGCCCAGTTTTCCCTGCTCTCCAAAGACGATGTTGACAGAGTCCTGGCTGCTGTTAGACCTACTACTTGTCCTCTGGATCCGTGCCCCTCCTGGCTTATTAAAGCATGCCGGGAGGAGCTACGACCCCACCTGTTGGCTATCATCAATTGCTCCCTTGAGCAAGGAGTTTGTCCGGGTGGGTTGAAGGAGGCAGTGGTCTGCCCACTCTTAAAAAGACCATCATTAGATCCTAGTGATCCGGCCAATTACCGCCCGTCTCGAATCTTTCGTTTCTGGGAAGGTGCAATTGAGAGAGTGGTGTTGGAGCAGCTTCAGGGGTTTTCTGGAGGGCGGGCCTCGACCTTCGATCCCTTCCAGTCCGGCTTCCTCGTGCTGGGCATGGAGACGGAGATTGTTCTCGTCGCCCGGGCCACAGATAATGCGCTCCGTTATGCAGCTTGATTGAAGCCGGATCGGCGCCAAGCTGGTGTTGTTGGATCTCATCGCGAAGCGGATTTGATGTGGTGCGACCCGCGATCTTCTTTTGACCCACCGCCTGGCAGCGTTTCTGGGGTGCGGGTATTGTCCTTCAATGGATTGCCTCAAGTTTCTCGGGGACCCGGAGTCAGCAGAGTTATTGGAAGCGAGGACGGCGAGCTTCCCGGAGGTGCCAGCTCACTACTATTGCGGGTGTGCCTCAGAGGAGCGCTGTTGTCCCCGGGCTGTTATTTAACATCTATATGCGACCCCTTGCATCAGCTGAATTACCCGGGAGTTTTGGGCTGGAGTGCCCATCGGTATGCTGGATGATACCCAGCTCATTCTGTGCGCATGGAGGGGGAGCAGATGCTCCCCTGTAGCTCTACAGCATTGTTTGGAGGCGGATTTGCTGGTTGGTTGGCCTTGCCCTTGAGCAGGTTAAAACTGAATCCAGCAAAGATGGAGATCCTTTGGTTCTGGAAGGCAGCCGGGAAGGCGGGGCTTTCAGTCCCGGCGCTGGTGTGGGAGGGGGTCTCATTGGCACCCGGCCCCTTGGTTGCGTGAGCCTGGGGGTCCACCTGGATTCGTCTCTCTTTCTATGGAGACCCAGGTGGCCCATGTAACCCGGGTTAGCGTTTTCCATCTTAGCCAGGCCCGGCGGCTACGGCCCCTTCCTCCCCCCCAGGCGGATCTGGCCACAGTGATGATCCATGCAACGGTCACCTCCAGATTAGACTATTACCCAACTTCGCCTTCCATCAGCTGGCCTACCCTTGAGGCTGATTTGGAAATTGAAACTGGTCCAGCATGCGGCGGCTCGTTTGCTCACGGGAGGTGCCTCCAGAGATCACATCATGCCAGTGTTGCACCGTTTGCACTGGCTTCCAGTCAAATTCTGAATCGTCTTCAAGGTATTGGTGTTAACCTTTAAGGCCTTAAGCGGTCTGGGACCTTCGTACCTCAGGGACCGTCTGGCCCCATATGTCCCACGTCGGTCTCTGCGCTCGGCAGAGGCCAATCTACTGGAGATCCCCGGCCCCTCTATGATCGCGGCTTGGCCTCCCACTGAGGGACCCAGGGCTTTTACTGCCGGCCTGGCCCCTGCCTGGTGGAATGCTCTTCCCTCCAGCTGTCCAGGCTCCGCTTGCGGGACCTAAATGAATTCCGCGAGAGGGCCTGTAAGACCGAGTTATTCCGCCGGGCTTTTGGGGAGGCCGACTGCTGATGGGGGCCGATTAAAAACTGAGATCCGCTGTTCCCCTCTCGGAGTTAGAGGAGTTAATGGTTGAACGCCATCTGTTTTAAATATTTATAGATTTGGAGTGCTGCATTTTAACTGGTATTAATTTTTAGTATTTTATCCTGTTTATCCACTTGCCTGTAATTATGTTGTAAACTGCCCTGAGCCCTTTGGGGGAGGGCAGTATAAAAGTGGAATGAATGAATGAATGAATGAATGAATGAATGAATGAATGAATGAATGAATATCTATCTATCTATCTATCTATCTATCTATCTATCTATCTATCTATCTATCTATCTATCTATCTATCTATCTATCTATCTATCTATCTATCTATCTATCTATCTATCTATCTATCTATCTATCTATCTATCTATCTATCTATCTATCTATCGACACCGACCTTACTTGCCCTGTGTAACACTATCACATAGCCAGCCAGGATTTAGCTATACTAGAATCTCATGCTATTCCATCTGATGCTTGATTTCCCATTGGATGAGAGATGGACCATTTGTTGAATCCAGGAAAGAGGACAAAGCAGCAATTGGAGACGAAAATGGTGGCAAAATGGAAACACTCTGGAGAAATTAGGGTTCTGAACTGTACCGAAAAAGGTGAACGTTCGTACCGGAGATCTCAGGAGGAATTTCGAGCAGACTGAAACTGGTCAAATTTGAACGAAAATTGAAACGGGAGAATATTTGGTTCCACTGGAATTCACAGGTGCAAATTAGTTTTTAAAAGATTATTTTTTACTTTTTAAATTTTATTTTTACTTTTCTGACTGTCCCAGGTTGAGGGTGATGAACAGTTACAAACAGACTCGGTTAAAATATGTAATATAAACCAATTCCGCACTTGTGTTATCGACCTAAGTTTGAGCTGCGTTCGACCTAAGTGCTCCGCACAACCACTGGGATCGATATGGTTTTGTACCACCTTCGTCCCGTGTAACGGTCAAATTTCCGACTCCAGTTGGGAACTACTACTTTTTCAGGGAACCACGCTCGAAAGCTCGATTCCAGTAAAGTGCGGAATCTCTGGTGCCAGGAGTCCCCCATTCAGTCAATCACAGCTGAGTGTTTCGGGCATGCGTACAGCTGGCCAATCAAAAAACGCCACCTTCGTCGTTCCATTCCTCTGGCAGTTTTTTTAATAACATGTGTGGGGATAGACGGAACATGGCCGTAGAACAGTAGCCAATCAGAACGGAGCGGCAAAGAGGCACAGGATGATTTCACCCTCCAAGCTGGGATCAAGCTGGTTGCAGTGGGGAACACCAATGGCTTCGACCTAGGTTAGTACCCTTCTCAGGGAACTAGGTCGAACCTATTTTACTCATGTGCTGAATCATCCATAGATAATGCAATGAAAACCTTATCAGATTTTTAAAATCCACTCAGCAACCTATCAAACTTAACATCATTTAATACCAGTGACAATAAGGGAGAGAAAACCAAGCCACTGAAGAAACAAAGGAGGCATGGGTAGGGAGGCCAGCAAAGATGTTGCCATCACTGCATCAGCCCAGGGCCTGATGGAACACCTCCATCTTGCAAGCCCTGTGGAATTGAGCCAGATCCCGCAGGGCTGGGTCTCATTTGATGGAGAGTTCCACCAGGCCAGGGCCAGTGCTGTAAAGGCTCAGGTTCTGGCTGAGGAAAGCCGGATGTCTCTACACATCATGATACCTGCAGAACCCACCTGACCTTACCAATGTCAGGCCTGCAACTGACTGCTGGGGGTGGCGGGCATTTGCGAGGGAACTGTGAGGCTTTCTTCTCTGCAGGTTATCGCGCTCCCACTGTCTGCCGCCTTGGAGCCAGGAAGAGCAGCCGCTTGTCAAGTGTGAACTGTTCCCAGCTTGCTTGTGCTTTGTACTAGAGGTAGAGTAGAGCCGCTTGGCTACGGGGCTGGGGAGCTTTAGGGAATGTAGGCAGGGTGTTGGCCCGGCTTCTCAGAAACGTCTTTGCTGACCTTCAGGGTGCCAAATAAGGACTACAGACCAATCTGCAGTATCTATTATTTTCAGACCAGGGTCCAAAGTTACCCTCAGCATGCAAGAAAGGGCCACAAGAATTTAGCACTGACTCATCCATTCCTGCCCTCCCTCTGATGAATGGCCTAAGTTCACAGAATCAGCCTTGATGTCAGGTGGCTATCTAGTCTCTACTTAAAAGCCTCCAGCCAACCAACTTTCTAGGAAGTCTGTTCCACTGAGGAGCCACTCTGTTAGGAAGTTCTTCCTAATGCATACAAGCTAGTAGATTCTACGGTCACCTGCAATCGATAGAGGACACAGCCTGTTAATAGCCAAAGATGGAAGGTCCATGTTGATGTGGAACTATTGACTTTATTTAAGCTGAATATAATAGGTACCACTGGAGATCTCCATGAAAGGAGACACATCCTTCTAAGAGGCACCTGTGCTATTTCATATGGATTTAATTAATTTAATTAAGTGCCATCAAGTGGCAATCACATTTGCCACCCCTCATGGGATGTCATGATCCCCTCCCATGGGGGCAGGAGGTAGAGTTTGGGATTCAGACACTATCCCGAATATGGTTTATCTGAATTATGATGTTGCTACTGTTTTAATGGATTTTAATGCACTTTTGATTTATATTGTTGTATTATGTTTTGTTATTACTTGTCGTTGGTTTTATTGTACACCGCCCTGAGCCCTTCGGGGGAGGGCGGTCTATCAAATTTAATAAATAGCAACAACAACAACAACAACAACAACAAGAATGAATGATGATGATGAGGAGGAGGAGGAGGAGGAGGAGGAGGAGAAGGAGGAGGAGCAATCCGAAGCGGTGAAAACCAACTGAATCCAATGGTCTCAGAATGCGGTAACTTTGCTCAGGATTGCACTGTTAGATCTCCAAAATCCCAGCAGAGACCTGGAGGAGAACTTGTGGCCCTTTCCAAACAGGCCAATAAACACAAGCATACGTCACTAAATAACCCATTGGGGGGGGGACTTCGCACAGATCCTGCCCCCAAAATAAGCCTGCCCTATGTTATTTTCCCCAACCCAGGCTTTTTGAAAATCATTAAGGCTGTTTCTGCACAGCCAGGGGAGAGAGCCTGCATCGGCATAATTCATGCCGATGCAGGCTCTGGGGCCGTTCACACAAACGGCCCCATGGGATGCGCAGCTGTTGCAGCAGGCTCCGTACAGCTGCTTATTCCCCTCCCCGGCCCCAAATGCCTCCTTACCTCCTGCTGGCAGCCGTTGCTCTGCTGTCGCTCTGAGGAGGCCGGGGACACACCCCCATGGCCAGAGTGATGGTTGCAGCTACAGAGGCCAGGGGGTGTGTCCCCTGGCCTCCTCAGAACGATGGCTGCCAGCAGGAGGTAAGGAGGCGTTTGGGGCCGGGGAGGGGAATACACCGGCTTCCACCTGCTGCCGTTCGCATGACAGCGGATGGAAGCTGGTGTTTGCAGGGAAACTCGCTCCCTGAGCGAGTTTTGAAAACCCCGTTTGGGAGGGGAACAGAGCACTACTGCATCGATTTGGCAGCGGCGCCTGTGCGAAGGATCCCCGCCAAAATGGTGTTTTACCGGACTGAAGCCGTTGCTTTCAGCCCATGCAGAAACCACCTAAACAAGAGAGTCTTTTAAAAAAATCCTAGGTTGTGAGTGAACGGCTAGGCAAGAGGCACTTTGCTTCCCTTTTCTTTTTCTTTTTACAGCTTGGTTCTGCATAGCTACACAGGTGCAGATGATTGTATCGCGGGACATCAGCAGGCAGTTGGTGTTCACTTGTGCATGCCTCCATAACTACACATGTATGGGAAGTGATTAAAAAAATAGACACATCTTTGTGCGAAGGGACGACAGCAACCTGGATTGTTTTTTTGGGTTCCACTTGCTGCCTGCATGGATGCATGTGAATGCGAAAGCAGGAAAACGGGTTCCTTTATCCAGACTACAGCCCGTTATACAGTTGCTGTGTAGAAGGGGCATATGTTAGTGAATGTTGACTTTTAACATGGTTACGACGACATCTGGGCCTTGCGGGATCTGTCTCAGTTCCACAAGGCCTGTAAAACGGACTTGTATTGCCAGGCGTTCTCTGTTGGGCCAGCCAAACACCACTTTTTTTATGGTTTCTTGGCCCCACCTGGGATATGATCCCACACCTTATATTGTTAAGCCATCTTGAAATTGTAATTTAGCTGGTTTTTGCATTTATGTTGTATTTATATTGTATTTCTGTTTCTCTTTTGGTGATTTTTGTACTGTTTTTATTATATTTTTATTATGAATCCTAGGTAAAGACACTCTGAGTCCTTCGGAAGGGTGGGCGGGGTATAAGTGTAATAAACAAACAAACAAGCATGTTTACAAGCTATCTCAGAGCACATTATTTATTTATTTATTGTTTAGTTTTCTATACCGCCCTACCCCCGAAGGGGATAACAACAAAGTGAAATCATAATACAACTGGATACAATCAAAAACTAAACAATTAGATTCCAATATAAATAAATTACTAAATCCCCATTAAAACAGCGGTTAATACAAAGTTTAAAATCGAAATCGGGCGCCCAGCAAACCCATTTAAAAACCCTCCCTAAATGGGAAGACTGCTGGCTCCATCAATAAAAAAGATGTAAACAGAAACGAGGACAGGAGCGGGGGGGGGGGGCACCATCAATGGCTGGTTATGCCAAAGGCCCAGTAGAACAACTCAGTCTTACATGCCCTGAAATCCCCAAATGCAGCACCCAAACACCTTTTATTCTTAAGTAGTTGGGAGGCTGCAGAGTATCTCCAGTCAGGAGAGCGGAACACACCAATCACCCTCTACAAATACCCCTCCCCAAACCATGCGCTGCTTTTATGTGAAACCCACACACACACCTTAAACTAATTTCTTGCTGACCTCACGGTGATTAATGCAAATTAAATTTCACGCCAATTGGCCCGAGCAGCTTTGCATGCAAACCCGAAATTGGTTATTTTTCCACGAGCGCTGTTTAAAAAAAAAAGAAGATACCTCCACTATTTGCTCAATAAGTTGAATATAAATTGTTATTTCTTTCGAGGCATGGTTGTAAAAATCCACCCAGCACTTGATGTCAGCTAGGGAGGACAAAGGAGAAACAAAGCATCTAGAGTTCGTTGCTTTTTTCTGCCCCCTCCTTCTAATAGGTAGTGTTTAACAGAAAATCCTATAGCATCGAAGGCTGTTTTCAGAGGGGAGATTTATATGGTAAAAAAAAGGAGCAGCAGTGGCATGGGAGGTAAAGAGCTCGTGTATCTAATCTGGAGGAACCGGGTTTGATTCCCAGCTCTGCTGCCTGAGTTGTGGAGGCTTATCTGGGGAATTCAGATTAGCCTGTACACTCCCACACATGCCAGCTGGGTGACCTTGGGCTAGTCACAGCTTCTCGGAGCTCTCTCAGCCCCACCTACCTCACAGGGTGTTTGTTGTGAGGGGGGAAGGGCAAGGAGATAGTAAGCCCCTTTGAATCTCCTACATGGAGAGAAAGGGGGGATATAAATCCAACCTCCTCCTCCTCCTCCTCCTCCTCCTCCTCTTCCTCCTCCTTCTTCTTCTATTGCAATAGCAGAGCAACCCTATCAGAAGGTCACTATCTTAATCCTTCTTAATCCTGTCTATTGATGTAACTTAACTGCGGCTTTTTTATGCACATGGTTTTATTTAGAAGGTATACAAACTCGGGGAATAAATGAGATAATATCAAAAATTTCTTAGTGTGTGACCCTTATTTTGCTTCACTGAGGCACTTCCGCACGTGCAGAAAAGCACATTCTGTCCACTTGCACAATTGTTTGCAAGTGGATTTTACTATTCCGCAAAATAAAATCCAGCTTCATAGGTCGATTCCCCATGGGGAAATTCTACCTAGATCAAACCAAGTTTGTAAAGAAACCGCACCTTTTCATCGGGGTTTCAACCTCCCCTCCACAGCATGTATTCACTGAAGACATGTAGGCCTATCTTGGATCCCAGAAATGTAGCAATCCCCACTGCCACGCGATCTCCTTTGCGGGTCTCTCCTGATTGGCTGGCGTGCCATGTTGGGGCGGGACCTTTTGGGGGCAGGAAATTTTTCCCTGCTACTTGCTAACCTGAGGTTCACTCACTTGCGAGAATGAATGTTTAAGCGTTTAGGTGCTAAGGGGTTTTTTGCGCGTTTGGAAGGGTGAACGGTTAATCGTTTAAGCGGTTTTTCATTATGCTAACATCTCTCATCAAGACCAATGGCAAAATTGAAATCTGGAAGAGGCTCATGTGCATCGCTTAGCGCCCGCTGAGAGCTGGTTGGTTGCTAGACTTGCATCACATTCCATGGTAGGAATTTTAAACACAGATTGGACCCCGTTCCTCCCCTTGAAACTGGATCGAAAGCGTGCTAAGAGAAAAAGTTGTACTTGCAAGCAAGTTCTGCCGGGACACGGGATAAGGAGGAAAATGAGCCCTAGAAACAGGATGAATCCCTGTTCATCGCTCAAACTGTGGGGAGTACTTGCTGAAACCTTGATATTTTGTGTGAGTATCATGCGAGTATCATTCCACGGGGAATCGACCAAAGTGCATGAAAGTGGATTGAAAGTGCATTATTCTGCATGTGCGGAAGGGGCCTTAGGAATCACGGCAGATGACTAGAGTGCCTTGCATACATACAGTAATCTGTGAATGACCCTCTAAACTAATAGTGATAGAAGGATGCTTTGCTCTGAGCTGGATGGGTCAGGCTATCCTGATCTTATCAGATCTTGGAAGCTTAGCAGGCCTGGGTTAGTACTTAAATGGGAAACTGCCGAGGAAGTCCAAGGCTGCTATGCAGAGACAATGGACAACTACTTCTGCTTGTCTGTTGCCTTAAATAACCTATGGGGTTGCCTTAAGTCAACTGGAACTCTACAGCACTTTCCGCCACCAAGGATGCTGCAAACTGACAGTTTTCCACCCAGCGAGTTTTCCACCCAGCAGTTTTATACATGAACACATGAAGGCACATTATACTGAATTGGTCCAACCAGGTCAGTGTTGGTTACTCAGACTGGCAGCTGCTGTCCATGTCTCAGGTAGAGGTCCTTCACATCAAATAAGGACAGATGTTTTCACTGGAGATGCCACAACCTTCTGCATGCAAAGCAGATGCTCCACAACTTAGCCACTGAGCCACAACTTCCACCACATGGGGTGTGCCACCATAGTCCCTTCTGTTCAGTTTGGTTGAGGGCCTAACTAGATGGGGTTTGGAAGAGACACAGCTATGATTTCCTATCTACCTATTTATGTAGAAGATTTTTTATCCCACCCATCCTTTCAAGGAGCTCAGGAAGGCACACATGGTTTCCCATATCCAATTTACTTCTGATAACCCCCCTTGGGAGGTAGATTATGTTGAGGTCTTTTGGGCATTTACTTCTCATAGCATGGGTATTTGCTTCGCAGTGTGTTTTCCTCGTGATTGTCTGTTTGCAGGGGAAGTCTCTGGTGCAAAGAATCCCCCAGCTGGACCTATCCAATTTAACATTTTGCCCGCCTGCTGCTTCATTTCCTGTGCAACCTCAGAGGTTGCCTGCCAGTGTGTGTGTGTGTGTGTGTGTGTGTAACTACCTTGAGTCTATGGATAATGCACTAGACCAGTGATTCCCAAAGTGGGCGCCACCCCCACCCCCGGTGGGTGCTGCAGCGATCCAGGGGGGCGGTGATGGCCACAGGTAGAAACATTAATACATATATCTTTCTGTTTAATTGCTATTAAAATTTTAAAAAAAATTAATTTCCAGGGGGCGCTAAGTGATATTTTTTCTGGAAAGGGGGCGGTAGGCCAAATAAGTTTGGGAACCACTGCACTAGACCATGTCAACTTCAAGGGTCAATTGCATTATTGATAGACCTGCAGTGAAAAGAATTAGCACACTCACACGATCAGGAGTTCAAGCCCCCTGTGGGTCAGATATCCTGGCAGCTGGCTCATGGTCAACTCAGCCCTCCATCCATTTCTTGGCTGGTAAATGTGTACCTAGCTCATAGCTAGGGGGTAAAAAATAGCCGGGGAAAGCAATGGCAAACTACCCCACAAAAGAGGCTTGCCTATAAAATCACTGCTCACAGTGGTACCCCAGGGTCGAACACGACTGAAGGGGAAACTTTACCTTTTGCTATGGTAAAACTATGGAGTTTGGGGCAATTCCCAGAGCTGCCTGCCCACCCGCCTTGAAGCAGAACCCCTCATTCCCTCCAAATGACTCCTAATGCCCTCCTAATTCCCATCTGTGCCTGATGTGGGCTCTGTCGACTCAATACAAACAGTCTCTAAGAAGGGGTCCTTGGCTTAGGCCACAAGGCGCCAGCTGCAGGGATCTGACATAATGAACGCCACAAATTGTTTAAGAGCTAAGATAGTTTTTTGAAAGATGGCACACTGTTACTCCCCCAACGCCGGCAGAATAATATGTGGGCCAGTCATTGTGCATTCCCCACTTGATACAGAAGCATAACTACCAGGCCTCTAACCCTAAATCACTGCAGCCAAGGAGATAGAACAAAGAATCATTTCATGCTGCATTCTGGGGAAGAGGAGTCTGGCAGGAGCCCAAGCGTGTATAAAAAAAAATCACGCTCGAGACAGTATCTTGGCATCAGGCGCACCATTAAGGCCGAACTTCAATCATCGGGACCGACTCTAACGACTCACTGGGGCTCCGTTTGGCTATCAGTTCGGTATCAAAGAGAACGGCAGGCATCGCTCAGCCTTATGGGAGCCTCCGGAGTGGTTGACGTTGAAAACGGAAAGGCAGGTCTGAGCTACTGCTCGAGCCCTGGGGCGCGAGACCAGAGGATTTAAACTCTTTGCAAAAAAAAATGCCGAAGTCTTGTAGACCCTCTTTAACTTTGGTAACATTGCTGGAAGGGCTTTGCGACAATTAAGCTCCGGCGGCCATACACAGACAGCTGGGAAATTATCTCGAATGAACAACAGAATGCAGATAAGGGAGAACCGATTGCGAGAAGAACTCCTGTTTAGCCTGTACGCTGTATCACCGCTTCGTGTTTCCGCAATAGAGTTGTCGAGAGGTTCTGGAAGGCCGTCTCCCCATCAAGGTTCGGAGAGTCTAGGTATGTTCGGGGACCCCACAGCACTGAGCCAGAGTGCAGCAAGCAGATAGCGTTGTTTTGTTTGACCAGGCAAAAGCATACTTCCAGGACTTAGATCAGATGTGGTCAATCCACAGAAACAGCCGCACACCACAGGGGCCGACGTTGCACAGTCCTGGGTTTGCAAGCTATGAGTCCCCCGATCTCTCTGGGAATACCTGTGGATAGATTAATTGTAGCCCGGTACCTTTATCTCCTGGTTGAGGCCTGGTGGCGTAGAGCAATCACCTTAGCTAGGTGTAATGCCCTGCCTTCTTTCTTTAGCCTTGGACGCCACCTTGGAATCCCACATAAAGAAAGGAAATGCCCGTGTGGCATGGGTTCTGTGGATACAGTATCTCATATGCTGTTGAATTGTCCTTTTTATGAGATAGATAGGAAGAAGCACATAATCCCCTTCCTGCATGGACGTGAAGGCATTACAGATAAACAGAAGGTTATATATCTTTTAAACAGCCACAACTACGAGCTGTTGGAAGCGGTGGCTAAATTTTTAAATGGTGTTATTTGAACTCATCAGAAGTTGTAAAGGCTGTTATTATCTTGCAATGTTAATGTTAAACTGCTTATATGCCGTTAAAGGTATTCGAAATCGAAGCTATGAGTCCTGACTGTATAAAGTCTACAGAAACCCATTATTCATAGTGCTCAGCTTGTCTTTAAAAAAGCCGTAGCAAGGACAGACTTCTTTCGCTCCTTGACACAGATCAGAAGTATCCTTGGTGCGAAATTCGAGGCAGAACGGCTCCGCAGAAAAAAAGCTCTCTGTGCTCATTACCCGTGAGGATTGCAGAATCACTGAATATGGGAAGGCTGTGGAATGTTGCTCTTCCAGCCATAATTCTTCCCAGGAAATCAGGCGGTAATGTTTTAGCGGAGAGCGTGAAGCCTCAAAAATGCAACAACAGTGGTCAGAGTATCTTGTGGCCGCCACACAACCCTTGGCATGCACTCTGTTGATGCCCCATAAGCATGACGCTTCACCACTGTATGTGTGCCCTTCCATCCTCTTCCCACTAGGCCTAGATTGGGCGGGCTCATGTTAGGGTTACCAGCCAATGGCTTGCAACCAGCAGGAAAGGGGAAGGGATAGGGGGAAATGATGTTACAACATTGCTTCCAGTGTAAATCCATATGGTTTTCCCAGAGTTTGGAGGAATTCTAGAGCATCATGCTGGCATGGATCACACTGGATGTGGTGTTTCGCCATAGATGCCGTAACTGTTTTTCACCCCTATTTTCCCACTACAACCTTGCCACATGGCACTGGGGATAGCAACTGCAGTGCAGGAACACCTAGTAAGCCTAGCTTATGTCTGAGTGTTCCTCCAATACCCCCAAAAATCCCAAGCAGGAAAGGAAGAGGGAGGGTACAGGGGAAATTATGTCATGACATCACATTAAGCGACGCTCCAAGGGGGCGGGGGCAGAGGGGGGATCCAGCAGGTTCTCACAGGTTCCCGAGAGTAGGTTACTAATTATTTGTGTGTGCCGAGAGGGGGTTACTAATTGGTGATTTTGCCACGTGATTTTTGCCTTAGTTTCGCCCCTCCTCTCAGCAGTAGCGCACAGAACTTGAAGCAGTCTAGCAGGAGGTGCACTGGCGTGCATGGCAGCCTGCACCTGCGTGCATTTGTTTCCTGCCCAAGGACCGGTGCAGTGGCTGCATCCTTGCCACAGCCCCGCCCAGGAATGTCTGCCCTCGCCCCCGTCGTGCTGCGCCCAGCCCCATTGGCGCTACGCCACAGTTTGAATCCCACCACCATGGGAACCTGTTACTAAAATTTTTGGATCCCACCACTGGGCGGGGGGCGATGCTCCTGTGGGGGTGTGGCGAGGGCATTCTGGTGGTGTGGCGGGGGCATTCCAGGGCAGAGCGGGGACATTCCAGGGCAGGGGCAGAGGATGCACTGGTGCACTGGGCACTTTTCCCCCTGCAACATTGTCATATCAATGTGACACTCTGGGACTCCTCTCCAAACTATGATTTTACCAGAGTGTGAGAAAATCCCAGAGCGTCATTCTGACATGATGACCACTTATGAGTATGGGAGCAGGCATCCTCAAGCATCATGACCACATGACTTACACTGCACCTGACACTGTACCATTTGAATGATGACTCTTCCACCCCATTTCCCCATAGTACCTTGCCACAGGGTGATGGGTACAGCAAGCAGGAATGTTCCTCCAACACACACAAAAATTCCCAATCAGTAAAGAGCTGTATATCAGGCAAAAAGTTTCTGTCCTAGCCTTCCCCTTGACATGCTGTGTTCACTGGTGGGATCCAAAAATTTTAGTAACAGGTTCCCAGGGTGGTGGGATTCAAACTGTGGCATAGCACCAATGGGGCTGGGCGGGGCATGATGGGGGCATGGCCAGGCATTCCTGGGTGGGGCATTCCTTGGTTGGGCTATGGCAAGGACACAGCCGCTGCGCTGGTCCTTGTGCGGGAAACGAATGCACGCAGGCGCAGGCTGCCACGCACGCCGGTGCACCTCCTGCTAGACTGCTTCAAGTTCTGCGCGCTACTGCTGAGAGGAGGGGCATAACTAAGGCAAAAATCACGTGGCAAAATCACCAATTAGTAACCCCCTCTTGGCACACGCAAACAATTAGTAACCTATTCTTGGGAAGCTGTGAGAACCTGCCGGATCCCACCTCTGGCTGTGTTATAACCAGGGGCCTTTTATACTGTACAAAGAACAATCCATCATGTCAGAGCCAGTATGGTATAAGAGCAGGATCCTGGGAAACTCAGGCCCAAGCTCTGTTTTATAAGGTAGAGTTACCAGCTCAAGACTGGGAAATTCCTAGAAATTTGGGGTTTGAGACTGGGGAGGACAGGGTTTGCAGACTTCAGCAGGATATGATGCCACAGAACCTGTCCTTTGAAGCAGCCATTTTGTCCAGGGGAACTAATCTCTTCAGTCTGGAGACCATCGATCATTCCAGGAGATTCCCAGACCGCCTTGAAGGTTGGCAACCCTCATGGAAGGCCACTGGGTGACCTTGGGCCAGGTGCTCTTTTACCTAACTAATCTCATAGGGTTGTGAGGGGAAACTGGAAGTGGTGAGAACCTCTTGGTAAGCCACCCGGGAGAAAAGCGGGAATATAAATATTTAAATATGTGAACCCCATTCTTCATCTGAAGTGGTACAAAAATGACGCAGATGCAGATGCAGGCGAAACGTCATGAGAGAATGCTGCTAGAACACGGCCATACAGCCCGGAAACCACACAGCACCCCAGTTATTCCGACGGTGAAAGCCTTCGACAATACATGGTACAAAAATGGTTTCCAGTTCCGCTGAAGAAAAGCAGCTTATTGTCAAGTATGAGTCTATCCTGACATTTTAAAAAAGTCCTGCGAGGATTGTTTTTAAGTAATATCGATATCGGGGTGGATCCAGACTAAACCTTCCATTCTTGTAAGGCTCTTCTATTTATGGAAGAGATTGTTCCTGTTTCCCTGTCTCACCATGGCCCACCATTGTGTCTGTGAGGCAGGGGACCCTCAGAAACCACATGAGAAATAATAGCATGAAAAGGGTTGTCAGCAAGAAGGGAGAAGTAAAAGAAATCAACCCACTCCTGCCATTAGTGGAAAATTCAGTCTGGATCAACCCTGATGACTTTTGATCTATCATATTATAAACACACACACACACACACACACACACACACACACACACACACACACACACACACACAAAGCATGCATTTGTACACAACCCAGCATGGTAATGTTCTCAGAAAGTCATTCATGTCTGACAGGAGTTCTTATTGTGGATTTTCCTGAACCGCTGCTTGCCAACGGAGAAGCGAGAGCTCTTGGTGACAAAAGAAGGTGAAGTCATGAATGATACATGTGAACCTTTGGGGAACTGACATGAAATTTCAACAGTCGGGCCAAATTTTATGACACTTTATTCCAAAGCGAAATCCTCCGACGAGCAAGTAAGTTCGTCACTCGTTCATATTAAGCAGATATTCCTTCCTCATCTAAGTTGGAGGGGGGTATAACCCTGTCCTTCATCCCCTGCCTTATGAAATATTGGATTTTCATATTAATTCCTACACTGTGTGCTATAAAATGCCAGTTTCCATGTTTATATGGATGGATAGCAGAGTGTCCAAGCTGAAAGCAAGCCTAAGGCGAAACAGTCTGTTTGCAAAGATTAGATCTATGAGTTACTCCAGGGTTACAATCTGGAAGCCTCATAACAAGGACATGCATCTTGATTATCCCACCCTGCCAGAGCACTCAGTTTACATAATGGAATCTGTAGAACTCCTGATACCACACCTTACCATGGCTGCAGCTATGCAAATAATACAGGAACATCCTGCCCTGAGATTGTAGTATCTCTTTGTATTTTCTCTCTAACAAAACGATCCCTTCCTGATAACAAACGCCTCAGTCAAATTTGAATACTCTGGGCAGAGACTTTAGGAAGTATCTCTGCATAAACCATTCAAAGTTTCACTGATGTACTCAAGGACCAATCGGCCCCATTGTCTCGGAAAGTAGAAACAATAGATAAGAGTTGCTAATTAGCTCAACCCTGCAAATCTAGCAAGGAAACCCCAAGCAGTTGCATAGAAACGAAACCTAAGTTTGAATTTCCTGCCTTACCTGCGCAAGGGGGTATAAATATACTGTACACCTGAGCCTCAGCTCTCAATACTAGCCTGAACCTCTCTTGGTCACGTTTGGTTGAGAACTTGAGACGCAATATATCTTCCTTCGCATTGGATCCCTATGCTGGCATAGGAATCCTTGCCTTCTTCTGGAACTTCTCTGCAGATTTTAGGTAACGTATAAGTCCCCTGCTTCCCCTCCTATTCTATCATCCAAAACCTATCTTTTCCTCCCTGTTTATATACTTAGGAACTATGTGTATGAGCCTTAACGTCTCACTGTATGATTGCTTGCAACCAAAACTTATATAAACATATTTTAAACTACAATTTGGACTCTTTTGCCTTCTCTGTAGAACGTTTCAAAAGCCAATTCTGGTATAGTTGTCTAAAAGATCCTACCTAGCCTGCTTCTCGCACTGCCAAGCTGAGTTATTTTCCCCATTGCTACTTTGAAAAATATGTCCACAACTGTTAAGCTAGGAAACAGGGGATCTTTTGAAGAATCCTGCTGCCAAATTTTAAATTATGCATCACAAAGCATCTGTATAAAGCAGCATTCTGCTCCCTAGGATCGTGAAAGCACTTCCCTTTCTGTTTGCTGGCATCCATGGATGCACACCTCTCTCTATATATTTTTTCCAATTTGGGTGCATTAGTACTATTACAACATAACACTAGGAATATTGCCCTAACAGTAGAAATATTGTAATAGTGCAATTGAATGAATTCAGAAGACAAACACAATGACTGAAGGAAGCGGTTTGGAGGACAACCACCTCTCTCAGTACGTTCACCAAAGAGTATTATGCTCAGTTAGCAACAGGTTGCTGGTGGTCCCAGGCCCAAAAGATACCCGGCTGTTCTCAACCAGGGCTATGACATTTTTGGCCATGGCCCCAGCCTAGTGGAAAGTCAGCATGATGTAGTAGTTAAGAGCAGGTGAACCAGTTATGATTCCCCGTTCTGCCACTTGAGTTGTGGATGCTTATCAGGGGAACCAGATTATCTCGTGCACTCTAACACATGTCAGTTGGGTGACCTTGGGCTAACCACAGTTCTTCGGAGCTCTCTCGGCTCCACCCACCTCACAGGGTGTTTGTTGTGGAGGGGGAAAGGGAACGGACATTGTCAGCCCCTTTGAGTCTCCTGCAGGAGAGGAAGGGGGAATATACATCCATACTCCTGTTCTTCTTCTGTCAGATGAGACCTGGGCCTTGCAGAACTGGATGCAATTCTGCACGGCCTGCAAGACAAGAGGCCCCTTCCGCACATGCAGAATAATACACTTTCAGTCCACTTTCAAAGCACTTCGCAGCTGTGCAGAATAACAAAATCCACATGCAAACCATTGTGAAAGTGGACTGAAAGTGCATTATTGTGCGGAAGTGGCCAGAGCTGTTCCATCAGGCCTATGTTGGAGGAAGTGCCAGTTTTCCATCTAGTAACCTCTCTTTCCCACTTCCTCCTCCTTTCTTTTTCCGCTTGTCCTAGGCAGGGGATTTACTGGGCTTGGTTAGCACCGTCTGGATGTTCTTGGAGACTTTTAAATTGTAGGGATATATATCACTATTTTAATCCGATTGTATTGTTTTTATGTCGGAAGCTGCCCTGAGCCCCCAAGGGGGAGGATGACCAATAAAATAAGTGAAATCAAATAATAACAGCAACTGCAATTTCGAAGGCTGAGAAGATCTTTCCCTGTTGAGTAAGCAGCTACTTCACAGGAGCAAAGATGCTCGATATCTTAACAACAATCATTGAAATGATCCAGTCAGGTTTTTGCCGGGCATCCAGCTGATGCGCAAGTCCACTTTGCAATTGTGTTTAAATTTGCCGCAGGCCTAGAGCATATTTCCGGCAAACGATTCTGATCAGACTCCAGATGTCTGTCACATGTTGGGTTGGGAGTATCAAGCCCCTGACAAGGGTAGGGCTCTCCTGTCATCCACCCACCTGTCATCCACCGCCAATGGAGTACTGTGTTTAGTTCTGGTCACCGCATCTCAAAAAGGATATTGAGGAGATAGAAAAAGTGCAGAGAAGGGCAACAAGGATGATTGAGGGACTGGAGCACCTTCCTTATGAGGAGAGGCTGCAGCATTAGGGACTCTTTAGTTTGGAGAGGAGACATCTGAGGGGGGATATGATTGAAGTCTATAAAATTATGCATGGGGTAGAAAATGTTGACAGAGAGAAATTTTTCTCTCTTTCTCACAATACTAGAACCAAGGGGCATACATTGAAAATGCTGGGGGGAAGAATTAGGACTAATAAAAGGAAACACTTCTTCACGCAACGTGTGATTGGTGTTTGGACTATGCTGCCACAGGTGGGGGTGATGGCCACTAACCTGGATAGCTTTAAAAGGGGCTTGGACAGATTTATGGAGGAGAAGTCGATTCATGGCTACCAATCTTGATCCTCCTTGATCTGAGATTGCAAATGCCTTAACAGTCCAGGTGCTCAGGAACAACAGCCGCAGAAGGCCACTGCTTTCACCTCCTGCCTGTGAGCTCCCAAAGGCACCTGGTGGGCCACTGCGAGTAGCAGAGAGCTGGACTAGATGGACTCTGGTCTGATCCAGCTGGCTTGTTCTTATGTTCTTATGTTCAATCAGCTGGCTGAGAGGGAAGGTCTGGCCTAACATGGCAGTGACATCACTGGTGATGCCGGAACAATGATGGGAACGTCATGGCACCCCTCATGACGTGGGTCACTCGGTATTGGGCCTAAACCTTTATGGTTAGAAGTGATGTTGCCATGCTGTCAGCAACGTTGCCACAATGCCAAGTTAGGTCTCCCGTGCAAGTGCATGGACATTACTGCACCATGGGGTGATGTCACATTAGGAAATTTACTAGGTACACTCTGTTCATGGGATGTTTTGTCATTGCCTTCCCCACTGTGCCCCCAACAAGCTGAGCATTCATTTTATCAACCTCAGAAGGATGGAAGTTTGAGTCAACTTTGAAGAGAGCCATCTTGGTGTAGTAGTTAAGAGCTGGTGGATTCTAATCTGGAGAACCGGGTTTGATTCCCCACTCCTCCACCTGAGTGGCGGAGGCTTATCTGGTTCACCAGATGTGTTTCCGCACTCCTACATTCCTGCTGGGTGACCTTAGGCTAGTTACGGTTCTTCGGAACTCTCTGAGTTCCACCTACCTCACAAGATGTCTGTTGTGGGGAGAGGAAGGGAAAGGAGCTTGTAAGCCACCTTGAGTCTCCTTTTAGGAGAGAAAAGTGGGATATAAATCCACATTCCTTCTCCTCTTGCTGCTGCTCCTCCTCGAACTGGCTATCCCAAACTGACTTCCACTGGGATCGAACTCAGATCATAAGCAGAGCTTTGACTGTAGCGTATGTTTTTCTACACCATTGATATGGTACTTCAATGAGCAGCACATACCATTTATTATTTACTGGTATGCCTCTCCAAATAATCAGCTTGCATTTATACCTGTAAGTGACACAACATGCAACTCTGATTTATTAATGCACATTATTTTAAAGGGTGGGAGAAACAGCATGAGAAAATAAATTGGCACAAAAAATCACAGATCGTGGATTTGAGTCACATGAGGAAGAAGCAAACTTGTAATGGGGATTTTTGGGCTGATGGCTGGCTGGGATGAGGAAGAGAAAATCATCCCCAGTAATACGACCACATTCACAGGAGATTGGAGCACCGGTTCTGAGCAGTAATATTGACATTTCGATGCGCTCATGTCAAGAGATTTCAAAGATATCAGCAAGATGGCACAATCAGTATCCATTCCGTCTATTTTCGCCTCTGGTTTATGCAGTGGATTCAAAGGAATGACAGATAGCCAGCTGCAGCTGAATGCTGATGAAGCAGAGAAGATTGGCAGGAGAATACTGGACAACTAACAGGTAAATCGTTCGAAAATGTTGCCGTATTAAGGCTGGAACAAACAGCAATGCTGAAGATGTTAAGTTACAACCCATCATGTCGATCTGCATTTCATGACCCAGAGAGGACCCTGTCTGTCTGTCATGATGCAGTGATTAACTAAAATCAGAGGATAGCTCTTATTAGAAGAAGAAGAAGAAGGAGAAGCAGAAGCAGAAGCAGAAGCAGAAGCAGAAGCAGAAGGAGGAGAAGCAGAAGCAGAAGGAGAAGGAGGAGGAGGAGGAGGAGGAGGAGGAGGAGGAGGAGGAGGAGAAGAAGAAGAAGAAGAAGAAGAAGAAGAAGAAGAAGAAGAAGAAGAAGAAGAAGAAGAAGAAGAAGAAGAAGAAGAAGAAGAAGAAGAAGAAGAAGAAGAAGAAGAAGAAGAAAGACGGCAGCGGCGACAGGCAGGCAGGCAGGCATTTCACCCAGACTATGGTTGAGAGCAGCAATGGCATTTTAATCATAGCTGGCTTTCCTGCTCTACATTTGTTATTAACCCTACCCTAAGAGTTATAAAGGGGAGGGTGCCATATTGTGGGAAGCACAGTTTTAAATCTTTATATTTAATTATATAATTTTAATTGTATATACTATGGTGCACTGCTCTGCGCCTCACTTGACAAGGGAAAGTGGTTTATATATCAAATAATTAACTTAATTTAAATTGTAAAGGGCCCGTCAAGAGCCTGCATGGTATATAGAGGTTAGAATGTTGGACCAGCACCAGTGGTGGGATTCAGCAGGTTCGCACCACTTCGTCAGAACCGGTTGTTAAAATGGTGCTTGTAAACAACCAGTTGTCAAATTATTTGAATCCCACCACGGGAACCGGTTGTTAAAGTATTTGAATCCCACCACTGACCAGCACCTGTGAGACCTGGGTTTGAATCATCCCCTGGCTGGGCAACTATGATAGACAGGAGACTGCCTTGCCTCTGAAGAGCCATGCTGGCAGGGGCTGATGGGATTTGTAGTCCATGAACATCTGGAGAGCCACAGGTTGCAGATCCCTGCTTTAGATGGTTATGGGGTACACCAAATGCACCCATATGGGTCTGTGGCCTTTAAGGGAGCGTCCATTGTGGATTAATAATGCATCCCATTTGCCCTACACCCCGTTCTCTCCCAAGCAGAACTTCTCAAGTCATCCTCACTTAAGTTGTACGTGATGGCTCTGTCCTCGGAATGATTTCACAGAGGAGACAACCCGGCGACTGCCAGCTTCATTAAAAATCTTCCCTTGGACTTCTCTGGGGCGCTCATTCACACCGAACAAACAAACACACACCGCCTTTGTGGTGCAGAACAAAGGGAGTTTTCCTCACTTTTGTTTGATGTCAATCACACTCGAGATTAAAGCGGCTGTCTTTATGTATTCATACATGCCTCCCCCCCTCTTCCCCTCCCAGATCTGTCTTTTTGAGGACTGGCGATAGACTTCAAAAGCACACACTTTAAGAATGCCATTAACGATAAGCGGCCTCCCGAGTGACAATTTCAGGCACCTGAATATGGTTTAAATCATTTGTAATTTTTGCCCCGACCTGCTCTGTAGGCAACGTTGCACCGTACCAAGCAGAGAAGCTTAAAGTAAAGGCAGAAATCAATTTGAAGATCATTAGGGATTGTTTGGGAACACTCAAGCCATGTTGAACAGGGACCTTCTCCTCCAAGAGGAGGATTTGTGGGGAAGCAAGTTTTGCAAATTTGCCGAAAACCCCTTTTGCGGATAGCACCCGTTGGCTAATACTTATGCCGCCAATGAAGTCAAACCCTTCAGATCATTCTTGCAGGAGTTCTGCAACTGCTTGGAAAATGTTTTCATTTTAAAAAAAAATAAGACAAAGGATAATACACATATGTAGTTCAAGGGTATTTTCTTTAATGAAGAGGACAGAAGCAAGGATCACAAGGGTGAAAAACCTGCTATAATTTATCCTTAAACAGTAATCTGTTGCACCCTTTTAAGCAGACATATAGGGTAGATTGTGTGAGTATGTCTGGATCAGGGGTAGGACCACCAACTAAAAAAGGAGCCATTTGGACCCTTCCACAGGAAAACACTAAGAACGCAAATAGTACGACATGTAAAATAGAAGATAACTTTTTTTATATATATATAGGACATGCCTACTCCAGCTCATTCAGGCATGGAAGCCCATGCAGGCGAGGGCAAGAGATAGACCAGCAGCTTCGGCCCTCGCCGACCACCGGGAAAACACCAGCCCCGCTCAACGAGTGACAGAGGGAAGCCATGCAGTAGCGTCAACTGACCGTGGGCGGATTGGGGTATGCCAGCCTGCTGCCTGCAGTTGAACGGGATGGAGACTGGCTCAGCTGCATTGGAGCCACAGTGCAAGGGCAGAAGAGCCGCATGCGGCTCTTGAGCCGCAGGTTCCCTACCCCTGGTCTGGATGGACCACCAGACAGACAGATATAAGTGAATATCCATGTCTTGGTGAATGTCAGCTGTCCAGTGGTGTAACTAGGCAAACTGGGGCCCTGGGCAAAACCTGAGTTTGATGCTCCCCCCAGGCGTGTGCCTGGTGCAACACGCACCCCCCTGACCCCCTTGTAGCTATGCCCAGTGGCGTATCTAGGCAAACAGTAGTTTGGCGCCCCCCCCCAGGCAACTGCCCTCCCCCACTGTGACCAAGCAATGATTTTTTTTACACCAGGTCGTTTCAAAGTCACCATCACATTATAGAACATGCCCCAACTCACAAATCTGAACACAGCAATAGGCCATGCCACACAGCAGAAATAATTTTTAAAAAACATTTTCAAAATGTTTTATTACTGCTATGAAAACATTTTATGGTGGTGTACAAAAGAAACAGCATCACTTTCAATGTTATTTAAACTGGGAACCCCAGATTCTCCCTTTAAAGTGGATTTAAAAGGAGACTCTGGGCTCCCTAGTTTAAACAAGTGATGCTGGAACCCACCCCCAAACAGCAGCATTTTCAATGATATTTAAACTAGGGAACCCAGATTCTCCTTTTAAATCCACCTTAAAGGGAGAATCTGGGGTTCCCAGTTTAACCAACATTGAAAGTGATGCTATTTTGGGGTTGATTCTCCCCCACCCTGAAACAGCATCACTTTCAATGTTTAAACTGGGGACCTCAGATTCTCCTTTTAAATCCATGCCAAAGGGGGGGGGGGGTTAAAAGGAAAATCTGGGGAAATTTGGGGGGTGCCTGCTGTCAGGGGTGCAATTGTTAAGCTAGCAGCACCTAACTTTCAGGGTATCTTTAGGAGACTCTCCCAATGATACCACCCAGGTTTGGTAAAGTTTGGTTCAGGGGGCCCAAAGTTATGGACCCTCAAAAATGTAGCTCCCATCTTCTGTTAGCTCCCATTGGAAACAATGGTTGATGGGGCCCCCCTTTGGGAGTCCATAGCTTTGGACCCTCTGGACCAAACTTTACAAAACCTGGGTGGTATCAGTAAGAGACTCAGTAAGAGCCATGTCCTGATGCCGGGGCCCCTCCCCTCCCCTTACCTCCCCTCCCTTGCATGCCACCCCTCCCTCCCTCCCCTCCCTTGCATACCACCATTGGATGGGGCTGTCAAAGCACCTTATAATCACCTTCCCTTCCCCTCCCCACCTCAGACACCTTGTGGGGTCATGGGGCTAAAATGATTTTTGAGGGAAGAATGGAAAGGCAAAGCAAACTGCATTGAACTGCATGTAAATCAGTTCTGAAATCAAGGAAGGCTGAAATACTGTGCAAGGGAATCCAGCTGTTGGCAGCTGCTCACTGCTGAGAAAGGGCACTTTGCACCACCAAACTAGTTGACTTCTGGACAGGAGGCCAGCTTAACCTCCGTACGCTGGCCACCTCTCGCATAAAGGAGCCAGGGTTTCAGATCGAAGTCTTCCACGTCACCTGCTTGAACTATTGAATCGGTCTGTCCCAGGGCTTGGGCGTTTGCACATACTGTGGAAATGGCTCGATTTTCATGAGGCCAATTTCATTTCTCTCTCAGCCTGTCATGGCAAATGTGTAAAACCAGCTTCTTTCTAATACGACAGTGTTCCGTGCACAAAAGATTGAATAATACGAGCCCTAAAGCTTCTGTCTGGCTCACTGCCCAAATAAATT
This sequence comes from Sphaerodactylus townsendi, assembly GCF_021028975.2. Lineage (NCBI taxonomy): Eukaryota > Metazoa > Chordata > Lepidosauria > Squamata > Sphaerodactylidae > Sphaerodactylus > Sphaerodactylus townsendi. Next base: position 15,357,340 of record NC_059430.1, read on the forward strand.
CTGCATTGTTTAGTCTTTTAATTCATAATTCTATTACAAGTCTTGGGGTAGGATAAGAGTTTTCGGCGCTCTGTGTTTGAACACCGGGGTTTAACAAAGCTCATGCTTCTCTGGCAAGCTCTGAAAATCAGGGTGCTGTTTGCTTATGTGGTGGTTTGATTTTTTTCCCCCTTTCGAGGCACTGTGAAAATACCCATAACATTAAAAGGAGATGCTGCAGAAGGCCTAAAATAAGGATCAGAGTATGTGCTATGGGCAAACTGCTGGAAAGAAGCTTCTAGTAGTAGCAGAAGAAGACTTCGGATTTATATCCCACTTTTGTCTCCTGTAAGGAGACTCAAGGTGGCTTACAAGCTCCTTTCCCTTCCTCTCCCCACAGCAGACATCTTGTGAGGTAGGTGGAACTCAGAGGGGCGATTCCGCACACGAGTAAAATAGGTTCGACCCAGTTCTCTGAGAAGGGTACGCTAGCCACCCTAGGTCGAAGCCATTGTTGTTCCCCACTGCAACCAGCTTGATCCCAGCTCGGAGGGCGGAATCATCCTATGTCTCTTCGCCGCTCTGTTCCAATTGGCTACTGTTCTACGGCCATGTTCCGTCTATCCCCACACACGTTATTAAAAAAAACTGCCACAGGAATGGAGGGACAAAGGTGGCGTTTTCTGATTGGCCAGCTGTACGCATGCCCGAAACACTCAGCAGTGATTGGCTGAATGTGGGACTCCTGGCACCAGAGATTCCGCACTTTACTGGAATCGAGCTGAGTTTGAGCGTGGTTCCCAGAAAAGTAGTAGTTCCCAACTGGAGTCAGAAATTTGACTATTACACGGGGCGAAGCTGGTACAAAACCACGTTGATCCCAGTGGTTGTGCGGAGCACTTAGGTCGAACGCAGCTCAAACTTAGGTCAATAACACAAGTGCGGAATCGACCAGAGAGTTCCGAAGAACCGTAACTAGCCCAAGGTCACCCAGAAGGAATGTAGGAGTGCGGAAACACACCTGGTGTACCAGATAAGCCTCCGCCACTCAGGTGGAGGACTGGGGAATCAAACCTGGTTCTCCAGATTAGAATCCTCCTGCTCTTAACCGCTACACCACACTGGCACTCCCCTGTCACGTATGAAACTGCTTTATACTGAATCAGGCCACTATTCAAACTGGCAGATTAGAATTCACCATTGTTAAACACTACACCACGCTATCTCTATGTTAGATACTCTAACACTGAGCCACAGTCCTTTCCCGTGGTTCTTTAGGCTAATTATTCATATTTCTAAATTGCTTCAAAATGTCTTTGTAGGTTATTGCATTGTTAATGCTGTAATTGTACTCATTGATTGTTGCTTTCCTAATATGCTGTCGCGTCACGAGTGCACATATCCTCAGGGGGGTGCACAATGGTTCACGCTGCGGTAATATTTGGCAAGGGCAAGAGGACTTTCCATGACAAAGGATTTCACCCATGTGTATATGTGGAGAAGGAAGGCTGCGATTGGTTCTTCCTGGGACAGAATCCAAGATCTCTGCTGACAGGATCTCCGTTGCAAGAAGTCAAAAATCCTTCCAGACAGGTTACCTTGCAAGCAGGTGAACTTCTGGAAGGTTCGGCAGGCTGTCGCTAATCCCATTTAGAAAAGATGCGCTCCTTGTGAACAGGAGATAATGAAGTCAATGAGATAATCTCTTAGTCAAATGAATTCTAGGACAAAGAAGCTTAAGGCCTACTGAGCTAAGAGTCTTATTTCAAGGGAGGGATTGGTTGAAAAGTCTCCGATATTCACAACTCATTTCCTTCCAAAAATTTCTCCTAGGGAGCCCAGTGGTTTCCAAAATGTGTTGTGGTGAGTCTCAAGGGTAGGAAAATGTCCCTGATTCGGCCATTTCTGAAGAGGATAAGGAGCTATCTCCCTTCAACTAGGCCTCCCGAGGAGGGAATAGGGGGCAAAATTCCTCTGGTCACCTCAGGAGAACAGAGAAAGTTCCCCATTTTCTGATGTGGGCATGGAAGATCTTTATTCAGGAGGAGAGCAGTGTGACCATTTACCCTCTTTCAGTCTAACTACTCCACAGGATTGTAGAGTGGATACAAGAGGGGAGACACAACAACAACACAACACACGCCTTTACTGGCATATAAAACAGGACAAAATTTTAAAACAAAACAAGGTTAAGAAATACAGTTAAAATTACTAATTTCCAGTATAAAATTTGCAACAGTTTCACAAAAGAGCACATCAGAGCTGTTCAGGAGATTGGGTATCTTATAACTCTCATGCCACTGAGAACATTGCAAGAAAATGGAATTCATGTATTTCATGCGTATCTTATTGTATTTAGGGCATAGAAACAAAGAATGGTCGAAGTGTTTTTCAACCGTAGTCCTATCCACATGAACAAAACTCTTTCTAAGAGCGTTCCCATATTCTTAAATCTTCCCTCCAGCAGAGCTGATGGCAGCACATTACATCTTGCAGTAGCCAAGGCTCTCCTCTGGGTGGGATTAATCAGCAGACGAAGATATGCTGCCATAATTCCACGCTCGCATGGGATTAATGATGTAGTCGGAGAACAGGTTGTCTTGGCAGCACGAGTCAAATTATGAAAATCAAGGTCCAAGAGCCTATTCTTAACTAGTCTGAAGGCCTTTGTGAGCATAAGGAGTGATTCCAAGGGGAAACCAATAGCTTCAACCTTTCTAAAGATCAAAGTATACCATTCTGAAATAAAGTGATCTGATAACAGAGAGGGAATATAGCTATTGGATCCCACTAGAAAATGTATATGCAGCCAATATTTTATGGCCCTTATCCATGCCAGGGTTTCTAGAGTTGTTTGGCCCATCTCAATGCACAACGCAGCATAAGGCACACATCTAGGGAGCCCCATTAGTTTCCGAAGGAATTTGGAATGTAATAAATTAAATGATTTTTTTATTGCTGAAATCCAAATGGGGGAACCGTACAGTAGCAAGGGGAGACAATATACGCTGTACTGAGCTCTTTGAAAAACATGAGTAACTGAATGGGAAAAATATGTGCCCTAAAGTTGCTTCCAACACGGCAAACCTATGAATCACTGTCCCTCCAATCATCCTACTATTAACAGCCTTTCTTAATCCACGGTTTCTCACTCTGTGAAAGTGAGGGTGAAATGGGAGAGAACGATGCCATGTGTGTGACACAACCAGCAGCCAATCAGAATGTGGGAAATGGAGGGTGTCCACGCATGCGCAGAATAGATTATGGGGCAAATGAAAAAAAAAAGCCCTGTGCTCGCGTGGAAACGACTGGAGCATTATAGGGGCAGAAGCGGGGATCCTTGCGGAGGCACAAACCAGGGCAAAATTGCCTGGTACCCTGTTTCCCCGAAAATAAGACATCCCCTGAAAATAAGACGTAGTAGAGGTTTTGCTGAAGTGGTAAATATAAAGCATCCCCCAAATGTAAGACGTAGCAAAGTTTTTGTTTGGAAGCATGCCCAGCGAACAGAACACCAGAGCAGGCAGCTGTGGAGCGGAAAAATAAGACATCTCCTGAAAATAAGACATAGCGCATCTTTGGGATCAAAAATTAATATAAGACACTGTCTTATTTTCGGGGAAACACGGTACATAAGATCCCAGTTTCACCCCAGTACAATTTTGCCGTGCAAAAACAGTCTGGGTTACAAAAGTGTCTTACATCATTCTCCTCACAACTATTTTACCCTTATAAAAATGAGAATGTATGAATGACCCAACTCACCTAGCAAGCAGAGTGGGGATTTGAAACTGTATCTCTCAGATCCTAGTCCAGCACCTTAATCACTATAGTATCACTACACTATCACTAGACTACATTGACTCAAAATATACTCTGAATAGCAAGATAACACTAAGAGGGAGTCATAGCTTCACATTCTTCTATACTGCTTTTTAAGAAATTGGTGATTGGTGTTTGGAATATGCTGCCACAGGAGGTGGTGATGTCCACTAACCTGGATCGCTTTAAAAGGGGCTTGGACAGATTTATGGAGGAGAAGTCAGTCTATGGCTACCAATCTTGATCCTCCTTGATCTCAGATTGCAAATGCCTTAGCAGACCAGGTGCTCAGGAGCAGCAGAAGGCCATTGCTTTCACCTCCTGCATGTGAGCTCCCAAAGGCACCTGGTGGGCCACTGCGAGTAGCAGAGTGCTGGACTAGATGGACTCATAAGGCTCTTTCTTATGTTCTTATGTTCTTAAAGGACTCAGACATGGAGACACATTTACTGTTAAAATCCTTCAAAACCGTTCCTAAACTACGCTGGGGCTGTAATATGCATGTGCAGAAAAAGACAACAACAAGAAGAAGAATCTGGATTTATATCCCATCTTACTCCCCTGTAAGGAGACTCAACGGACACCTCGTGGGGTAGGTGGGACTGAGAGAGTTCAAGAGAGAGCTGTGACTTGCCCAAGATCACCCAACCGGAATGTAGAAGTGGGGAAACAAATCTGGCTCACCAGGTAAGACACCGCCACTCATGTGGAGGAGTGAGGAATCAAACATAGTTCTCCAGATTAGAGCTCACCTGCTCTTAACCACAACACCATGCTAGCTCTCCTACATCACATTGGAGCAGCAGTGGCGTAGGAGGTTAAGAGCTCATGTATCTAATCTGGAGGAACCGGGTTTGATTCCCAGCTCTGCCGCCTGAGCTGTGGAGGCTTATCTGGGGAATTCAGATTAGACTGTGCACTCCCACACACGCCAGCTGGGTGACCTTGGGCTAGTCACAGCTTCTCGGAGCTCTCTCAGCCCCACCCACCTCACAGGGTGTTTGTTATGAGGGGGGAAGGGCAAGGAGATTGTAAGCCCCTTTGATTCTCCTACAGGAGAGAAAGGGGGGATATAAATCCAAACTCTTCCTCTTCTTCTCATGGGCATATACAACATTTCCTAACATTCCGCTCCTCCCAAGTGATTATATATAATATTACAGATTATAAAGTCTGTATTCATTGTCAGTGTGACTTCTTCCTAAAGTTTGTGGAGTCCCCAAAGATCTGCTAATCTTGTAACATAAAACAACAGGAGGTGCGGGTGCTCAGCAAGGCTTAGAAATTCCTCTCTCTCTCTCCCCTCCCCTTTGCAGAACGAGCAAATGAAATTACTTTCATTAAGTCTGCTAGGCTCAAAGAATAGTGACATGTAATTAGAGAACTAAACAGCAACAGTTTCTTTCTGGTAAATTTGCTTGAGCTAATTTTGCTAATAAGACTCATAATTGTTTTATGCACATCCAATACATTACATTTACCTAGGACTGAATTCCCTCCCCCATCCCGCCTCCTCCCTGCGGAAAACCCTGAAAAATTCAATTGGAATTTTAAAATGACTATGTGTTTCGTTTCTGCAAGAACTGGCATCATTTGTAATCAGAAGGGGAACGTCTAGTTTAGGCTTGGACGGTCTCTCGATTAATGGCACCGTTCACCGAACAGCCAATGAGCCGTCCTGAAAATAATGCATCGTCACCTAGAAAGAGACGGCAGAGTTGCGTTTTCCCCATTTGCCACCCATGAAACCAACTGGAACTCCTACAGTGTTTGATCAAAAGCCACTGGAACTCTTTTACCGGCGCGTCCTTCTTCTTGTAGCTAAACGACAGTAAGCAAAACACCTCGAGGTTGAAACATATTCGCTACAAGGAAAGACTGAAATGTTTTGAGACTCTCTCTCTCTCTCTCTCTCTCTCTCTCTCGTGTCTCTCTGTGTGTGTAAAGTCCAGTCATAGTTGCTTTGTGGTGATCCTGTAGGGCTGTGGTGGCGAACCTTTGGCACTCCAGATGTTATGGACTACAATTCCCATCAGCCCCTGCCAGCATGGCTAATTGGCACTCCAGATGTTATGGCACTCCTTTGACACTCCAGATGTTATGGACTACAATTCCCATCAGCCCTGCCACCATGGCCAAATGGCACTCCAGATGTTATGGCACTCCTTCGGCACTCCAGATGTTATGGACTACAATTCCCATCAGCCCCCGCCACCATGGCCAAAATGGCACTCCAGATGTCATGGCACTCCTTTGTTATGGCACTCCAGATGTTATTGGCACTCCTTTGGCACTCCAGATGTTATGGACTAGAATTCCCATCAGCCCCTGCCAGAATGGCCAATTGGCCATGCTGGCAGGGGCTGGTGGGAATTGTAGTCCATAACATCTGGAGTGCCAAAGGTTCGTCACCACTGCCATAGGGTTTGCGAAGCATGAGGCAACCAGCAGTGGCTAGCCATTGCCTGCGTTTGAGTAGCAACTCTGGATGTTCTTGATGGTCTCCCATTCTAGTATCCACCACAGCTGTCCTTGTTTAACTTCTGACTTCTGATGACATTGAGGTCAGGTTACTTGAGATTTTCACTTTAGAGAAAAAAAATTATCCTGGGTGATATAGTAGAGGTTCGCCAGAGGGAACCCCACAAGGATACACAGGGGAGGAGCAAGCTGAGTCCCCTCCTTCCTTCTCTCCTTCGACCCCCCACCCCCACCCCACCAACAATCACTGTCTTCCTCATCCAGACTACACGCACCACAAAATACTGATTCTCCTAATAGGTGTGACAGATTGCATTGAACATACTGTAGTTGAGAGCCAGTATGGTGTAGTGGTTAGAGTGTTAGACTACAAAGTAGAAGGCCAAGGTTTGAATCCTCACTCTGCCAAAAAAGCTTGCTGGATGACCCGGGAGTGGAGGAGCATCTGCTTGGCATACAGAAGGTCTCAAGTTCGATCTCTGGCATTTCCGGTTAAAAGCGTCCCATAGGAGGTGATGTGAAGAACCTCTGCCCTGAAATCGTGGAGGGCTGTTGCCAGTCTCAATAGATAATACTGACCTTCATGGGACCAATGGTCTGACTCAATATAAGGTAGCGATTAATGTGGCCAGTTGCACAATCTCAACCTAACCTATCTCACACATGCCTGGTCTTTCTCTGATCTCCGGCTCTCAGGTCCCTTCCACACCTGCAGAATAATGCCCTTCCAATCCACTTTCAATGCACTTTGCAGCTGGATTTTACTGGGCGGAATTGCCCAATCCACTTGCAAACAATGGTGAAAGTGGATTGAAATTCTGCATGTGCGGAACGGGCTTCAGCCTTCCTGTCTGATCTCCTGCCTGTGCCTTGACTCTGGACTGCCCTCACCACACCTTTGCTTGCTACCTGCCCTGACTCCTGCCTGTCTTGACTATACCTTGTTTGCTGCCTACCTGGTCTCTGGTCAATCTGGCCACATCCTAGGTAGAACTGGCCGGCAGCATGCATACAATCTTAAGACAGACTACGAGGAAGCTGGGAGGCTATTCTTTAGAGTGGGCTTTTAAGATAAATAAAGACATCAATAAAGACCTACAGTGCGTTTTTGTTCCTTCCCATTCCAAAAAACATCAGCCTGACATTCTCTGAGTCTACCACGGTCTTTGATGTTGCGGTTCTTGGAGAGAAATCCACAGTTGTTGTCTTAAGTGCAGCTGTAACAACTCAATATAGGGTAATGCAATGAAATGCCCTAGATAAAAAGTGCCCCTTTCCCCCCCCCGCCCCTTTTTACTTGGCCAGTGGCCTAGTATTGCTTCTGACATGTTTTGACAGCATCAGGTCAGTTCCCATTGGCTGCGTGAGCAGCGGGGAGGGGGGGACGGACGATCATTGTCATAGTAACCTCTAAAGAAAGCCTTGTGCTTTGCCAATTCATTGGTCAGCACAGAAAAGTAGTCAGGCAGGGTGGGAGGGAGGGAGGGAGAGATGCCCAAGGTTTAACTCTTGAGCTGCATTCAGGAACTCACCAAAGAGATTTTAAATTCTTGAACATGGCTCTACGTTGTTATGATCTGGAGAGACAGGGGGAAGAAATCTGGTAATGGAATGTTCCATCCCAACATTCTCGTCTCAAGTGGCGTATTTTGCCCAGTTCTCATCAAGCTTGAAATATTGGATCTACACATCCTCGAGAGCTTGGAGGGCCCTTGTAACATCAATACGAAATTTCCCTGACATTCCCCGATCTTTGCAGGAGTAGCAGCTGCGTGAGTCTGCTGGTGGAAAAAACAGCAGGGACCTGCTGGGGCAGAAATGGAAGAGCACACATGCTGTGTAGGGTGAATTGTAAGGGATTCATCTTGCTGGTTCTGAAAAAGAGCTACACTAGTGGCCAGTTAATTCGGGGGCACAATTTAAAGTGCCACTGAAGTCCTCTGTGGTCTGGGATCAAGGTATCAACATCGAACTCGCTCCAAGGTATCAAAGTCTCCAACGCGCCAATACCAGCTTTCCTATCAATTGTCACCATTGCTCTGAGAATCCACACCTTCAGAAGTGAACGGGGTGATCGGAGAGTTACCGTTCCTGAACATAAGAACATAAGAACATAAGGACAAGCCAGCTGGATCAGACCAGAGTCTATCTAGTCCAGCTCTCTGCTACTTGCAGTGGCCCACCAGGTGCCATTGGGAGCTCATACTCGCAGTGGCCCACCAGGTGCCATTGGGAGCTCCTGAAAGGTGTAACTCTAGGAATTGCCAGAAACTCTATGGTAAGAACTTCCTTTAGCTGCCTCGTTCAAGGCTGGGATGGGCCTGCTGTAGATAGGGAGGCTGGCACCCAAGTCATTAGCCCACCAGACCTTCGACAAGCCCGCCCACCCACCCACCTTCTTTCACGTATGCCCCGCCATAACTTGATTTATGTCTCCAGAAGTAAGTTTCGAGCTCTCCATGCGACATTCTATAGCTCTCCTTCACTAGAACGGAATGACAGAATTTCAAATGACATCAAATTTTGTTCCCATTGTACAACCTTCTGCCAAGGTGTGCTAATAAAAAAAGTTTGAATAATTAGAACAAGAACATGGGCTAAACGTGGGCTTTCCACAAAGAAGTCCTTTGTCTTCTCAATTTTTTTTTCAAAAAGAGACAACCTCATCATGAGAAAATGTTATGATAATGTATTACCATGCTGAGTTAATTGTCAATTTTAAGTTACTTAAGTGTAGCTTAATGATATGCGGCAGCATTTATTTTAAACTCTAATTGTTATTAATGGATGGAAGGGAAAAAAATGAAACCAATTTCCCTGCACTTGAAAGTGGATGTTGGGTAGAAGTAAGTGTACAAAATTCTAAAAATAACCAATCCTCTTTTCTTATTGTAGGACATGTATGTGTGGTTTGAAATGGTGACACAGTGTTATAGCTTCCTTTGAAGGATGTGATTCAGATCAGTTTTTCCCATGACATGAAATATATAAACAGATACCTCCTAATGTGTTCTGGTGAAAAATAACGGCAACATTAAACACTGCTAAAGAGGCAGTGGTGGGATCCAAAAATTTTAGTAACAGGTTCCCAGGGTGGTGGGATTCAAACTGTGGCGTAGCGCCAATGGGGCTGAGCGGGGCACGTTGGGGGTGTGACTGGGCATTCCGGGGGCGGGACATTCCTGGGCGGGGCTGTGGCAAGGATGCAGCCGCTGTGCCGGTCCTTGGGCAGGAAACGAATGCACGCAGGCGCAGGGTGCCGCACACGCCAGTGTACCTCCTGCTAGACTGCTTCAAGTTCTGCGCGCTACTGCTGAGAGGAGGGACATAACTAAGGCTAAAAACACATGGTAAAATCACCAATTAATAACCCCCTCTCGGCACACACAAATAATTAGTAACCTACTCTCGGGAACCTGTGAGAACCTGCTGGATCCCACCTCTACAAAGAGGGTTTCAAAACCCCTCATACTATGATTTAAACAATCTTACAATCTCTCTAGGGCATAGGTGTCAAACTCGTGGCCCTCCAGATGTTATGGACTACAGTTCCCATCATCCCCTGTCTGCATGATGCTGGCAGGGGATGATGGGAACTGTAGTCCATAACATCTGGAGGGCCGCAAGTTTGACACCTGTGCTCTAGGGTAAGTGGCCATGAATCATCCTGTCCTGTCAAGAGAAGAGTAAATCACAAAGGTTTATTGTTTGTGTTGCATTTTCAATCCTATCTTTCCTCAAAGGAGCTCGGGGCACCATGTGTGCCCCTCCCATATATATTTTTTATCATCACTGTAATCCTGTGAGGTAGCTTAGCCTGAGGAAGTATGAATGACTTATGGTCACTGGGTAGCATTGCTAGGAAGTGCATGGCAGCTGTCAGGAGGGTTGTGAGGGAGGGCCAGTGTCCCAGAGGCATAGTTCCAAGGGGCGTGGACAGGGGCGTTCCGGGGTGGGACTGGGGTGTAATGGGGCGGGACAGGGGCAGAAAACACACTGGTGCACCGAGCGCTTTCCCCCCTTGCTACACCTCTGCAGCGTCCCGAGAGAAAAATAAGGCCTTGTGTACTTACAAGAAGTTTTTACCATAAACTGGGCAAAGGAAGATGGCAAACTCTGGTTTAGGAAATTCCCGGGGATTTGGGGGAGGAGCCTGGGTAGGCGTAGGTGTAGGGGCTCAGCAGGGATCTAGAACAGGCCACCCTCCAAAGCAACCTGGGCCCTCATAAGAACATAAGAACTAGCCTGCTGGATCAGACCAGAGTCCATCTAGTCCAGCACTCTGCTACTTGCAGTGGCCCACCAGGTGCCTTTGGGAGCTCACATGCAGGAGGTGAAAGCAATGGCCTTCTGCTGCTGCTGCTCCCAAGCACCTGGTCTGCTAATTCATTTGCAATCTGAGATCAAGGAGGATCAAGATTGGGAGCCATAGATCGACTTCTCCTCCATAAATCTGTCCAAGCCCTTTTTAAAGCTATCCAGGTTAGTGGCCATCACCACCTCCTGTGGCAGCATATTCCAAACACCAACCACACGTTGCGTGAAGAAGTGTTTCCTTTTATTAGTCCTAATTCTTCCCCCCAGCATTTTCAATTAATGCTTCCTGGTACCTGGGATGCCTCCTGTACCTGGGATCTCACGCATGCAAAACAGACACCCTCCCGCTAAGCCGTGCCCCCTCTCCAAGTCCAGGACCAGGTCCTGTGGTCCGTTATTCCTAATCGAACCAGGAGCCAGACTGACAAACAAACAGACTGACAAACCAGGAGTCAGACTGACAAACAAAACAACCCCTTAGTGAGACAGAATGAGTTAGACAGCGATAACAAGGCTCATTGCAAGCAACCAGCGCTTGATCAAGAGCAGCTGATTATTTGAAATGTGTTCCACCATGCTCATGTCTTATGGCATCTATTTTGGAGGAGACGCCGATGTCTCATTAGCGCTTTTCCTCTTTGCAGCGACAATTCGGGAATGATGCATAAATCTTTGATATCCCTCCCCCCCTCCTACAGCTGGGAAATCGAGGTGTCTCTTCTCTTCTCGGTTGAAGGTGGCTCATCCTCATTAGGAAAGAGGACACTTGATTATATTTCCAGGTGGCATCAAAAGCCACGACAATCCCAAAAACTGTTAAACTCGGCAGTGTTTCGACTGGAAAGTTCTTCCAGGGGTGGGGGGGGGGGGAGAGAAAAGAAGAGTGTCATGGGTTTTTTTGAAAGAATATAAAAAGATATTTCAGCTTTGCCACACGCAGGCAAATGCTCCAGCTACTAAGGACTTGGGAGACAAAACCCAGGAGAAGAATGTGAGCGTTGTATCATCTTATTTACATAATTTGTTAACTTGTGTAGTTTTGCAAAGCCACTTCAGTATGCTATCCAGTGAGCTTCATTAATAAACGTCCCCTCTGTATATACCGTTGAAAGGGCCCAGACTGATAACTGTGCTACGTCTTCTAAACACAAGCAGGATTTGTAGCAAGGTGAACGTACTGTGGAATAACGATGGTTTCCTCACAAACTTTTGGAAGCAGTTGGCAGGGTGGGGGTGGAATCGGCATTCTTCAGCTCTTTCCATCTTGCTGGGAAAAGTGAAGAGTCACTCACGGCTTTTAAACACAGGGGTTTAGACACCTGAAGATCTTCAGGTTTCCCAACTGTAGCTGCTAAAACAACTTTCTAACATGCATAGGTGGGCGTTGTGGGTTTTTGAGGCTGTGTGTGCAGTGGTGGGATCCAAAAATTTTAGTAATAGGTTCTCATGGTGGTGAGATTCAATGGGGCTGGGCGGGGCACGACAGGGGCGTGGCCGGGCATTCCGGGGGTGGGGCATTAATAATTTCTCTGTTACTGTAAAAAACTCTTACTGTAAAAAAAAAGTTCCTAATTTCCAGCTGGTATCTTTCTATCCATAATTTAAACTCATTATAGCAAGTCCTATCGTCTACTGCCAACAGAAACAACTACTTCTCCTCTAATTGACTGCCTGTCAAATACTTAATACTTTCAAATACTTAATTTTGTTTCTAGAAATCAAAAGAAATAGTACTTTCCTTAAACAAGGGAACTTCTTTACCATATTTCTAAAACATGTTTTTAAAACAGCCCAACAGGGAGAATTATCCCGTTTTCTACCTTCGCTAACCAGCCACATAGGAAACAACAGGACTTTATGATTTTTGGACCTAATGGAATTTCTAATGGAAAAGCAGACCCAATTAGTAACCCCCTCTCGGCACACACAAATAATTAGTAACCCACTCTCGGGAACTGGTGAGAACCTGCTGGATCCCACCTCTGTGTGTGGCTGTCAGATCACAGCCACACGGCCTGAAAACCAACAACACCCGGTTGATTCTAGCTGTGAAAACCTTTGACAATACAATGCATATGTGCATTGCCATGGAAAAGCAATTGGTTATTGTGTTCCCAGATAGTATAGCCAGCAGGGTCTCACTGATGCTAAGATTGCCTGGTCTCTCCTGGCCACCAGGTGGGGATGGGGAGGAGGGTACAGTTGCCAGATTTAGGTTGGGAAACTCTTGGAGATGTGGGGGAGGGGCCTGGAGATGAAAGGGGCCCCAGAGCGGTATGGTGCCATAGATTCTGTCCCCCAAAGCATCCGTTTTATCCAGGGAATCTGATCTCTGTAGTCTGGAGATGATTGGTAACTCCGAGGGATCCCCTGGCCCCACCTGGAGGGTGGCACCCTTAACTGATGCACTTGGCAAATTGCTTAAAAAACCACAAAACATTTCTAGCTGCCAAAGATGCAGGGCAAAAAACAGCCGGTGTGGGGGCATGGTGGGGGCGTGGCAGGGGAGAAGGTGTGCCCCACGCGCAGTTCCCCCTAGCTCCGGCCTTGGCTCATATCAGCTATCAGCAAGGATTGGGAATGACATGGTCATAGCCTTTCATAGGTGTCAGCAGTGGCGTAGGAGGTTAACAGCTCATGTATCTAATCTGGAGGAACCGAGTTTGATTCCCCGCTCTGCCGCCTGAGCTGTGGAGGCTTATCTGGGAGATTCAGATTAGCCTGTGCACTCCCACACACGCCAGCTGGGTGACCTTGGGCTAGGCACAGCTTTCCGGAGCTCTCTCAGCCCCACCTACCTCACAGGGTGTTTGTTGTGAGGGGGGAAGGGCAAGGAGATTGTCAGCCCCTTTGAGTCTCCTGCGGGAGAGAAAGGGGGGATATACATCCAAACTCCTCCTCCTCCTCCTCCTTTTCTTCTTCTTCTTCTTCTTCTTCTTCTTCTTCTTCTTCTTCTTCTTCTTCTTCTTCTTCTTCTTCAAACTCGCGGTCCTCCAGATGTTATGGACTACAGTTCCCATCATCCCCTGCCAGCATGATGCAGAAACTGGCAAATCTCAGTGAAACCAGAAACGTTTCATTTCTGAATTTTAAAACTAGACATGGTTATAAAAGTGACACCTGGAGTTGCCATATAGTGTCACCCAAAGCAAAACTTGGGTGTTATCATCTGAACAATTTCAAGGGAACGAGCATCACTGAGATCCAGTACTTAGGGTTGCCAACTCTGGGTTGAGAAATTCCTGGAGATTTAAAGGTGAGCCCTAGGGAAAGGATAGGATTGCCCTCCTCCAGGTGGGTCTAACAAAAAACAACAACAACCCAGGAGTGCAACCAAATGCTATATTAGTAAGTTTGGCACATGTTTTAACAATCAATTTTTATTCATCCAAGCAATTTACATTGATATAATGAAATTTGCTACTCTTTTCACAATTCAGTCAGAATAGACGTACATCTAAACATGCCATTTGTTGTCTCTTTAAATACTATTTCTTTCTCCTTGTTTTCGGTCCTGACAGGAGCCGGTTTCTCCTTGTTTCTCTCAATGGCTTATTCACGGGACTTGCAACCTCTGCTTGTTTTCCTCTAACTTATGAGGAACAAGAGCATTAAGACTACTATGTCTCTACATAGCTGGTTCCCAGATAAGATTGCATGTTAACAACCTATGGAAATTTCAAACTAAAGATTAGATTGAGGATTACAAGCATTCGTTGCAAGCAAGATCAACTGTGCCCTCTATTAGGAAATATACATCAGAGGGAAATAAGCGGAGATTACAAGGCCCTTGAATAAGCCTTGAAGCGAACCGAGGAGAAACCGGCTCCTGTCGGGACAGAAAACAAGCAGAAAGATATAGTCTTTAAAGAGACAACACACAGCATATTTAGACTCATGCTCAGGTGTATGTCTCCTCCAGGTGAAGGCTGGAGTTCTCCCAGAATTACAACTGATCTTCAAAAATTCCTGAAGGAAATGGCAACTGCTGAGGGTAGACTCCAGAGGTGGGATCCAGCAGGTTCTCACCAGTTCCCGAGAGTGGGTTACTAATTATTTGTGTGTGCCGAGAGGGGGTTACTAATTGGGTCTGCTTTTCCGTTAGAAATTCCATTAGGTCCAAAAATCATCAAGTCCTGTTGTTTCCTATGTGGCTGGTTAGCGAAGGTAGAAAACGGGATCATTCTCCCTGTTGGGCTGTTTTAAAAACATGTTTTAGAAATAGGGTAAAGTTCCTTGTTTAAGGAAAGTATATTTCTTTTGATTTCTAGAAACAAAATTAAGTATTTGAAAGTATTAAGTATTTGACAGGAATTCAATTCGAGGAGAAGTAGTTGTTTCTGTTGGCAGTAGACGATAGGACTTGCTAGAATGAGTTTAAATTATGGACAGAAAGATACCAGCTGGAAATTAGGAACTTTTTTTACAGTAAGAGTTTTTTACAGTAACAGAGAAATTATTAATGCCCCGCCCCCGGAATGCCCAGAATACACCCTTCTTGTGCCCCGCCCAGACACAACCTACAGAAAGTAGGCAATAGGAAGTATTACTCCTGGGTGAAAATTTGCAAGTTCCTTAAACAATACTTACTACATCACCCTGGCCATGTTTCCAGATGGTACCTTTCCTACTCAGACTTGCAAAAGATTTAGGAGAAGGTAGATAGTTGCAGAAATATGTAATGTTCTGACTATCACTGATCCTTCAGGAAGGCCAGGCTATAGCACAGATTAATATAGAACACTCTTGAGCAGAAATTTCATTCATCTATCTTGAGATCTTCACCTTAAGATCTTACTTTTAATCAAAAATCTCCATTAGATATTTCAGATGCTTCTTAGCAGATCATTTTATTTAAATAACAGTGGAAAGCAAAATTTAGCCATGACCAAGATGGGTTTGCTAAAAGCAGTGTGAACTGTCGTCTGCATTTAATTTCAGTAAACACCCAACAACTGAATATTTAATAGGGAAATTTCTTTTGAATTAATGCTCCATATTCAGAAAGGCAACATGCCCATCCTACTCTTAAAAAAACACAGGAAAAACCACATTTAGCTTGTTTCAAACCCAAAGGCACCAAAATCAATATTTCATGATAATGAAAACAAAGCGTTGTGAAAAGTTGTGTTTTCAAAAGACTGATCTTGGTTCCCAAATCTCAGAGCAGCAAACCTACTTCCTGAAAAAAACAGAGAAGAGTCGGCTTTGAAAGCCTAGAAAGAGCTGCAGACTTCGGGTGGAAGAGACCTGGAGGTTTGTGGGATAGAATATAGGGAAGGAAGGGACCTTATTGGTATATAATGTCAAGGAGTCAACCCTCCAAAGCAGCCATTTTCTTCAGGGGAATCAGTTGCAATATTGGAAGATATCCAGGTAGCACCTGGAGATTGGCAACGCTAAACCTAAGCAGGTAACGAAGAAGAAGAAGAAGAAGAAGAAGAAGAAGAAGAAGAAGAAGAAGAAGAAGAAGAAGAAGAAGAGGAGGAGGAGGAGTTGGTTTTTATGCCCCACTTTTCTCGACCTTGAAGGAGTCTCAAAGCAGCTTGAAATTCTCTTTCCTTCCTCTTCCCAGAACAGATACCTTGTGAGGCAGGTGGGGCTGAGAGAGTTCTGAGAGAACTGTGACTGGCCCAAGGTCTCCTAGCAGACTTCATGTGTTCACCAGATTAGAGTCCGCCGTTCATATGGAGACGTGGGGAATCAAACCTGGTTCTCCAGATTAGAGTCCTCCGCTCTTAACCACAACACCATTGATGTATCCTTAGGGTGGAGCTGAGCAAATTGGCTGGGCAAATTTTTTACAACAAAAATGTAGGTTTAGCATGATTACATGTCTTTCTTGGCCCAGTGAGAAAGACTGTTTGACAATGAGCGTTTGAAACTGTCCTGTACAGAGCCAGACCATTCATCTTTTCTAGCTTAGCAGACCTGATCCTGTCCAACAGTGGCTTTCCAAAGTCCCCAGCATAAATATTGCCCAGCCTGTCTTCAAGAGGTCTGCTGAGATAAAAACTTCAGGCCAGTCTCGGAGCTACAAGGGGGTGGGATTGCGTGTCGTGCACCGGGTGCACGTCTGGGGGCGCAAAAAAATTGCCCCTCCCCCTTTCCCCCCGCCCCCCCACGGCGCCCCCCCTTCCCACATTTACCTTAGTTTCTTTCCTTTTTCAGAACTTTTTCAGGCTGCAAAAGGCCTGTTCGCAGTAAAAATGGCCTGAGGAACTACAGTTCTCAGGAGACCTTGGGGCTCACAAGGTCTCCTGGGAAGTATAGTTCGCATCAGGGCATTTTTACTGAGAACAGGCCTTTTGCAGCCTGAAAAAGTTCTGAAAAAGGAAAGAAACTAAGGTAAGTGTGGGAAGCGGGGAAGGGGGGCGCCGCGGGGGGGATGGGGGGGCGGAAAATTAGAATGCGCACCTGGCGCAGTTTGGCCCAGCTACACCTCTGCTTCAGGGCGGAACCTGGCATCTTTTGTATTCAAAGCCAGTTTGACCACTGATCCATGACACTTCCTGAAAGAGACGTCAAATTCAAAAGTTCCGCAAAGGTCGATTTGGGACAGAAAGCATGTTGGGGCAAGAAATCTTGTCCAGACTCACTTCCTGTTTGTGGCAGGCCAAGAGGGGAGCCGCGTCGGGGCAAGATTTTCTTGTCCCGGTGCTTTTCCTCTTGCCCCATGAGTGCTTCTCGCTTGCCCCATGAGCACTTCTAGCATGACTTTTCATGCCAGAACAGGGTGAGGCTGGGGAACGCGGGCAGTGGGTAATCAGCCAATGTCAACACGTTTGTCCTGTCCCACCAAGTAACAGCTGACTTGTGGCAATTTTACAGGGTTTTTAAGGCAGGAGACTAACGGAGCTGGTTTGCCATTTCCTTGCTCTCCGAAGCAACTCTGGACTTTTCTTAGTGGTCTCCCATCAAAATACTAACCAGGGCCAACCCTTCTTAACCTTTGATCTCTAATATGATCAGTCTAGCCTGAGTCATCCAGGTCAGGTCAAAAGACAGTGATGGTTTGCCATTGTATAGCAACCCTCGTTTTCCTTGGTGGTCTTCCATCCAAATACTGACCTGGGTTTAGATTCTGAGATCTCACGAAATCTAGCTAGCCTGGGCCATCCAGGTGAGGGTCCTGTCCAACCTAAAAGTTCAGAAGTGACTTCAGGTGGCCTTCATTCATAAATACATTCTTGGAGATGCACACACAAACACACACATAAAGCTGCTTAAAATTGAATCAAACCATTGGTCCATCAAAGATCAGTATCGCCTACTCTGATTGGCAGTAGCTCTCCAAGGTTCACAGACAGAAGTTTTCACATCACTCCCCTCCTGGTCCTTTTAAAACTAAACATGCTGGGGATTGAACCTGGAACCTTCTGCATGCCCAGCAGATGCAGCCAGGGGTCTGCAGCCTGCGGCTCTCCAGATGTTCATGGACTACAATTCCCATCAGCCTATCAATTCCCAATTGGCCAGGGGTCTGCAGCCTGCGGCTCTCCAGATGTCCATGGACTACAATTCCCATCAGCCCATCAATTCCCAATTGGCCAGGGGTCTGCAGCCTGCGGCTCTCCAGATGTTCATGGACTACAATTCCCATCAGCCCATCAATTCCCAATTGGCCAGGGGTCTGCAGCCTGCGGCTCTCCAGATGTTCATGGACTACAATTCCCGTCAGACCATCAATTCCCAATTGGCCAGGGGTCTACAGCCTGCGGCTCTCCAGATGTTCATGGACTACAATTCCCATCAGCCCATCAATTCCCAATTGGCCAGGGGTCTGGAACCTGTGGCTCTCCAGATGTTCATGGACTACAATTCCCATCAGCCCATCAATTCCCAATTAACCAGGGGTCTGCAGCCTGCGGCTCTCCAGATGTTCATGGACTACAATTCCCATCAGCCCATCAATTCCCAATTGGCCCGGGGCCTGCAGCCTGTGGCTCTCCAGATGTTCATGGACTACAATTCCATCAGCCCATCAATTTCCAATTGGCCAGGGGTCTGCAGCCTGCGGCTCTCCAGATGTTCATGGACTACAATTCCCATCAGCCCATCAATTCCCAATTGGCCATGATGGCAGGGGCTGATGGGATTTGGAGTCCATGAACATCTGGAGAGCCACGGGTTGCAGACCCCTGCCCTGAGCCATAGCCCTCTTCCCTCCCACACAAGATGTCATGTCACATTTCAACAAGGCATCGATTGATGCTTGGATCCCTAGATGTCTTTAATTTTCCTTAGGAACAGTTACAAGGGAGACAATTTAAAGTGGTGTTACGGTGCTACGGTATGGGCGGAGGGTTACAGCCTCTCCTTGCCATTTCCTATATAGAAACTGCTACCCTTGAGCAGTTATAAATCCTAATAAAGGAAAGGGGGGGGGGAGAAACAGGTTGTCCATCCTTACCAGCCTGGGGAGGCAATTTTTCTTAGGAAAACGGTATGGGAGGAAGAAAGAATTAATCCTCCCATCCCAACACCGCAGCTGCCATCCATCTCTTGCCCCACGGCTGTTTTTAAAGAAAATTAAAGACGGTTGGATTGTCAGCGCAATCCTGAACGGAGCTGCAGTCTTCTAAGGCCACTGGCTTCAAAGGATTCAGAAGGGCGGAACTCTGTTTAGGACGGCACCACGAATCTCCAGGGGCCCATCTAAGCTGCCTTCTCACTGTTAACTGTATCACACCTGTTACCTGGAGGAGATTCATGGCTGGCAGCCGTTATTAAGCATTTGTTGAATCCTCAAGTGAGCAGCAGGCCCTCTCTCAGGTGAGAATTCATGAGGTCGTTTTATGGTTCAGGCTTTTAAATGGATTGGATACCCAATGGGGGATTGACAGACGACGGAGTTCCATCACCAGACGACGTCTACTGGTCTTCTTCCAAAATGGAGAATACCGAAGTCGCTCCTTGGCCAAGTGTAATCTCATCCCTGCTTTCTTGCTTAGCCTGAACTTGTTCACATCTCTTGCTTTTACAAAGCAATCCTAGACGGAGTTACACCCTGACTGTTCAATTACATACCGGTAATCAATTGAACTGAATTATTTATTATGGTCCCCAAGCTGTCAGGACTGCAACTCCCAACATGCACCAGTTCCCGCCTTTTTCCAAAAAGTGCGGGAAAGCAAACTGAACAGCTACATCCCACTGGAGCTTCAGAACCAATGGGAGACCAGGAGCTGGGAGGAGGGGAAAAGCTGATTGGTTGATGTCTGTTTTTGTAAAGAGTTTAAATACTGGAACTGAGGACATGAATCCTCAGTTCCAGCACCCTGTACCTAGGGCAACATATATCAATACAGTTCTTTTTAAGCTGCTTTGTTGGAGTGTGTTCAGCCTTACACAAGCGATCCTAAAGCATGCACTATAGAAGCAATGCCTGACCTGGATAGCCCTAGGCTAGCCTGATCTTGACAGATCTCAGAAGCTAAGCAGGGTCAACCCTGGTTAATATTTGGATGGGCTACCATAAGGAATACCAGGGTTGTGACATAGGGCAAAGCACCTCTGAACATCTCTTGCCTTGAAAACCCTATGGGGTCGCGATAAGTCAGCTATGACAAGCGGGGTTACCATAAGTCAGCTATGACTTGATGGCTCCAAAAATAGCAGCAATGAGATATAAACCCGTATTAAAACTGCATTAAAATAAGCATGTAGAATCCATTAAATTAATCTAGAGCAGCGACAGGCTCTAGCGGCTGTGCAGAATTTGGCCTCTCAGTCCATGACCCAAGGATCACGGTCTGAGAGAAGAGAGGCTGTGTATGAATCCTCAGATCGATCTGGCATTTTTTTTGAAGAAGAAGAGGAATAATAAAATCTTCTCTGAGAGCACAATAAAAAGGGCAATGTAACAGTAGGTTCCCCACAGTTTCAATTTCTCCGCTTTCACAAGGATATATATATGTTGCTGAAATGGCACTCCTCGGTATCTTCCTGGCAAAAGGGCACGAGGTGGACT
The DNA here is from genome assembly GCF_021028975.2 of Sphaerodactylus townsendi. Taxonomy (NCBI): domain Eukaryota; kingdom Metazoa; phylum Chordata; class Lepidosauria; order Squamata; family Sphaerodactylidae; genus Sphaerodactylus; species Sphaerodactylus townsendi. The sequence goes on from NC_059430.1 coordinate 15,377,912, forward strand.
CTTGAATCAGATATTATAAATGCATTTAAGCTAGCAAAATATGAAGATTATACTTATGGGAGTTTAGGAAGCATGTTCTCATCCTTAGTAGTTGCAGCATCCTCTCCTTGCAGTGATGTAACACCAAGGGGGGGAATGTGCAACGCACTAGGCGTGCGCCCTTGTGGGGACAAGGTGGGGGCATGAGGTGGCGTTCCGGGGTCATTCTGGGGTGAGTCAGGAGCAGACGGGCACGTGGCAGGGGCGCATGGCACACGCATGACCCCGGGCACAGTTACCCCTCGCTCCACCCCTGTTTCCTTTTCATAATATACATGTGCATGGAAGTACAATCAAGTTGCAACCAACTTATGGTGACCTCAGCAAGAGGCTTTCATGTTAAGTGAAAAGTAGAGGTGGTTTGCCATTGTCTTCCTCTGCAGAGCCTTCCTTAGACATCTCTCTTCCAAGAACTGACTCAGCTTAGCTTCCAACTTATGGTAACCCAACAAGGGGCTTCCGAGACCAATGAGAAGCGGAGGTGGTTTGCCATTGCCTTCCTCTGCAGAGCCTTTCCTTAGACATCTCTCTTCCAAGAACTGACTCAGGTTAGCTTCCAACTTATGGTAACCCAACAAGGGGCTTCCAAGACCAATGAGAAGCAGAGGTGGTTTGCCATTGCCTTTCTCTGCAGAGCCTTCCTAAGACATCTCTCTTCCAAGAACTGACTCTGCTTAGCTTCCAACTTATGGTAACCCAACAAGGGGCTTCCAAGACCAATGAGAAGCAGAGGTGGTTTGCCATTGCCTTCCTCTGCAGAGCCTTTCCTTAGACATCTCTCTTCCAAGAACTGACTCAGGTTAGCTTCCAACTTATGGTAACCCAACAAGGGGCTTCCAAGACCAATGAGAAGCAGAGGTGGTTTGCCATTGCCTTTCTCTGCAGAGCCTTCCTAAGACATCTCTCTTCCAAGAACTGACTCTGCTTAGCTTCCAACTTATGGTAACCCAACAAGGGGCTTCCAAGACCAATGAGAAGCAGAGGTGGTTTGCCATTGCCTTCCCCTGAAAAGTCTTCTTTCATGGTCTCCCATCCAAGTACCACCACTGCTTAGCTTCGGAGATCTGAAGACATCAGTCTATATCATACCACTCCCTCTCTCTTTTTCTGACGTATAATATTTTAAGCCCTAACAGTCATGGCTTTCGAGCATTCAATCCAAAATATCTGTGCAGTTCTTGCTTTAAATGTTTATGGGCCATAGACTGGATTGCTGTCACGACCCCATCTCTCTCCACATAATATAGTTGTCCCTTCCATGTCATGCCTGTCACAATTGCTGTTTCGGGATATCGTGGGTCAGCATGGAAAAGTTCATTAAATGGAAATTTTAATAACTGTTTAATAAAATAAATGAATTTTTGCAAAATTAAATTTGTAGTAAAACAACTGTGGTTCAAAGCAGGTTATGGCAACCTTTCACATGACATCTTGGGGGATCTTTCTTGCAGCGATCTTTCCTTCTTGAGTGACATATGGTTTTCCAGCTTGGGGGGGGCACCACACCCCTAATCCCTACAATGTGGAAGAGAAAACTGTACACCTCTATCTGGATCTTCCTCCAAGGAGCTCACAAGGGTGACTTTATCTGGATCTTCCATCAAGGAGCTCACAAGGGTGACTTTATCTGGATCTTCCCTCAAGGAGCTCACAAAGGTGACTATCTGGATCTTCCTCCAAGGAAGAGCCCCTTTATCTGGATCTTCCTCCAAGGAAGAGCCTCTTGGAAATTGGGCGGTCTATAAATTCAAATAATAAATAAATAAATAAATAAATAAATAAATAAATAAATAAATAAATAAGGGGCTCACAAGGGTGGCTTTATCTGGATCTTCCCTCAAGGAACTCACAAGGGTGACTTTATCCAGATCTTCCCTTGAGGAGCTCACAAGGGTGACTTTATCTGGATCTTCTCCAAGGAGCTCACAAGGGTGTACATGAATCTCCCTTCTTCATTTTATCTTTAAAAAGAAGCCTGTGACAAAGATTAAATGAATACAGAGTGACTGGTCCAAAGTCTAGATATCCCAGTTCCTAGTCTGATCAGACCAAAGGCCCATCAGGTTCAGTATTCTTGCTCCACAGTGGTTGACCAGTGGCCTATAGGAAGCCCACTAATTTATTTATTTATTTATTTATTTATTTATTTATTTATTTCTGAGGCTTTTATACCGCCCCATCCCCGAAGGGCTCTGGGCGGTGCACAACAAACAAAAGCAACAGTACAGAATAGTTAAAACTATTAAAAAAAGAAGAAGAAGAAGAGGAGGAGGAGGAGGAGGAGGAGGAGGAGTTTGAATTTATATCCCCCCTTTCTCTCCTGCAGGAGACTCAAAGGGGCTTACAATCTCCTTGCCCTTCCCCCCTCACAACAAACACTCTGTGAGGTAGGTGGGGCTGAGAGAGCTCCGAGAAGCTGTGACTAGCCCAAGGTCACCCAGCTGGCGTGTGTGGGCGTGTACAGACTAATCTGAATTCCCCAGAGAAGCCTCCACAGCTCAGGCGGCAGAGCTTGGAATCAAACCTGGTTCCTCCAGATTAGATACACGAGCTCTTAACCTGCTACGCCACTATTACTCATTTAATGCCAATTATATGTGGAATCCCGCATTTGGAGTCAACACTGAAGCTGAAAGTAGTAAAAAAAAAAAATGGCTTGGAGACAGAACCAAAACTGTTGTTTTTCTGGAAGACTGCAACAGCATAGTCCCTGCCCCTGTGCTCCCGAGCAACTTATAGATTGGGCGGAATAGATATCCATCATGACTAATAGCTTCTGACAACCCTGTCCTTCATGAATTTTTCCACATATTTTTGAAAACCTTCCAAGCTGGTGGTCATCATCACATACTGTGGTGGTGAGTTCCCCAGTTTAGATATACACAGTGTGAAGAAGTGTTTCCACCATTAATCTTCAGTGGATGACTCTGGGTTCCAGTACTATGGGAACCAGAATCGATGTCGGCCCTCATTCTACCCTCAAAATGCTGCCCCTGTTGAGTATGGAGTCAAGTTTCACAGAGACACATTTTCCTAAGACCTGAGCTATACACCCGGGAGAATCACATAATATCATTTTTGTAGGCTGCAATTCTTTAGAATGAAGATGAGGGATTATATCCTAATAAACTTCTAATGCAAAAATTAATTAGAACTGAGCACAAATGTGAAGGGCGATTATTAGGAGAAAATTTCCACTAAAGCACTTTCCCTTTGCTGGTGATTTAAGAGAGTTGTTGAAAAGTCAGGAGCCATTCATACAGTTGCGGCCATAAATCTATCTCTAGCTCCTTTTGAGCGATAACCATGCTCACTCAGGATAGGACCACTGAAGCCATGTGATAATACAAGAAGCCCAATCTGATTTGATATGTGATGACATCAGTATTTCCAGGGGGGAAGACAGAGGCGTAGAAAGGGGGAAAAGCACCTGGTGCACCGGTGTGTCCTCCGCCCCCGTCCCGACCTGGAATGCCCCCAGAATGCCCTCACCACACCCCCAAAGGGGCGCGCGCCCGGTGCGTCGTGCACCCCCCTCCCACCGCCCCCTTGGAGCTACGCCTCTGGGAAAAGATAATTTACAAACGAATGAACGAACAAACAAACATCAAAGCAATAGCTGACTGGGGTTGCAAACAGGCAGGCAGGAAGGATGGTATGGGTGAACTGGAATATAATTTTGAATCATGAAAAAACCCTTTGTACTGAAAATCAAGATCTACAAACCTGCTCTTTCCTGATACTTTGTAGTTTTGTTTGCTCTGGGAACCCTGTTGTTTCGCCTAGTTCATTGCTAGCATGCTAGATGTGTTTGCATTGTTCATACAATTTTCACCACACTAAACATTTGACTCCCTTTGCGTGCCATACACCATTTAGACGTTTTCAATCCCCCTTTGGGGGAGGGCGGTTTATAAACCCAATTAATAAATAATAAATAAATAATAATTAATGTAAAAAACAGCAATTGGTTGTGATGGGAGTATTTCTATCAAATTGTCTTAACAAGGCTGGGAAGGACCTTTCACACTGGAAATAGAACTTTCTAACTAAAACATGAAATTTGGTAGTATCACTAGAAGAAGAAGAAGAAGAAGAAGAAGAAGAAGAAGAAGAAGAAGAAGAAGAAGAAGAAGAAGAAGAAGAAGAAGAAGAAGAAGAAGAAGAAGAAGAGGAGGAGGAGGAGGAGGAGGAGGAGGAGGAAGAGTTTGGATTTATAGCCACTTTCTCTCCTGTAGGAGACTCAAAGGGGCTTAAAATCTCCTTTCCCTTCTCCCCTCACAACAAACACCCTGTGAGGTGGGTGGGGCTGAGAGAGCTCTGAGAAGCTGTGACTAGCCCAAGGTCACCCAGATAGCATGTGTGGAAGTGCACAGGCTAATTTGAATTCCCCAGATAAGCCTCCACAGCTCAGGCGGCAGAGTGGGGAATCAAACCCGGTTCCTCCCATTAGAATGCAGCTGCTCTTAAACACTATGCCACTGCTGCTCCTACTACTAATATTTGGTGCAATGCAAATACAGAAAACTAGCATACATGTGCCATGAGATCTGTCAGTGCTTGCTCCACAATGCTAATTTTCTATATGCAGAGAACATGGGGAATTTGATCATCTAATGGTAGTCTGAACCTACCAATTATCTTCAGTTATCTACAGGCCAAACTGCTTGTAGGAAAGTGTCACCAAGTCACAGTCAACACAGCAAATTCACACGGGTTTCGAGGAAAGAGATGAAGAGAGGTGGTTTGCCATTGCCTACTTCTGTGTAGCAATTCTGGAACTTCCTTAGTAGTCCCCAGGTCAAACGACATGTAACATTTTCTAATGAGTTGGTTTTGGGTTCAGAGCACTGAATAATGTTGCTCCAAAATGGGGCAAACAACTTCCCTCTGGGTATTAGGGAGGAAGGCCTTCCTTCCCCCTCACAGTGGCACCAAACTGAATTGGATGTCTTTATTTAAATTGAATAATAAAGTGGAGATCTTTCTTTTATCCCAGTGATGGCGAACCTTTTTGAGACCGAGTGCCCAAATTGCAACCCAAACCCCACTTATTTATCGCAAAGTGCCAACCCGGCAATTTAACCTAAATGCTGAGGTTTTCGTTTAGAAAAAAATGGTTGGCTCCCTCTTCCTTTGCCCCACCAGCTCGAGCAGGGGCCAGCCTGCTCTAGCCTCCAGCAAGTCCCGCACACACTGCTCTGTGCCTCTCTAGCATCTCTGCCTCCTCTGCGCTCCCCCCCCCCCGGGCAGCAACCCCCGGAGCACAGGCACCAGGCCCACCAGTCGAGTCTTCCCTGCTCACTGCGGTGTGCACATGTCGTTCTCAGTGGCCCAGGCCAGCCTAGATGTGTGTGTGGGGGGATGATTTTCTGCCCCCACATGATGAACTCTGTGTGAGCATGCCCACAGAGAGGGCTCCGAGTGCCACCTCTGGAACCAGTGCCATAGGTTCGCCATCGCTGTTTTATTCAATTCATGAGATACCCTTCCCATATGGGCTCAGGGCATTGTACAACATCAAACATAATAAATACAGTAAAATCTCATTAATAATTTGGGCAATTTGGTGAGACAGCATCATAAAACCATTTAAGAGAAGGGTAATAAAAATATACCTATCAAACCCCATTCTTACTAGTCTAAAGGAAGGGAAGGGAGGGAAAGGGAAGGGAAGGGAATGGGTGGCCAGCCAGATGGAATATTGTTGCTATCCTCAACCATAAGCCAGGCAGAATAGCTCTACTTGCAGGCCCTATAGAACTGTATCAGATCAAGAAAAGTCCTGGTTGCATTTTGCAATGCTGCTATCTGGAAAAAAAAACAGACCTGATTTGTTAACAGGGGCGTACCACCCAGGGGAACCTATGGGGTCAAATGTCCTTGGGCTGCGGCCATTTAGTCACATGGGGGGTGGAAAATTGCCCCCCACACCACTCCTGTGAGTTGGATCATGTTCTATATTGTGATGGTTACTTTGAGATAGCCTGGTGCCAAAAAAAATTGTTTGGTTGTGCTGGGGGAGGTGGCCACCCATATGGGGGGTGTGGGGGGGAGGTGGAAAACTCAGATTTTGCACCGGACTACATTTTCCCTAGATACGCCTCTGCTTGTTAGAAAATATAACATATAGCTTGAATCTTCCTTTCCAGTTCACCTGGCTAATCCTGACACTTTAGAAGGCATCACTCAAGGTCTTTCCTGACACCAGTGACCCGAGACTGGAGATGCTGAGGACCGAACCCCAAGACCATTTACATGCTAGGCAGATGCTCAGAGGATGTGATACAATCCAGCACATTCCACTTCATGCAATTCTGCTGCATGCACAGAGTGACTTGCATAGCTAGTACTAACAAGAAGAAGATGAAGAAGGAAGAAAGAGAGAAAGAAAGAAAGAAGAAAGAAAGAAAGAAAGAAAGAAAGAAAGAAAGAAAGAAAGAAAGAAAGAAAGAAAGAAAGAAAGAAAGAAAGAAAGAAAGAAAGACAGAAAGACAGAAAGACAGAAAGACAGACAGACAGATAGACAGACAGATAGACAGACAGACAGACAGACAGACAAGATCAGGCATAGATTAAAATGAAGAACAGGTATTTACTGAAAGCCCAGAGAACCAAACAAGAGTACAGAAAAATGTGATTAAAACAAGGACTGAAAGCTGGCACAACAAAGCACTGCACTGCCAATTTCTGGAGAAGATCAAGGACAAGGTGGACTTGGCTGTGGTTAACATCTGGAACGCTAAAAAAAGAAACTGAATCACCGATTTTAGCCACTCAAAGCAGGCAATTAGGACAAATACAATCAAGGCCAGAATCAAAAAATCCTCAGATGATGCAAAGTGTAGATTGTTCAAGGAAGCCAATGGAACTGTAGAACACGTACTTAGCTGTTGCAAAAAGATTGCCCGGACTGAGTGCAAACAGAGGCACAACTCAGTGGCCAAGATGATCCACTGGAATTTAATCAAGAATTACAACATCAGGACGGCTAAAAACTGGTGGGAACATCATCCAGAGAAAGTCATGGAAAATGAGAAGTCCATTTGTATCCAAATGGACAAAGGGTCAGTGCATAATACACTGAACATCACAGTGATTGAGGACAAGAAAGTGACCATCACCTACATAGCAATACCTGGTGACAGCAGAGTCGATGAAATGTAACATGAGAAGATAACACTAAATATCATGATTTGAAGATCAAGATTTAGCGACTATGGTACAAACCATCTGAGGTTGTCCCAGTAGTAATCAGCAGCCTGGGTGCCATTCCGAAAACACTGCGGCTGCACTTGAAACACCTTCAAATTGACAAAATCAACATCTGTCAAATTCAAAAGGCAGCCCTGCTGGGATCTACACGAATACTACACCAATATATTACAATGTCCTAGGCCAGTGGTGGCGAACCTTTGGCACACCTTTGGCACACCTTTGGCCAATTGGGCATGCTGGCAGGGGCTGATGGGAATTGTAGTCCATAACATCTGGAGTGCCAAAGGTTCGCCACCACGGTCCTAGGCCTTCAGGTGGGGCTTGAATTGTAATGAAAGGCCAACAACCAGGTAATGAACTTGCAGTCAGGGCCGGAGCGAGGGGTAACAGCGCCCAGGGCACTTGTGCGCCCTCGCCCCCACCGTGCCCCGGAACACCCCTGCCATGCCTCCATACCGACGCGCGCCTGGGGTGTCATGCCGCCCTCCCTTGATGCTACGCCACTGCTGGCAGCTGTGCTATTTTAAAAATTAAACAACAACAACAACAACAACAACAACAACAACAACAACAACAACAACAACAACAACAACAACAATAATAATAATAATAATAATAATAATAATAATAATAATAATAATAATAATAATAATAATTGTGTGCAGTGAAATCATAACCAACTCATGGTGACCCCAGGGCCATATTTCAAAGCAACAGATGAGCAGAAGTGCCATTGCCTGCCTCTGCATAGCAGCCCTTGTCTTTTTTTAGCGGTCGCCTCTCCAAGCAATAAATATGGCCAACTCTGCTCAGCTTCCAAACTCTAATGGGATCGAGCTATTCAGGGCTATGCAGGCTGTTACAGCTAGATATGGACACAACCAAATCAATAGGATTTAAGCAGCCAGTCAAGTCCTTAATGCAGCAGTGGAACTAATCCATTAGGTTCGCTGCCACTCCCAAAGTCCTATCTGGGCCTCAGATAGCTTCCTGATCCGCTCAGATGATGCTCTCAGCTGTGGACAGCCCATATTGATGAGACTCTTGCAGTGCATTCCTGCCAAAGATGCACGGTTCGTGCTGGCATTATTTACACCGCCTTCTCTGCCTGAGAAATACCTGCAGGTAGGAGAAAGGATAGCAGCCAAGGACCGCAGCAGTCCATTACCGCTGCAAAAGTAAATAGAAGTGCTCTCGTTCTCTGCGACGAAGTCATTTCCTTGTCATTAGAGGGGAGAGAAAAAATATCCTGCTGACAGCTACTTGGTTCTTTCAAATCCTGTGCATATCTCAACTGTGACCCCCGTGCTTTAACACTTGTATTTTATGTTCTTTCCTCCTCCTCCGGCACGCAGATTTGAAGGGGGGGTGGCATGATACCTTTCAAAATTCTTGAGGAGCAAAATGGTGTGGGCGTGACCTTATTTGTGGAGCCCTTGTCAACACTGTGAAGTGTTCTCTGCCTCTCAGAGTTTCCAGATTGCAGGCAATAAGGGCACAGTTTTGTGGGCGGATACATCCAGGGATAATCAAAGCACACAGGGGGAACGTGGGATCATGCCCAGTGGGTCCTGCCATTGAGCTGCACGCATTTGTTCTTCCTGGTTGACGTAGTAATTACGAGCAGGTGGACTCGAATCTGCAGAGACGGGTTTCATTCCCGGGTTTCATTCCCGAAGCAGATTTGTTTCCCCACTCCTACATTGCTGCTGGGTGAACTTGAACCAGTCACACAGCAGCAGTGGCATAGTGGTTAAGAGAAGGTGCATTCTAATCTGGAGGAACTGGGTTTGATTCCCCGCTCTGCCGCTTGAGCTGTGGAGGCTTATCTGGGGAACTAGATTAGCCTGTGCACACCCACACACGCCAGCTGGGTGACCTTGGGCTAGTCACAGCTTCTCGGAGCTCTCTCAGCCCCACCTACCTCACAGGGTGTTTGTTGTGAGGGGGGAAGGGCAAGGAGATTGTAAGTCTCCCACAGGAGGAGGAGGAGGAGGAGGAGGAGGAGGAGGAGGAGGAGGAAGAAGAAGAAGAAGAAGAAGAAGAAGAAGAAGAAGAAGAAGAAGAAGAAGAAGGAGGAGGAGGAGGAGGAGGAGGAGGAGGAGGAGTTTGGATTTATATCCCCCCTTTCTCTCCTGTAGGAGACTCAAAGGGGCTTACAATCTCCTTGCCCTTCCCCCTCACAACAAACACCCTGTGAGGTGGGTGGGGCTGAGAGAGCTCCGGAAAGCTATGACTAGCCTAAGGTCACCCAGCTGGCATGTGTGGGAGTGTACAGGCTAATCTGAATTCCCCAGATAAGCCTCCACAACTCAAGCGGCAGAGCTGGGAATTAAACCCGGTTCCTCCAGATCAGAGTGCACCTGCTCTTAGCCACTGCTCTTAGCCACTACACCACTGCTGCCACTACGCCACTGAGAGAAAGGGGGGATATACATCCAAACTCTTCTTCTTCTCTCTGAATTCTCTCAGCTCCACCTACCTCACAAGGTGTCTGTTGTGGGGAGAGGAAGGGAAAGGAGTTTGTAAGCCACCTTGAGTCTCCTCACAGGAGAGAAAGGCAGGGTATAAATCAAACTCTTCTTCTGCCCAGAGCTGACCCACCTACAAGTCTGTATCATGGCTGTAGGTCACCTCTGCAGCATCATTCTGGGTATAAGACTTAATCAACATGTGGTGACCAAGAACATAGGAACATACGAACATAAGAAAGAGCCTGCTGGATCAGACCAGAGTCCATCTAGTCCAGCACTCTGCTACTCGCAGTGGCCCACCAGGTGCCTTTGGGAGCTCACATGCAGGACGTGAAAGCAATGGCCTTCTGCGGCTGCTGCTCCCGAGCACCTGGTCTGCTAAGGCATTTGCAATCTGAGATCAAGGAGGATCAAGATTGGTAGCCATAGATCGACTTCTCCTCCATAAATCTGTGCAAGCCCCTTTTAAAGCTATCCAAGAGATAAACTAACACAAATTTCACTCCAGGCGTTGATCATAGCTGGATATCACGTCATCTGTACCGGGACGTAGGTTCACTGGAGGACTTCTGCAGAAGGGAGAATTGTTTTTGCCAACTCCACCCCCCAGTTCAGACCTGCTTTATGCTTTTCAGCGGTCATGTTGTGCTTCAGAAGAGGGTAGATGAGGACAATGTGGCCCATGGATGAGTTCCCTATCATCTGCAGAAATTGCAGATCTCGTCCAAGCCAGAGTCTGTGTATGTGCACGAGTGAAAGACAGAGAGAGAGAGAGAGAATGAGCGCATGAATAAACACATTTCCCCTCTCTCTAATGAGTGGAGCCAGCAAACATTTTTTTTTGGAAGGAAGGGTCCGGGTTAATTAAGAAGGTCTGCTTGATGTTGTTTTCATGCCAACTCCTTCTTTACACAATGGGTGATTAAAATGCAGCCTTCACTGCCAGGGGATGTAGCGATGGCCACAGGCACAGACAGCTCTAAAAGGAGATTGGACAGATTTATGGAGGAGAGATCCATCCAGGCTTATTAGCCACTGCAACTAAAGGGGACCTCCTTGTTCACAGGTGGTCAATCTCTGAATCCCAGCGCCAGGAAAGAAAATCAGTTCTCCGGTAAACCAAACCGATGGCGGTTTTCTCCAACCTGTCCTTTGTGCTTCTGCTAGTTTTATCTGACTGTCCCACACTTGAGACAACCCTGCCTGAATTGAGATCCACAAATACTTTGTAGCTTGGCTAGGCTGACCAGACATTCCGCTTTTGGCGGGACAGTCCCGCCTTAAAACAATGTGTCAATTCGGTTTTTTCAAGTGTCCCGGTTTTTGAAAGGCTGCCGCTCTGCCTTTTGGGGCAGAAGGCAGTGCGACAGCCTCCCACGCACGCGGCCGCAGGAGTGCACGGCCTTCTGGGGCACTCCCATTTCCCGCCCTGTGACAGGGCAGGAAACGGGAGCGCCCCAGAAGGCCGTGCGCTCCTGCAGCTGTGTGCGCGCACGCACGCCCACCTACCCACCCGTCCCAGTTCACAAAGGTGACCATCTGGTCACCTTAAGCTTGGCCAGAGGCCTCAAAAGGGTAGCCCCATCTACTATTAGCTCCCATTGTAAACAATGGGGAATGGGGCACCCCCTTTGGGGGTCCATAACTTTGGATCTCCTGAACCAAACTTCATCAAACCTGGCTGGTATCAGCAAGAGACTCTCCTGATGATACCACCCAGGTTTGGTGAAGTTTGGTTTAGGGGGTCCAAAGTTGTGGACCCTCAAAAGGGTAGCCCCATCTACTATTAGCTCCCATTGTAAACAATGGGGAATGGGGGCACCCCCTTTGGGGGGTCCATAACTTTGGATCCTCTGAACCAAACTTTACCAAACCTGGCTGGTATCATCAAGTGTGTCGTCTGAGGGTAGCCTGAAATTTTGGTGCCACTAGCCTAAAAAAATGTGCCCCCTGCCGGCCAACAAAATTAAAACACAAAAAAGTTTTAAAATATCTTTTCGATTTTGACGCCCCCTGCAGGTGTGTGCCCGGTGCATCACGCACCCCCCATCCCCTGGTAGCTACGCCTCTGAGCTTGGCTGAAAGCTTTAAAAAAATTGGAGTTGCTTTCAATTTGGAAAGACAGTATCAATAATGGGGTGTGCTTTGGAGCATCAGAACAGCAAAGAAGGAAAGCATTGACTCTTGGTGTACATTATTAAAGTTCTTGTTGACTTTTACTTCCATACTGGGTTTTTTTTTCCCAAAATGCATCATGCACACAAGAAGTCCCATTAGAAACTGGCGGCTTCCATTTGCAAAGCCCCTCAGCTTCTTACTGGAACGTCAATAGTCATTAGTTTCCCTAGCTGCCCTTCCTCACATCCTTCTCCCATTTAGTGATAGCCCCATGTTAAAAATCTCACCCCACCATCGGTGCTAATTGCAATCCAGGCTCGGAGACCAAAAGTCATCAATATCTCATTTTTATCCCAGCTCCAGACATCAGAAGGCTGAATCATTACCTGTGACTAATAGTAACCACCAATCACTGGCAGAGCACTCCTCAGCCTTCAATATACAGCAATTTCTTTTCTCTCTCTTTCTCGGTTGCTTTTTTTTCTTTCAAATGAGAGCAAGAGATTGAGAGGCGGACTCTAAGCTGGAATTAAGATGATCAGAAAAGCCCTTCTGGATCAGATGAATGATTCACCCACCCCAGCATTTTGTTGGCCAGTTGTAATCCTGCCTCTATTATAGACCAGACCTCGGGGGTGGAATCTGCAACACCTCAGGCGTTCACAAATAACTCTGCAGTGGGATGGCCAGCCATTCTTGACATTGGCCAAAGTCATTACAATGGCTTCTCTGTGTGTTGGATTGACTGAACAGGTCTCTTTTTAAACCGCTTACTTGAGACATTGTGAAAAGAGTCCTCACGGGCAAAGAGTCATCCTGGGCATTAACAGAGGACAGACTACAGCCAGTTATGCACTTGTGGGCTACCCCGCAGTGAGGGTACATTCCTTTCGGGTCAGATTCTTGGCTGTGCACATGTTTTTCCTCCTCCCAAACTTACCGCACCACATATCAGAGAAGCTAGTGGATTTCAAAACCTCTTAAAGTGTGATTTTCCTCAGTTTGCTTCAACTTTGGTCTCCCCTCCCACCTTCCTCTGCCTTCCCCCACCTACCTGGTAGCAGTTCTTACCACTCTTCAGGCCAGCTATGTAGCCCAAGTGGTTTCTCTTTGCTCTAAAAATTTATGTACGAAAGCAAACAAAAAAAAGGCAGCAGGCAACACAGGAAGAAGCAGTTAAGTGGCTAGCTTGGCTGCAGTTTAAACAGGCAACTGCAAGAAAAACTTACTGCAAGGAAAAGAGCCACAGGGTAAGCACAGAATGCATAATAGGCCTATGATTGTAACAGTCCTACGAGTCCCAGCTATCCTCATTTTGTAAGAGCTTGAAAGCTAAGCCCAGTTGGTACTTGAATGGGAGTCCACCAAGGAAGACTGGGGATGCTCTGCAAAGGAAGGCAAAGGCAGCTCATCCCCTGCCTTGAAAACCATGACTCAGTTGCAACTGTATGGAACACTTTAGTAGACTGAATGGGTCAGACTTCTCCAAACTTATCAGAGTGCAGAAGCTAAGCAGTGTTGGCCATGGTTAGCACTTGAATGGAGCCCACCAAGGAAAACCATGTTTGCTATTCAGAGGAAGACAGTGGCAAAACCATCCATGCTTAATGTAACGAACTAGTAAAGTCCAGGCCAAAAGCAACCGTTATGAGTTCTTTATTGAGCTGGCATTCTTAGTCAGCAACAAGCAATGCGAGAACTGAAACCCAGATCCCGATCAACAGCTTTTACAGGGTAGCAGACAGACTCCCGCAAAAAAAGTATAAACAGGGCAGGATTTCACACGGGGTTTCACACAGACTAGCAAGCAAGTGAAAGATAACCAAAACAGCGAAATTCCCCTTCCCAGGCATTAAGCCAAAAACTTCTAGTGGGAACCTTTTCAAAGTCAGATAGCGCACACACCCACACCCACACCCACACCCACACCCCCCCACACACACCCTTACAGTTACCTTGTGCTTTGAAACCCCCAGGAGGTGAAACTTAACTAGCATACTCCATCTTAGACTACAAATTTATTGAATCCCCATTTAAGCCCTCAAAAGTCACTACATCCTCAGCTTGGACTTCCAAGCTCAGATTCATGACCTGCAGATCTCTAGTTTTGATCAAGCTGCTCTGGGAAGCTGGTGTCCCATTACGGTGAAAGCAAAAATTAACCAAGCCAACCAAGCAAGCAGCTTGAATGCCATTTAAATAATTGGGCCACCAAATTTCAGCCAACCTATGGCGAGCCCTCGTGGGGATTTCAAAGCACAAGCATAACTAAACCGCCATTGCCTTTATCATCATAGAAACCTGAATCTCCCTTTGTGGTCTCCCATCCAAGTACTAACTACAGCCAACCCTTCTTAGTTTTTGAGCTCCAAGGAGCTTGGAGTCATCTGGGCTATTCCAGCTGCTACCTAATTGCATATGAATATCACAAATTTAACTGGAAGTCCCCCCCCCACCTTGTTGCCAAACCAATAGAACATAAATGGCTCATTCTCGCTGAAGCATTGGCAAACAAATACTGCAGAACCACAAACCAGAAAGTCAACCTGCAGATTACAGAGAGATTAATGTAAAAAAAAAATCCTTTCGCAGAGAGACTGATTGACTTTACAAGATTAGGGACTTAGAGCTTGATCTAGCATAACGCTGAACACGTGGATTGTATTTGGCATATATGCCGGGGGTGGCAGGGCTGGCAATCCAGGTGCCTCAATGAACCAGGCAATTCTCCATCGGCAACTCTGTTGAAATGTCAGTAATGTTCTTCAAACTTACACTGGCGAATTTCAGCTGGAAACTTCAGCACTGTCCCAATTTGCATTCTTCTATTGGAAAAGCAAGGCGGTCAATTGCTAGGGGCAGAGACTCCAGGAATTGTAAATAAATGCAAGCACTCCCTCCCACCAATGAAGTTATTTCCACCAAAAATCATACAATTGAAGATAGTTTTGTCATTCGTTCCAAACATTCGTCATTCGTTCCAAAAATTCATTCCGAACAATTTTGCCATTCATTCAAAAAAGGCTGACCTGTGCCAGGGAAGCGGATACTGCCTTCTGAGAATTTTGGCAGATAAAATGAGTGTCATTATTCAGTTTGGCAGGTGGGGAAAAAATCCTTCTTTATAGCTACACAAAAGAAAACAAGAAACTCCACCCTACTCAGACTTCGGTCCTCAGTACCTGAGAGAGTGTGTCTGCCCATATATTCCCATCTGGGTGCTGAGACCAGAGGGAGAGGCCCACTTGGCTGTCCTGCTCCCTTTGGAGGTAAGAGAGGTAACAGCTCAGAGAGTTTTTTATAGTGGCCCCTGCACTGTGGGATGATCCAGGAAACTCCTCTGGTGGGTTCACAAGACAGGGCCTTTCCAGTGGCAGCCCCACAATTATTCAGCAGCCTTCCCAGAGGGTGTGCTTGGCCTCCTCTCTTTAAATCTTTAAGAGGCAGTTGAAGAGAGATTTATTTAGGATCACATTTGGTTAATTTTACCAGCAATCCTGGTGTTTATGTTTTAATGTATTTTATTCTACGTGTTGTATCTATGTTGTAAGTGTCTAGGAGCCCTGTGGCTCAGAGTGGTAAGCTGTGGTAGTACAATCAAAGCTCTGCTCACAACCTGAGTCGATCCTGGAGGAGGTCGGTTTTATGTAGCCAAATCAAGGTTGACTCAGTCTTCTGAAGTTGGTAAAACCTTTACCCTTGGCAGGGGTAAAGTGTAGATGTCTAGGCAAACCACTCCATAAACACAGTCTAGTAAACATTGTGATATGACATCACACCTGTAATGATCCTGTGCTTACACAGGAGACTGACTACCTTTACCTTTTAAGCTGCCATGAGCTCTGTATGGAGGAAAGGTGACTAATAAGTCTTTCAAATAAATACATTTTCAGCTGCCAGCAGTATCTGAATCCCCAGTGCTGGACTAAAAGACCTTTTAAGCTACATGTGTTTATTTTCCTGCAATACCAAAACACATTTTTTATTCTCTTTTACTTTCCCATAGACCGTCTTGATAGTTCTCATCCCAAATGAGCCCGGAGAGGATACCCCTTTTATTTAAACGCAGCAGCCACCATTCCCCCCCCTTTAAAAATGGCAACCCCCTCCAACAAACCCAAACTCCACAGGCCCATTAAGCTGATGAAGTTAAAAACGACAACTTTAAGTGTGAAAACCTCAGGAAAAATGGTCACCCTGTTGACTAAAGCGGACAGAGTTACTTACAACAGAGGCTTATCCATTTCAACCTGCCAAGACTATATTTCACATTTGATTAAAAACGTGGCACTCGATAAGGGCGGAAAAATGCTCACGCCAAATCAGGGTAAGCTTGCGTTGGCTCTCACGAGTGGCTCTTATGAGATTGGTAGCTTGGAAGAAACCGTAATTTCCCTTCCCTCTCTTTCCCTCTGATATTAAATCAGCCTCTAGGAAAACACTGTCTCGCAGAACACTCCTGCAACTCTCCTTTACAGCCCTGGCCCCTGCCTGGTGGAACACTTTACCACCAGCTATCCGGGTCCCGGGGGATCTTGGAGAGTTCCGCAGGGCCTGTAAGACCGAATTGTTCCACCGGGCGTTTGGAGGGGCTGACCGCTGAAGTGCGCCCTCCCCCTCCTCCCCTCCTTTTTTACGCTCTGGGCCCTTAATTTTTATGGGGCCCTCAGCTCTTTGGGTCTGTTTCCAGGGTGGGTGTATTACGTTTTATGAAGTTTTGTTGGATGCCGCTGTAATTTTATTTAATGTGCTGTTTTAACTGGGATTTTAATGTTATTGCTGTTATGATTGTGTTGTTCACCGCCCAGAGCCCTTCGGGGGGGGGGGGCGGTATATAAAATTGATTATAAATAAAATAAATAAATAAGAAAGATCCTCGCTGAGGAGTCATAGATGGCTCTTATATTTATTTATTTATTTTATTTAAAATTTCAATTTCTATACCGCCCGATCCCCAAAGGGCTCCGGGCGGTGAACAACACAGTTTAAAACATTGGACAGGAGCAAATCCTATACAGTACAATACATAGGCTCCATCAGTAAAACATCTTCAAATCATATAAACAGCGGCTGACAATTAACAGTAAAAAAGAGGTGTCCAGATCCCAATTAATACCTACCCCAAAAGGGGGGACGGCAGGCCCCTCAATATGAGGGGCTCTGATGTAACAGTGCCACGATAAAGAGCAGTGGGGGCACCACATCAGTGGCTGGACACTCCAAAGGCCCAATATATCCCAATGAAATATTCCCCATTGGTAGTGACAAAGGGAGGGGGAACTGTGCCCGGGGCATGAACCCTCCCTGCCCTGACATGCTCCGCCTAGTGCACCCTCCCTGTTCCCCAAACACCCCATCCCTGAAACGCCCCCAAAACGCCCCCACATGCCCTGCCCCCAAAACAGCCCCGGTCCTGCCTCCCCATGTGATTGCAATGGCAGCAGCTGGGGCAAGCTGCCCCAAGTGTCCCCACTGCAACTACGCCTCTTTCCACTGGACCAGGTTGTCAGTGGCTCACATCATCTTGCACACAAAACCAGTCCGATCACATAATGGGCCTGAGGGTGCTAATGTGGGGCATTAGGAGGAGGAGGGGAAAGTCTTCCTCCATTGAGCAAGGCTGTCACAACCCAGCAGTGAAATGGGCTTGCTTCTCTAATAGGGGCAGTGTACTTTTAGCAAAGAGTCTCTGGAGGAACCAGCATCTATATCAGAACACGATTTTCAGCACTTGGGACGTTACAGATGTTCCAGTTTTTTTAAAAAATGGGATAAAGCTGGGTCGTTGCAGAGTCGTGTGCCAGTTATAACCTTGTGCTGGTGTTACTCCAGAAAAAAAGAAAAAAGAAAGGCCTTTGTGGCCAGGCTTCAGGTCAGGGAGGTTAAATGATTTTCTTGCACAGAGAAGAGCAGGAGGCAAGATTCACAATTAGGTTGCAAATGATTTGGGAAAGAAGTAATTTTGCTCGGGATCTCTCCTTCTTGCAAGGCACTGGCTGTCCTCAAAGCTACGGACTTAGGAATCCTGAGCTTCATCAAGAATTGGGTCTTTTTCCCGCAAGCCGCTCACAATGTTTCCAGCCAGCTAATGATGTCACTTTTCTGCGGAGATCCGTACATCCCCCCCCCCGCCCCCGTTTAGTTCTGGAAATGTTTCCAACAAGCTTTTGCCTCAACGCTTTTCCCACAACGCTTTGGGCTGAAACCATTTCCAAGCTACCTTCCTTTACAGTGCGATCATATGGAAATTATCTTTTCTTTCCCACCCCAAAGCTTGGCCATTATCCATGCCCTCTGGGTGATTGCCCAATCTCTCCTTCCTGCCTTGGTCTGTCATTTTTCAAATCCATCACCTCACTCCTTTCCCTCTCTTAATTTTTGTTATTTTGTGCTCTTTCTTTCCTCATTTTGGGAGGGAGGGCATTTTTTAATCATCAAATCAAAGAAGCTACACAGCATCACTGGAGCGCATGCACACAAAAAAGCAAAAAAAAACCTATTAATGGCAGCTAGGAAACATTTTTCCAAGGAGGGAAGTGTTGCGCCCCTGAGCCCCAGCACAGCCCCCTCCCTGGGATCCAGCAGTGCCTTTCCTCTGCCCTCAAACAGTGCCTTTCTTCTGCCCTCAACTTTCCTCTGCCCTCAACTGCCTCAGAGGACATTTCCCAGCTTCTGGCTAGCCCTCTGCTGGGCAACAGCTAACTGGGTCCATCCTCCTCAGTCATCGAGATCCTTACACCTTTTACTCCTCTCACCATATTGGACCCCACTCATGGTCTCTACCTCTGCTCTTCCTTCAGTGCATTTTTTAAGCAGCCCAACCTGGCTACTTCTCCCTCCCCTCCCTGAAAGCCAGTGTGGTGTAGTGGCTAAGAGTAGATGGATTCTAATCTGGAGAACTGGGTTTCATTCGCCACCACCACCACCACTGCCGCCGCCGCAACCGCCACCACCACCACCACTAGTAGTAGCAGCAGCAGCAGCAGCAGCAGCAGCAGCAGCAGCAGTAGTAGTTCTGCTGTATCAGACCAGAGTCCATCTAGTCCAGCACTCTGCTACTCGCAGTGGGCCACCAGGTGCCTTTGGGAACTCTTCTTCTTCTTCTTCTTCTTCTTCTTCTTCTTCTTCTTCTTCTTCTTCTTCTTCTTCTTCTTCTTCTTCTTCTTCTTCTTCTTCTTCTTCTTCTTCTTCTTCTTCTTCTTCTTCTTCTTCTTCTTCTTCTTCTTCTTCTTCTTCTTCTTCTTCTTCTTCTTCTTCTTCTTCTTCTCCTTCTCCTCCTCCTCCTCCTTCTCCTCCTCCTCCTCCTCCTCCTCCTTCCACCACCACCACCACCACCACCCATTCCTAATTCTTTCAGGGGATGCTGACAGAATGACAAGCAAACAAATTAAACTACTTCTTTATTTTAAAACAGTCGGATACCTGCCAAAGTTGGGGCGGATCAATTTGCCTTTACCCGGAACAATGACCTGTACACTCTCAAAGAATCATCTCTGCCATTTCCCCCTTGCCCAGATACACTGAGTTTAATCCCACAGCTTTAAAAAAATCACATTCATGGCTGCTGTTTGATCACAGAAAATCTTTACTAATTAGCTGCCTGTTAATAATGAGAAACTGATTGTATCTGGAGGTGACTGTGACACAGTTAACTCTTCCATCTATCAGACCGGCTACATTTCATCCTCTGCTCAGTAGGCAATAACACAAAACAGTGACATTTTCATGGGCTTCTCTTTATGATACAGCTGTCAGGACAGCCCATCAATTTTCAGAGTTTTCCTAGCATCTGTTTCTAATATGCACTGGCCCCTCCAACTCGCCGTTGGGAATCAGCACACGAATCAGATACGCCGAGCACAGAAAGGGGGAGTCTGCAAGTTCTCCTAAGAAAAGAGAAAAACTTGGACTCAACTTATCAGACCGCAAAGAGATGTTATTTATTTATTTAGAATATTCATTAGCCACTGGCTGTTGTGGGGTTTCCGGGATGTATGGCCATGGTCTGGTAGCTTTTGCTCCTGAGGTTTCACCCGCATTTATGATTGGCATCTCCAGAAGCATGTCATGCTAAGAAGTATTTCTCCCCAAGACTCTTTCAGCACGGGCCAATAACAGCGCCCTAGGGATGGCAAAAACGCCGTCCCTAGGGAGCTGTTCGCATGGAGGGCGCAGCTGCATCGCAGCCACGCCGCCCTCGCTCCCCCCCAGCGGTGCGAAGCCACTGTTTCCCAACCTCGTTCCCCAAGCTAGGTTTTTGGGAAACAGCGGCTTCTAACTGCTGCCGTTCGAACAGCAGCAGCTGGAAGGCGCCATTCCCCCCCTTTCACAAACGCCTTACTGTGTCCTCCAGTCTCCGGTGCGTCGCACAGGCCAGGGGACACGACCCCCCTGCCCTGCGACTTCTGAGATGTCGCGCAGGGCAGGGGGGCGTGTCCCCTGGCCTGTGTGACACGCCAGAGGCCGGAGGACACGGTAAGGCGTTTGGGGGACGGTGCAACCTGTGCGGACGCTGCACTGTCTTCCCCACCGCAACCGGGACAGTTCGTGCAAATGGTTCCGGGGGGGGGGGGGTTGGGTCGGCGTCATGTACGCCAACCCAACCCCCAGCGTGGCCGTGCGGAAACGGCCAGAGACACGTCTCACCATGACATGCCTCTGGAGATGCCAGCCATAGATGCGAGTGAAACCTCAGCAGCAAAAGCTACCAGACCATGGCCACACACCCCGGAAAATCCGCCACAGCCAGTTCATTCCACCCGTGAAAGCCTTTTGACAATTTATTAGCCACGTTTCTTCCTAATAGAGCTTGAGGCAACTTACAAGCATAAAGAAACGTATCAAATGAAATGTATTAAAAACATAAAATTACGAATTTAAAATCAACTATTCATGACAGCTACTCAATTAACAAAATGATCAAGAGGACCTTATCTGACTGTCCCTCACACTGCATTTAAAATAAAAGTTCTTGTTAAGGGTCCTGCATGATCAAGTCCATCTGGTCAGCTTCCTGTCTTTCAAGGAAGAAGCCCATGAATAGGCTATCAACAGAATCGCAGTGATCCATGGCTTCCAACTAGGGCAGTTCTAAGGCCCTTGACATATATTCATTCATTCATTCATTCATTCATTCATTCATTCATTCATTCATTCATTCATTCATTCATTCATTCATTCCATTTCAACCCCACCCTTCCTGATCAAGCCAGGCTCAGGGTGCCTTAGAACAGTTTAAAATTAGATATATTTGCCCAATCCTGCTACTGACCTCCACTCCTTCCTGGGGCAGAGGACTGTATGAAGTTCTTCCATATACCCTTCCTGAACCAATGGTCATCAGCTTCAAAAGACAGGCACACACATACAATGGGCTCAGTTCAGAAATCACACGAAACCACAATTAAATCAGCTTATTTACACGTGTCAACCACTATATTTTGTCTGTCTATCCAGGCAGGTGTTTGAATCCAGTGATTCTTCCAAAGAAGCTGAGATAGCCCTTGACTCTCCCATCCCCTTTTATCTCAACAATCCAGTGAGGTCACTGCGATGGTGACATGATAGCCATGTTTAGATATTTGAAGGGATGTCATGTTGGTGAGGGAACGAGCTTGTTTTCTGCTGCTCCAGAGACTAGGACCAGGAGTAATGCGTTCAAGGTGAAGAAAAAGAGATTCCACCTAAACATTAGGAAGAACTTTCTGACAGTAAGGGCTGTTCGACAGTGGAATGCACTACCTCGGAGAGTGGTAGAGTCTCCTTCTTTGGAGGTTTTTAAAGAGAGGCTGGATGGCCATCTGTTAGGAGTGTTTTGATTGTGTGTTCCTGCATTACAGGGGGTTAGACTTGATGGTCATTGGGGTCTCTTCCAATGATTCTAAGGGCTATTAAAGATCTAGGACACAGCAAGAGAATTATTCCACCATTGTCTCCATTAATGTCACCTATTGAAACATATTATGACAAGAATGTAGTGAAAGACATCTCAAGATATGATAGATGCTCAAGGAAAAACCAAATCCTGGCAAAGAATGACTGATAAAGGCAGAAAGAGATTTAATGGGTATATTTTCAGTTAGTTTCAAGACTGAGAAGGGAAATGAGTTCAACAAGACGAACATTAAGAGGACTGACAAAATTTGAAAGGGAAATTTCGCAGCATAATGAACATTCGCTACAAAGAATATATTAATTTTTTCTGAAATGCTTCACAGAAACAGAACAAGTGAAAAAGAATATGATTAAATGGATGCAAAACTTTGAGGAAGAGATTCCTTTCCAATAGTGGGAATCTTTGCGGATAAAAGGAATAAAATTTACAGCTTGTCACACCTTGAGAGAAAATGGGCATAAGATGTTCTACTGTTGGTGCATCACTCCAAAAGATCTCAAGAAGATGAACAAGAGTTACAAAATGAAATGCTGGACCAGGTGCTCAGGAGCAGGAGCAGCAGCAGCAGCAGCAGAAGGCCTTTGCTTTCACATCCTGCATGTGAGCTCCCAAAGGCATCTGGTGGGCCACTGAGAGTAGCAGAGTGTTGGACTAGATGGCCTCTGGTCTGATCCAGCAGGCTCTTTCTTATGTTCTTAAATTTACAGGGGCAGGTGGCTCCATTTACCATATGTGGTAGACTTGTAGGAAAGTGAAAAAAATACTGGAAATACATGTAGAAATACAGAAAAATTCAAAAACAAAATTTGCTATCGAGGTCAAGGTTATGCCTTTACAGAGCAATCCTATGCAGACTTACACCAGTCATTG
Organism: Sphaerodactylus townsendi; assembly: GCF_021028975.2. NCBI lineage: Eukaryota > Metazoa > Chordata > Lepidosauria > Squamata > Sphaerodactylidae > Sphaerodactylus > Sphaerodactylus townsendi. The sequence continues at coordinate 15,400,526 of NC_059430.1, forward strand.
ACATGAATGGACTTAGATTGGAATAACTCTTTTTAGAATTGCACTATTAGGCTTATTACCTGTTAGGTCTTGAACCTTAAGCAAATAAATGGACTTTGTATAGTTGATGAGTAGGGTTTATTGAGAAGCATCAGAGCACTAAAGCTTGGCAAAGTCAGTTCTGACAAACCTGGTTTTTGCCACCCCCTTTATCCCCTGCAAGTCCCCCCTCCCGAATTCCCAAGAAATTGTGGAAAACAGTCCCCGGAGCTGAGGCACCCCAAGGTCACCAGCAGATAGTAAGAGAAATCCACCTGGCTTTCTGCCCCCATGAAGTAATGGGTACAGCTCCATTTCTCATGGGATCTGAGTGTCAGGGGAAAGCCTAGTTATCCACAAAGCATATGAAGCCATAAAGGAAAGGTCAAGAAAAGAATTCTCAATGGTAGTAGAAACATATAGCAAGCTGGTTATATGCATCTTTTAGCAGCATTTGATTTGTAGCGTTAAGCAGTTACAATGAGGTAGGAATGCATCTCAATCATCTAGATACAATCCTTCTGACATTACCAGAGAACATTTCAAGAGAATGGTTTTGATATTTGGCGACTGCATCTAGAACGGCACTGGCAACAAAATAACAGATGGAAGAATGTCACAGTTAAGAGAACCGGGGAACTAAATCAAGGGAATATGAAACAATGGCAAAACTAATGAGCTTGGTCAATAAAAGACCCAATCAAGAATTTCAAGATAAGTGGGAAACGTACTCGTAATAATTTTAAATGAAAAAGAAACCATGAAATGAAATGTGCATAGAGGAAATGTCATATGTACGAGAGAATGATCGGAATGCGTAGGTGCTAGTGTTGTGATAATTGTGTGGGGGGACAGAAGAAGTCATGTGATCCTGCAAACCCCTTCCCCTCTTTTGTGTTTTGGAAGTTTTGGAGTCCACACTAAGGTCAGATGCAACCCGGTCTCAGACCACGAGGTTCCTGGGTTAAGCCCTTAAGCATATCCAACTGCTGTAAAGAAACGCTGAAACTCCCTTACATGATTCACGCACAGCCCTCAGCTTCTTCCAAAGGGAAATGCTGATGTTAGCACAGAATAATCACACTGGGACTGGACTTCCCAATCTAGCCAAACATCCATATTAAAAGCCTCGTCGCCAGCTGGTAGAATTCTGGAGGAAGATAAAGATACATGACAAATAGTTCTAAGCAGGGAATCACTCATGCTTGGGGGATGGGGATATCGTCAATATTACAGGAAATAAGGGAACAGTTAGTGTGTCTAACTGGGGGGGTTGGGACAGAGTTCTTTGAAGTGATACTGAGTGGAGAAAATGCTAGCCTAGAGAAAAGATTGTGATTATCATGCTATCCCAACAGAAACCTGCAACTCCTTGAGGCAAAAGTGTAGGCGGCTCGCCCTGGGCGCTGCCATTTCAGTCAAGGGGTGGGGGCATGTCAGGGGCATTCTGGGGGCAGGGCAGGAGGGGGTGTGCAGGCTGTTCATGCCCCGGGGACAGTTCCCCCTCCCTTCACCACTACCTTGGGGGGATTACTAGTTATAACTGGAGGGAGTAAGCATAACCCTGGGCCGGTTGGAAGAGACTTGCCTCAAGATCAGAACTTACCAGCAGTGGAGCAGTGGAGCAGCAGTGGCGTAGGAGGTTAAGAACTCGTGTATCTAATCTGGAGGAACCGGGTTTGATTCCCAGCTCTGCCGCCTGAGCTGTGGAGGCTTCTCTGGGGAATTCAGATTAGCCTGTGCACTCCCACACACGCCAGCTGGGTGACCTTGGGCTAGTCACAGTTCTTCGAAGGTCTCTCAGCCCCACAATCTCACAGGGTGTTTGTTGTGAGGGGGGAAGGGCAAGGAGATTGTAAGCCCCTTTGAGTCTCCTGCAGGAGAGAAAGGGAGATATACATCCAAACTCCTCCTCCTCCTCCTCCAGAATCTGGTCAGTCCAGACTACATCTTCTAAGACCTCTCTGGACTTGCTAGTTACAGCATTGTGTGTTATTTATGACACTTTATTTCTCGTTTTGCGAAACCTGCCTATTTCTATTGTACCAACCTTAGATGTTGTTACAATGTTTAAGTTACACTTTATGCCTCTGTTTTGGTTGTATTTTGATATGTTCCGTTGACCTGTGACACCGCATTTTTGATTTTGTTACTGTTTCACAGATAGTGAGTGCTGGATTCAGGCGTATGGAGTGTTTTGTACCATTATTAATGATGTTGTGGTCGCTCTAAAGCACGCTGTTTCTATTGTAAGCCTTTTGGTGCAATTTGGGATGGAGTTATAGGAAAGTTTCTTGCACCTACAATGTCCTCTATCAATTTAAATCTACTGGTGCTCTCCTTGGACCCAGAGAACCTAGTTGTATCACTCCAAGCATCAGTAACCTTGAGGCTAGGTCACTGGCTGCAATGTGCATTACATGGGGCTGCCCTTGAAAATAATTTGGAAATTTCAACTAGTGCAAAATATAGCTACCTGCTCATTAGTTGGGGAAGAATGTTCAGCTAATTTTGAGTACAGAAGGAGGTTTAGAGTGGAAAGGCCTGCAACCCATATACTCCATATACACATAAATATTTACTGTGTACATAGGCATACAGCCTACTGATAGGTCTACTAGATCTGGCTGCCCTAGGTGTGTGCTTATCTATATGCCCATACTGATATTGTCATAATATGCATATACAAGTAAACTCCCCGTGGTTGCTGTGATATCAATGCACAGTAAGTTTAGCAGTTGGAATTCACATTCCCTAGGAGCCAATGCTAAGATGGGATAGAGATGTGTCGGTCTTTATGCATTTTAGCTAAGGGTAGTGGCTGCATCTGTAAGATATACTACCGCTCCCTCCTGGGAGGGTTTTAGCCATTGGACGAGATTGTATACTGGAACACGGTGTTTTAATGGGGGTTTTAATTGTTTAATTCTAATAGAGTCATATACATGCTATTATAGTTGTATTTTGTTATGTTTTAAACTGTGCTCTACTTATATATATCAATATGTTGTGCACCACCCAGGGCGGTATAAAAAACATCATCATCATCATCATCATCATCATCATCATCATCATCATCATCATCATCATCATAGAAGACAGCAGGGTAGAGGACAAAGAGCTGGAAAAGATCACAAAATACAAGGACCTACAAAGTTGAACGATTGTGGCAAAAAAAAACAACAGTAATCCCACTAGTAGTCGGTGCTCTAGGAGGAATCCCAAGAAATCTTGAAAAACATCTGGAAAGCCTAAACTTGGACAGAACATCAGTCCACATGCTGCAGAAAGCAGCACTTCTAGGAACTGCACACATTCTATGCAAATACCTCTAATATCCTAGGTCCTTGGGAAGGACTCGATATTCAGAGATGAATTCCAGACACTTGTGCTGTGTTGTTATGTGAATAATAATAATAATAATAATAATAATAATAATAATAATAATAATAATAATAATAATAATAATGTGACAAAGATCTTTATTATGGTTCCCTAGTTCACCTGAAGTTGAAGTAACTTCTTTTGCGGTTGGTGGTGTCCCTTTTCACATCCCTTTTTTAGCCATGGTAATTTTTTTGTGATGATGGGGACCTTTTTCACTTTTTGTGCCCCCCGATCCCCTTGGTGCCCCAAGCACATGCGTATTAAGTTTAATGGTTTAATCCAGGGCTGCCTGCTGGGTTTCCATCAAACAACCCATCCCCACTCAGAAAGATGATTGGATGCAGGAGCTGCACTCCTATTGGCTCGGGTTGAAATAGTTGTCTCTTTCCCCCTCTGGGGACAGGGCACCCTCCTGTCCCTCACAGTGTGTATCAAGAATGCATATGTTAAGTAACAGTTGCAAGATGGGACCAACTTTGCCATGGATTCCACTTGGGAAGAGGTCAAGTCATACACTGTAGAACATGAGGACCACTGGGAAGTTGGAACTTTGTCTGACTGTTGAACCCAATCAGGGTGCGGCATATATTTTGGGTGATGTCATAAATCAGCTGTCCTAGCAATCATATGAAGATAAGAAAAGCTCTGCTGGATGAGACTAGTGGTTCATCTGGTGCAGCATCCTGACTCACACAGTGGCCAAGCAGTTCCTCAGGAGGTCCAGCAACAGGGCACAGAGGCTGAGACCTTTCCCTGACCTCGCTACACTAGTATTCAGAGGTTGACTGCCTCTTAATGTGGAGGATCCACATTTTGTTAAATAAAAGGCCATCTTGAACTTTGAGGGAAGTGGCTATTTGCTGACGTGTGGAAAACTGGACACAGGGTGCTAGCTCAAGTGTACGATATGGGAAATTTTAACCTTGCAAGTCTATCCCCAACGTTGTCCTGAGATTCTTTTGATCTTCACAAAAGCTCTCCTAAGCTCAGCTCAGATTATCTATTTTTCTTTTTGATCTCCATCTTCCTTTACAAGTTATGGCTTCTTTCTCTTTGAACTATGAGGAAGTGGGGAGAACAGCTGTTAAAAGTATCAGTTGCTGCACTTCAAAAAGAGGGAGGAGAAGGGAAAAAACGCTTCAGGTTGTCAATATTTCAATTTATTTTTAGGAAAAAAATGTTCATATTTAGGCAGGGGGTGTGACCCAAAACCTACAAATCACACGATGAAGCCCCCCCCCCCCGGCTCGGTCCTTGTCTTCTCCTAGTAAAGAATTTAAAACAATGTCCCAACCTAGATGGCCCAGGCTAGCCAGATCTCAGAAGCGAAGCAGGGTCAGCCCTGGTATGTATTTCGATGGGAGATCACCAAGGAATACAAAGGTCATTATGAAGAAGCAGGAGGAGGAGGAGGAGGAGGAGGAGGAGGCAGTGGCATGGGGGGAAATGATGCCCGGGGCAAAGTGGCACCCAGGGCCTGCCCCCTGGATCCTACCCCCCATGGCCCCCCATGGTGCCCCATGCCCCACAAAGAGCAGTCCGCTCAAAAAGCAGCTTGGCTGGGCCCGCCAGGGTGCTCCGGGCTTCTGCCAGGACAGGGGGGCGGACAAGGGGAGGGGGTGGGGCAATTTTCTGGGGGCCCCATGTGACACCAATGGCACCCACCTGGGGCGGGGTGACCCCCCTTCCCCATGGTAGCTATGCAACGGGGGGGAGGAGGAGAAGTTTGGATTTATACCCCACCTTTCTCTCCTGGAAGGAGACTCAAGGTGGCCTACAAACTCCTTTCCCTTCCTCTCCCCACAACAGACACCTTGTGAGGTAGGTGGGGCTGAGAGAGTTCCGAGAGAACTGTGACTAGTCCAAGGTTACCCAGCAGGAATGTAGGAGTGCAGAAGCCTCTGCCACTCAGGTTGGAGGAGTAAGGAATCAAACCCGGTGCTCCAGATTAGAATCCACCTGCTCTTAACCACTACACCAGGCTGGCTCTCTCAATGGCAAACCACCTCCAAATGTCTCTCACCTTGAAAACTCTATGGAGTTGCCGTATGTCAGTTGCAACTTGACAATACTTTACACACATTTAAAACAACAGCAACAATGACAAAGTGCTCCAAGCCAGCGTACCTGCGCAGTGTTGCAAATACTTTCTGAATAGTAACAAAGCAATGCTATTAATTTAAAACATCCCCTCCACACTTGACGTCTACTGAATTCTGCTTTCCCTCTAAAAAATATCCTTGGGAAAAAATCCGCTTCTATATAAAGGCACTATATAAAGGCATTTGGAGTCATAGAGCAAGCCAGATAGTAAATTTATATTTGACAGTTTTGAAGGCATGAGGTGGGGGAGGGGTCAAGCCCTTTAATCTCTTGTTTCCTGATTTCCTGAAGATAACATTTGCCCAAGTCCTTAAGTCATAAATCTTCCCAAAAGCCCAAGGCTGAGGGTGGGGGGGGGGGAATCTTGTTTATAGATGCTTGCTTCAAATTATTTAGAAATCAGTACCAGCGTGGTAGAGTGGCTAACAGCTATGGAGTCCAATTGGGAAAACCAGGTTCGATTCCTCAGGCCTCCACATAGTCACAGTTCTCTCAGAACTCTTTCAGCTGACACAGAGTCAAGCCATGGCAAACCGCCTGAATGTCTCTTGACTTGAAAATGTTACGGGCAGTGGTGGGATCCAAAATTTTTAGTAACAGGTTCCCATGGTGGTGGGATTCAAACAGTGGGGTAGCGCCAATGGGGCAGGGCGGGGCACGATGGGGGCATAAATGGGCATTCCGGGGGTGGGGCATTAATAATTTCTCTGTTGCTGTAAAAAACTCTTACTGCAAAAAAAAGTTCCTAATTTCCAGCTGGTATCTTTCTGTCCATAATTTAAACTCATTATAGCAAGTCCTATCGTCTACTGCCAACAGAAACAACTACTTCTCCTCTAATTGACTGCCTGTCAAATACGTAATACTTTCAAATACTTAATTTTGTTTCTAGAAATCAAAAGAAGGATACTTTCCTTCAACAAGGAACTTTCCCGTTTTCTACCTTCGCTAACCAGCCACATAGGAAACAACAGGACTTGATGATTTTTGGACCTAATGGAATTTCTAACGGAAAAGCAGACCCAATTAGTAACCCCCTCTCGGCATACACAAATAATTAGTAACCCACTCTCGGGAACTGGTGAGAACCTGCTGGATCCCACCGCTGGTTACGGGGTCGCTGTTGTCAAGCTGTGACTTGATAACAGTTCACCCCACCCCACCTAATTTTAGAGGTCATTCCTTGAAACACATGAGGATTACTACAGATACTGTTAGTGCCAACTTTCATGGGAAGGGGGGGGGGCATGAAACTGTGATGGTCCACTTGTTTTTGTTTTACATTTTATTTATTTATAGGGTGCTTTCTCCCAGGAGACTCAAGGCGATTCACAATGCCAGCACGCTGACATAACCAATGCACAATGCATCTGGACTTGGATTGCAGATTGAGAGGACTATCAACTATTGAAAACAAGATATGCAATAAACAATACGTAAAGTGGACTACAAGGTAAAGACATGCAATAAAAGAAGGGTGATACAATAAGAACTGCCTTTGACTACAGCCCTATTCCTTTATAGCACTGCCCACCTGGGCTGTTCCGTTCTCTTACAGTACTAATCCCTCCACAAAAGTTCCCTCCGGCACATTTCTGGCCCCTTCCGCACATGCAGAATAATGCACATTCAATCCACTTCCACAATTGTTTGAAAGTGGATTTTGATATTCCGCACAGTAAAATCCAGCGGCAAAGTGCATTGAAAGTGGATTGAAAGTGCATTATTCTGCATGTGCGGAAGGGGCCTCTGTTTTACACATTCCGAGGGATGATAGAAGTTGTCCATCTTTAGATAGGGCCTGGAGATTTCCCAGAATTGCAACTGATCTCCAGAATATGGAGATCAATTCCCCTGGAGAAGATGGCTACTTTGGAGGGTGGATTTTATGATACTGTATCCGGCTGAGGTCCTTCCCCTTTCCAAACCCTGCTTTCTGACTCTACTCCACATCTCCAGGAAATTTCCAACCCAGATTTGGCAACCTATATCGACCTCCTGTGTTACTAGCCACACCTGAGGTGGAATAGGGGGAGCCGGTTTCCAGGAAGCACTGTCTCTACCTGTCAAAGCTCTCCTCTAAGGTTTCCTACCAGTGCAGGCCAAAGATGGATGTCACCTCCTGTATTGGCTCAGTGGTACCAATAGAAAAAAAGCCTGCCTGGGCAAATCTCCCTGTAAGTCATTGAAATGCACAACAGTCAGCCTCACCTTTCCTAAAGCAATCAGGAAAGACAACAGCTTTTGCATGGGAATCAAGTCCCTGTGTCAGGGCTGCAAAGAAGCATCCTTGGGTTCAACAAAGGGTATGTTAACTAATGTAATCAAGATTTCCTTTTAGTTATTCTTCAGCACACTAATCCTATCTTTCTTTTTCCTGATTAACCTCTGGAAAAAACCATCTCTGTTTGAATTGGAAAAGCCCCAGAGTTGTGATTTAATTAACTCACCCTAAAATGTAATTATTTCAGGGCTCTCCCCAAGCTTGAGTCATTAAGCCAAAGTGTCCACCTCTTGTTGAAGAACAAGAGCCGCCTTTGTCCTGGAGAAATTAGGTCTCTTAGCTTAGCCCGAGGGCCCAATTTTCCCTATAACTAGTCAGTGTTTAGTATTTCCTGGCCTACACTTAGGTCCAGAGATACTGTTCACACCTCTTCTGTTTCTTGGATCCTTCCCCTCCAAGATAAGATAATTATTACCTCTCTCCCCACAAAATCCCAATTTATTCCAGACCTATTCCCTCTATCTATATCCCAGGACTGTGTGAACTCTTTGTGTGCTTGTGTTACCACTGCGTGTGAAAGTTTATCATTTTGTTCCTTCAATAAATCTTTTTAAACTTTATGCTGACTCCTGTGGATTTCTAAGAAGAAAAACCATCTGTAACGAAAGGTGGTAAAGATCTTGTGGTTGCCCCCTCTCACAAAGCACCATCTCCACTCCAAAAAGGGACAGACACTAGTATTTTGGGTACCACCTCAGACAATCCATTCCATTGGGTGGGAGCCACCACCACATAACCGGCCAGCTGCTGACCTTTTGAATGATGAAGTGTCTGGGTTTATTTCACATAATCTGCAGTTCAGTTGATCTCCGGCTATAACCATTGCCTTTTCCCTATACTTTCCACTTCTACATTCTCCTTTTTGTGGCAGAACATCCACAATATCTCTACGTGTTGAAAACACGTCTACCCCATACATTGATATTCAAATACTGTACTAGCATTTCATTTTCAATCCCCTTACAAATAATCCCTAGCACGGATTTTGCCCTTTTCTACCACTGCTGCCCACTAAATCAACACCTGTGGCTGCTCCCCTGGTTCAGCCCGAATTCAAACAAAGAGAAATTGGCGAAGGCAAATTTAGGGGTTCCCACCAACGCAAAACAGTATTTAATAACGCTGGTAGCATTTTTTTGTCAGGCGAATCAAACACAGTCCTATTTAACAGTATTTTCTGGTGGCAGTGTTCTTTTCTTTTCCTGAGGTATTCAGTTTACACATCCCATGATTATGGAAACTTGATAAGCGGAGATAGGTTTTCATAATGAAAATTCCCCAAGGGGAGCATGCAGATGTACTATAAAAAATATTGACGTATTGTGCCTTGTCCCCAGGTAGCATATTAACACTTCTTCCTTTCAAGAGAAAACAATGTTAAAATTTTGACAATAATAGCAAAAGAGTCCCCCGAGCCATATACTTAGGTCTTGAAGATAACTCCCTAAGTTAAAATTAAGAGAGAGAGAGAGAGAGAGAGAGAGAGGAGAGAGAGAGAGAGAGAGAGAGAGATACAGGTTGTGAGGCAGAAAAAGCTGATGGAGAAAGGAATGAAAGAGATTTCAAGAGCACGGCTGGGACCCAGATAACTGCAGAACAATCCAAGGAGGTTCCTGGCTTGTGTTTCCCAAATATCAAACCTCATCCCAACATGTATGTAAAGTGCCACTGAATCACAGATGACTTATGGTGGCATCGGTTGGGGTTCTCCCCCAATACTGTACAGTAACCTGCTTTTGAACCTGGAAACCATTGAAAAAGTGGACAGTGGGTGCACCAACTGTTGAGTAAAGCTAGCCTAAAAGAACTCCTGGGACAGTGGCGGCGAACCTATGGCACTCCAGATGTCCATGGACTACAATTGACCATGCTGGCAGGGGCTGATGGGAATTGTAGCCCATGAACATCTGGAGTGCCATAGGTTCGCCAGCACTGTCCTAGGATGACAGCTCATCTCTAAATTATAGTCATCTGTTGAGTAATGCTAGCCTAAAGGAATTCCTAGGACAGTGGTGGTGAACCTATGGCACTCCAGATGTCCATGGACTACAACTGACCATGCTGGCAGGGGCTGATGGGAATTGTAGTCCATGAACATCGGGAGTGCCATAGGTTCGCCACCACTGACTTGGATGACAGCTCATCTCTAAACTATAGTCATCAATTTCCGCAGAGAAAATTGATGCTTTGGAGAGTAGATTCTGTGGCATTGTACCCCACTGAGGTCTCTGTCCTCCCCAGGCTTCACCCGCAAATCTCCAGAAATTTCCTAAATTGGAACTGGCAACCATTTGCTCCCCGTGTCCCACTAGTGGTCAGGGTGGACCTGACAACCCTACAAGAAGTTCTGTCCTTTAAAGAAATAGCAACAAATTCTATTGTGTTATGTAGCCAGAACAGATGTCTTAGGATGCAATTTTGGCCACACTTTCTCCCACTGCCCCATAGTGCTAGTGGGGAACAGGGGACGCCGGCAGATAGTGGATGTTGGTATGGTGTAGGAATTAGAGTGTTGAACTAGGATCTCGGACAACCAGGTTTGAATCCCTTCCTCAGCCATGGAAGCCTGCCTGGTTACCTTGGGCCCAACACAAGCTTTCAGCTTAACCAACGGTCACAGTGTTGTTGTGGCTGTGATGATTAAGGGGGGGGATGGGGGGATGATTTGAAAAGGAACTTTGAGCCCCTGATCAGGAAAAAAAAGAAGAGTCAATATTTATACTCCATTTTCTCAACCATAAGGAGTCTCAAAGCGGCTTATAAAGTCCTTCCCTTCCTCTCCCCGCAACAGTCACCTTGTGAGGTCAGTGGGGCAAAGAGAGTTCAGAGAGAACTGTGACGAGCCCAAGGTCATGCAGCAGGCTTCTTGTGTAGCAGCAGGGAAACAAATCCAGTTCACTGGAGTCTGCCACTCATGTGGAGGAGAGGAGAATCAAACCTGGCTCCTCAGATTAAAGTCTACCGGTCTTGATCACTACAGCATGCCGGCTCTCCAAAAGCGGGATATAAATTAAAAAACGAGCATTAAAATAAACAAGGCAGTGGACAAATGGCCATTTTACTCTATGTCCATTCTGATAAGTCTTTCCAAAGGTCCTGCCACAGAAAACAGTGATGTAGTTACAAAAAATGGCACCTGCACTCCCCTCTGAGCGCAGCACCCCCTACTGTGAGCCTGCTGCGTTCCTCCCTCCTGCTCCATCTCCACACAACAGAGCGAATGATGCAAAGTCCAAGCCTCCTGATCTGGTACAATCCAATGGCGAGGCGGGGTGTAGACCCTTGTGCTGTAGTGGCGGCTGCTGACAAAACAACCTTAGAAAAAAATCCACACAGCCAATCAAATCCCCAAAAGTCATTGAGAAGCTTTGCTGGGCCTGACCTCGCCCCACCCACTTTCTAAAAATCCTTGGCCAGAAAAGAAGAAGAGTTTGGATTTATATCCCCCCTTTCTCTCCTGCAGGAGACTCAAAGGGGCTGACAATCTCCTTGCCCTTCCCCCCTCACAACAAACACCCTGTGAGGTAGGTGGGGCTGAGAGAGCTCCGAGAAGCTGTGACTAGCCCAAGGTCACCCAGCTGGCGTGTGTGGGAGTGTACAGGCTAATCTGAATTCCCCAGATAAGCCTCCACAGCTCAGGCGGCAGAGCGGGGAATCAAACCCGGTTCCTCCAGATTAGATACATGAGCTCTTAACCTCCTACGCCACTGCTGCAAAGGTGTTGTTGGATGCAATGATGCCCATGGGCACTATGTTGGGAATTTCTGCTCTAACCACTACACCACGCCAGCTCTCATGATATTTCTCATGTCTGGTGGACAGAACAGAGAGCTCGGACCAGGGAAATGTAAATAAAGATCTCAACCAACCACTCTCTCGTGAAACAGAATGGATAGCCACCAGGGATGGAGCAAGGGGGGAAATTGCCTGGTGCACTGGTGCGTCCTTTGCTTTGCCACGCCCCAATCTGCTCCCATCCCACCCCACCCCCACAGGGGCACGCGCCCGGTGCCTCAGCACCCCCTCCGTCCCCTTGGAGTTACGCCTCTGATAGCCACTACTGCCTTTTGTTAGCTTGAGCACCTTGGTAGAAAAAGTGTAAGTGTAAGGAAGTCAGGAATGGGGGGCACAGAACAATGTAGGCATGGATTGGTGTTTGGAATATGCTGCCACAGGAGGTGGTGATGGCCACTAACCTGGATAGCTTTAAAAGGGGCTTGGACAGATGTATGGAGGAGAAGTCGATCTATGGCTGCCAATCTTGATCCTCCTTGATCTCAGATTGCAAATGCCTTAGCAGACCAGGTGCTCGGAAACAGCAGCAGCAGAAGGCCATTGCTTTCACATCCTGCACGTGAGCTCCCAAAGGCACCTGGTGGGCCACTGCGAGTAGCAGAGTGCTGGACTAGATGGACACTGGTCTGATCCAGCAGGCTAGTTCTTATGTTCTTATGGAAAGAAATGGAGTGTCAAAGGTTGACTTGTGAACTGCATATATTGAGTTGTGCTTGCGGGTGGATATTCAGAAAGGGGCCTCCAGGCCAAATCAGCCTTCCTCCAAAGAGGGATTATACGGTGACGGATCACGATGGCAGGGTTCCCTCTGCATTATCCAAGACAGTTGGAGCCCATGACAGTTGGAGACAGGATAGGAAGAAGCTGAGAGGCCCCCCTCGACCGATCCGCTCTGACAGTTTCTGGTAGATACCTGCCGTTCTTGCCACAGGCTTCACGCTGGGAAACATCTGTTGCAAAACGCCCGGCAGGCTTGCCAATATGTGCGACAAATTAATAAAATGTCATTTATATAAGGCTAAAATTAGAACACGTGTAACAAAAAGTGCACCAAATTGCTTTTCTGTAACGAGATCTTCTGCCTGGGCTTTCATCGCAAGCAATTATTATTTTGGAATACGGGAGGTGTTAAGGACAGCCGTGGCATCGCGCCATCAGATTCGTAATTAAAAACAAACCTACCTAATCTTACAACTTTGCGGATGGGCAACCAGCAGTCCCGGCACCTGATCTAACCCTCCAAGCAATTTTATCTGATCTTTAGCGGTCTTTGCGAGATTTAACCAAAATGTGGTCAAATGTCTGTCCGTTGCTTATGCTTATAATGGGGAAGACAACAGTCAATCTCCATGTCTGTTTTCCCCCCCGTTGCTGCCCCATGCGAAGTCAGGAAAAGGAAAGTGTCAATCCCCATCTGCCTTTGGAGGGAATCTCATACGCGTTCATGCCTCACATCCCACCAAATATACAATCTCATACCATCCGGAAGCATTGTCGGTGGGGTGTGTGTGTGTAACACTCCTGACTCCTAGCTGATGCCAACTTAATTACAGGGCTTAACTGGAGATTGAATAGTTTGAACTCCTAAATCAAATCCAGTTCTTGCACACAAGAGAATGAATTGCCAGAGATCTAACCAGTTAGAATAGGCTACCTAATTAATTTCAGAGGGCAGTTGGTAGATTACAATTCAGTTCTTTCTTTGAGAGCTACAGTGTGGTGTAGTGGTTAAGCGCAGGTGAATTCTAATCTGGAGAACCAGGTTTAATTCCCCACTCCTCCACCCGAGTGGCAGAGGCTTATCTGGTGAACCGTATGTGTTTCCGCACTTCTACATTCCTGCTAGGTGACCTTGGGCTAGTCACAATTCTCTCAGAAGTCTCCCAGCCCCACCTATCTCACAAGATGTCTGTTGTGGGGAGAGGACGGGAAAGGAGCTTGTAAGTCCCTTTGAATCTTCTTACAGGAGAGAAAGGTGGAATTCTTCATTGTTGTCTTCTTCCTCCTTTTCCTTCCTTCCTTCCTTCCTTCCTTCCTTCCTTCCTTCCTTCCTTCCTTCCTTCCTTCCTTCCTTCCTTCCTTCCTTCCTTCCTTCCTTCCTTCCTTCCTTCCTTCCTTCCTTCCTTCCTTTGCCATCCAGTCACCGATGACTTGCAGCAACCCCATATGGTTTTCAAGGTAAGAGACGTTCAAAGGTGGTTTGCCATTTCCTGGTATTCCTTGGAGGTCTGCCATCCAAATACTTGCCAGGGCTGACTGGCCCAAAGTCACCCAGCAAGTTTTCACAGCATGAGTGGAGATTCGAACATGGTCCTAGTCTGAAATGTTAATGACTACACCATGCTTGCTCTCCAATTCTGAGGCCGGTTACCCCGCCCTCGCCCTGCTCTGGCACAAAAAGTCACGGCAGAAGTGTCCTTGCTTTCCCCGGGGAGAGCGAGAATCATGTGCAGCCAAGAGAAAGCATGTCAGGACAAGAAATATTGACCCGATGCGCCTCCACTCTTGGTGCATCACAAAGAGGAAGCACGTCGAGACAAGATTTTTTTGCCCTGATGCGCTTCCAGTCCCATCGCGCGCTAGAGCACCGGTGGGTAATTGGTCAGTAAATACCTTTGCATTAAAAAAACCCCCCACCTTCAATAGAAATATATATAAGCAAATATAAGCAAAAGGAAAGATTTTCTCCCCACCCCTCCCCTTTTATATTGGCAGATTGTCAATCTTTCACATGGAGGAGGCTTCACAAATAAGAGTCTTGTTTATCTTCCGTTTGTAATCCAAACTTCTGGCACTGCTGTGCTTCTTGTGTGTGTGAACCAGACTGGAGAAACGGCATAACTCATGAAAAGTGGGGTCTTTTATTTGCTGGCTTGGTGATTTTTCCGGCATTGCAAAATGAAGCACCGGTCTACAAAGCGCTATTCTCTCCCTCTCTTTTATTTCCTAATAAAGATTAATATCACACAAACAAGAAAGATAAGAAAAAAAAATTGATCCCATCATTATTATGATTCTAAACACTGAACGGTAACAGCTCTGAATATAGAACTATACAATAAATTTAAATCTGTTACCAATATTGACTATTTAGAAGGTCAGCTCTTAATAGCTCAAGAAAAATTAATTTAAAAAACCACTGATATCTATTTAACGGCTATTGTACTGGTATCACTCGTATTGTCGGATTACGACCATCTCACTTAATACAATTATTATTTAATTACTGAATATAATTGTTACTTAATTATAATTGTGACCATCTTACTTAGTAGAACTATTCATTCATCTTTCTCCCTTTATCTCACAAGATAAAATTTGTATTGACGTGTTTTGGCCATCTCACTTCTTCCCCTTAACCCATTTTCAATATAATTACAATCTATATCCGAAAAGCACAGTTCTCGCTCTAAATGGAATCTAGCCCGCAATTAATTAATTAATTAATTTATTTATTTATTTATTTATTCATTCATTCATTCATTCATTCATTCATTCATTCATTCATTCATTCATTCATTCATTCATTCATTCATTCATTCATTCATTCATTCATTCATTCAATTTCTATACCACCTGATCCCCGAAGGGCTCCGGGCAGTAAACAACAAGAATCAAGCAAAATTAAGCAGGAGCAAAATCATATACAGTACACAAACACATAGGCTCCATCTCATTAATAATCAATAAAACATCTTAAAAACTCTTATAAAACAGCGGTTAATAATTAATAGATAAATAAGCAAGAGGCGTCCAGAAAACCCCAATTAAAACCTACCCCAAGAGGGGGGACGGCGGGCCCCTCAATATGAGGGGGACCCTGATGTAACAATGCAAGGGCAAAGAGCAGCGAGGGCGCACCAATTGAGAATTATATCAATACATGACCCAAAAAAACCCCAGCCGAGGACAAAATGGCGCCCAAAGGAACCCCTCTTGGTTTTCGTCTTCTGTTCGGGACCGTTCTCCCGCCCATCATAGACACCAGCAGAAGCACAAGCCACAAGTCAAACTCTCTGTCCAATTTTTCAGTCCTTGTTCAATGAAAACATTTACAAGTGCATCTTCCCATTTTTCATTTCCTGGTGGGGCAGATTTTTCAGCACAACCTCAATTATAAATTGATTGGCAGCGGAGCTGAGAGTCCATCCCAAACAGCCTTATGTTCCTCTAGTCTAAAAAATAACCAAATGAGGGACCCAGGTTCACATTCATTCATTCATTCATTCATTCATTCATTCATTCATTCATTCATTCATTCATTCATTCATTCATTCATTCATTCATTCATTCATTCATTCATTTACTATACTGTCCTATCCCCCAAGGGGTCTGGGCGGTGTACAAATTAAACAAACACATCCATGTACCCCAATAAAAGAAATAAATTACATTTCAGTTAAAACAATTTAAAATATCCAATACCTCCAACAGCACAGATCTAATCAGCAGTATCAACAATATCTTAAGGAACATGCCCCCCCCCCCCACCCGAGAAAGAGGAAAAGCAGAATTGCGGCTACTCCTGCCACATTGTGACTTTCCCCAGTTTTAACATATTGTGGGTCCTGCGATGGTTCTCATGTATGGGATACTTGTTTGGACGATGTTGGCTAATATATGGATTCTATGCCTAATAAAGGTTTATATATATATATATATATTGTGGGTCAGCGTAATAAATTTAATGATTTTGGGAGGGGTGTTTTGCAGGACCTATGAAGGCCAGCAAGCCAGCGGCACAGGGAAAGTCCAGAAACCCAGGAACGCATGAAATAATATGTGTAACCTTGTATAATGTCAACATATTTTTTAAAAGAAAAGAATTTAGACTTCTTCTCTGGTGTGGAGGGAGGGCCAAAAAAGAGTTTCCAGCCAGACCCAGAACTTTTATACCCACAACTCCAATTAGGGAGATCTCCTGGAATTACAATTCATCTCCAAACTACAGAGATTAATCTGCCCTGGAGAAAACAACTATTTTGGAAGATGGACTCTATGGCATTATACGCTGCTGACTCCCAGGCTCTGCCCCCAAATGTCCAGGAATTTCCCAGCTCTAATAGAAGAAGAAGAAGAAGAAGAAGAAGAAGAAGAAGAAGAAGAAGAAGAAGAAGAAGAAGAAGAAGAAGAAGAGGAGGAGGAGGAGGAGGAGGAGGAGGAGTTTGGATTTATATCCCCCCTTTCTCTCCTGTAGGAGACTCAAATCTCCTTGCCCTTCCCCTCTCACAACAAACACCCTGTGAGGTGGGTGGGGCTGAGAGAGCTCCGAAGAGCTGTGACTAGCCCAAGGTCACCCAGCTGGCGTGTGTGGGAGTGCGCAGGCTAATCTGAATTCCCCAGATAAGCCTCCACAGCTCATGCGGCAGAGCGGGGAATCAAACCCGGTTCCTCCAGATTAGATACACGAGCTCTTAACCTCCTACGCCACTGCTGCTCCTAAGTATGTATGACTTCATTTGCTCACATCAACTAATAGGGCAATAGGGTAACCCTCGCTTCAATACACCCTTTACTTCAAGATCAAGGGAAGCTCCACACATTTTTTATTTCCACTGTCCACTTATTGCAACAACTCCATAAAGTTAGTGAAATCCAAACCCGCATGTACACGCAGAGACTGGTCTGTCTTGAGACTTCTACAAAAACGTTACTGTAACAATCCCCAGCCACCTCCTGGAGGTTGCACGACAACCACAGAACGGGTGCCAAATAAAACAATATAAACCAGAAAGCGCACCCCACAGAGTAGACTTACACCCAAGTAAATACCATCAGTTTCATTTAAAGCACAGAAGTTCAACCTTTAGGATGCACAGCAAGAAAATGCACAGAAATACAAATGAAAATTGACAATCAAGTCTGCGTGCTGACTCCCACTTTTAACGAAAGCCCTGCGGTGAGTTCCGTTTATATGTGAGTCCAAAGATAAATGATAGTTGATGTTAGATAGCTACAGAACACTAGTCCAACGGACTATTAAAAAAAAGGAAATTCCAATCCAAAAAAACCCGAAGCCATGCTTTAAATGAAACCGATGATATTTCCTTGAGTGTAATTCTGCTTTGCTGGGTGCCCTTTCTGGTTGATATTACTACCCTGAGGTTGGAAACTCTATTCAAGTGGCCAGGTGTTCCACAGCTGCAGGGGGCATCTAAGAGATCCACTCGTCGCACCTGAAAAAGGAAGGTACGTTGAACAGTAACATAAATGAAGAACATACAAGTCTGCGGTCTCAGGTGTCAACAAATTTAAAAGTCAGCAGTGGAAGAGACACACAAAAAGGGCAGGGCTAGAGAGGCCAGGGCAGCGATTTGATTGATGTGAGCAAATGAAGTCATACGTACTTAGGTTTCACTTAAGCGGGGGAACTAAAGAGTTAAGCCAACCGCTTCATTGAAAACATGGGGTTTGGAGGCGGAGGGGGAGATGAAGCTACACAGCTGTTCTGGTGAGGCAATTCCAAGCAGGAGCAGTAGCGGGGGAGATCACTCTTGTTGGTTAAATAATATTTGTCATTATTATATTCAAAACCTTCACTGATAATAGGAGGGTAAAAAAATCCCCAGGGGAATAGCTTTTGCGAGGTTGATTGTTGGATATTTTCCAAAATGTCTCTGCTTCGGGCAGGCAAGCAAAGCAATCTGTGCAATATTTTAGATATTGAAGAACAAGGAAAAATTCTTTTCTTGCTTTCCCCCCCTTTTCGTAAAAGCTGTGTAGCTTGTAATGTCAGTTCCTAATAATCAGGTTTTTCAAAAGACGAGAAATACAGAGAATTGCGTAAGCCGACCCCAGCTAGGTTGGCCGAGAACACACACACACAAATCAATTCACGCCCTTTCTCTCTGTCAAGTCGCATCGCTTACAGTCAGCGATATCGAAAGAGGACATCTGGAGATTCGATTGTTCCATGGCAGGAATAATAATTCATTTTTTGCTCAATAAAACTCTCTCACTGGGAAACTTCCCTTTACTTTTCACTGGCAGGAGGCCCTGAAATGAAATGCAATCAACGTTGATTGATGAGGTGGTGGAACGAACTAAGTAGGGCTGAGAACTTTGGATTTCAACAAATCTGGGACTCAGGCGGGCCAAGGGCTGAGACTCCAGCAACTAACAGGAAAATAAAATGTGCCCTTGGTGCCTTCCAATATGGCGGCTGAGTTTCACACTTCTTTCTAGTACTGGGTAAAAAATGTTACAAATGAAATGGGGAGTGACCCCCATGCTCAGAATGGGTTGACCCAGAAAGGGTTGGAGACTCAAAGCAGCAGAAGGCTGCAGAGCTCATGTAGTTTGGAGGAGACAAGGCTACCAGACTCGGACCTTGGTTTGTATAAGCCCTTAACACCTTGTTAAGGTAACTGCAATGTTGTTGGGAACTACTGGGAAGGTAGCTGTTTGTTTTTGCTATGTTGTAAATGTTGGAGTTTATTGTTTCAGGGTTTTTTATGTTTGTAATGGGTGAGAGTTCTCCTGGAAACCTTCATCATGTTGAATCCTGTTCATCAAGCCCTTGGAGTCTTCAGGAGCCAACCCACTTGCAAAGAAGAATTGGACTTGGCAGTATCAGTAGACTGTAAATATAAGCACTTGAAAATGCAACCTGAACAGGACCTTGAAGTGTGATGTTAAATGTTGATGTTTGATGTTATATGCTAAGAAAGTAAACCATTTTGTTTTTAAAATTTGTTGTTGCAAACTCATTCCAAGTTCTGCCCCACAGAACCCACAGATAGAGGCTACAAGGGCACTCCCTAAAATGGATTTGAAAATGATCTGCACAAAGTCCAGCAGATTCATTTCAGATCTCCATCTGCCACCCACTCGAGGAGTCTATTTTATATGAAATCAGTTCCTAACCCAATGTGGGTCACCACTAGGGATGCCAGCTCTCCCGTTTTGGCAGATCTCTCAGTGATCCTTCATGGAGCCTACAGGTGTATCAAATGCTGACAGAGAGAAGTGGGGGAAGGGGTGGGCATACTGATATTACATGACATTACTTCCACCCAAAAATGAAACTGGTGTCATGACTCTCTACGGTTTGCCCATAGAGCTTCAGTAAACACTAGAACGTTGGTTCTAATATCATGATGCCCCTTCCTAATTTTTCCTGGAATTGACGTTATGCACAGGCATCACATTTATTTATTCTTTATTTATTTATTCGATTTTATAGGCCGCCTCATCCCCGAGGGCCTCATTCCCGAAGGGTGGGACATTGATGCACCCGTCCCACCCCAAATTCTCCAAGATGTGCCAGGCAGCAGTTTGGCATACCAAGTCACCAACAACGCCAACAGGGTAAGAGTACATAGCTCTAATTCATTATCTCTTAGTCTCAACAATTCAGTGGAACACTTCCTGTGAACTTTAGCACAATCACCAAGCAGATATACCGTATATACTGGCGTATAAGACTACTTTTGAACCCTGGGAAATCATCTGTAAAGTCTGGGGTCGTCTTATACGCCGGGTACGTAGTCTTATATGGCGAGTATAACCCAAACTCTATATTTTAACTGGGAAAGTGGGGGGTCGTCTTATACATCCAGTCGTCTTATACGCCGGTATATACGGTACTTTGTTTGTATTCCCTTGATTTCCCCTGAGACAAGTTCCGAATTGGTTCTCTTCAATGCTGCTGCTGGGTGACTCTGGGCTGTATCAATAGGAGTATAGTGTCTAGATCGAGGGATGTAACTGTACCTCTCTATTTTGCATTGGTCGGACCTCACCGGGAGTATTGTGTACAGTTTTGGGACACAATCTTTAAAGGCCCAACATCAGTCAGACTTCATTGCCCCCTTTTTTGCACCAGTGGAGTGAGGGGTATTAAGAAACAATCACAAGAACGAAGCACCAGAACTGTGGGCAGACACTGAAAGTACAAAATAGATACTAAGTAGAAAGTCTCACCTCAAATTTCAAACTAATTTTCTTTTTAATTTACTATGCGACCTTTTATACACCATGACAGTCACAGACAGGTGATAGGGAGTAACTACAGCATCAAGAAAGTCTAATTATGCACAAAAGTCAATTACACAAACATCTGAATTCATCTGGATACATCCGAGCAGCTCAATGAACTTTCTGCTTTCAACCAGTGAACAGGGCAAGAATTAGACGAGCAAATGTTCGAGGATAATTGATCCCAGTTGCTAAAGTATAACAGTGCAATCCTACGCAGAGTAACTCCAGTTTAAGCCCAATGACCTCCCTGGACTTAAACTGGAGTAACTCTGCATAGGACTGCGCTGTAACTGATATGATGTTTTCCTGGAGTTCCCTTCAGATTATTTTCTCTCTTTTTTCAACAGCATGCATTTACAGGCACACAAATTATGTGAATACGCTTTCGGGAACTCCAGCTATCGGTGAAGAAACGAAACCAACTAACTTTATGTAGATGGCGCGAGGCTAAATTCATTAGTGTTTGTAAAGTGTTCTAATAGTCATCAGCAGGTGGTAAAAATGGCTGCCAATTTGAATGCCAGGTAATTTGATAGGATAATTATACAGCTTACTAAAATTAGAGGCTCTCTGCCAGGAGACTTCTGAAGACTGAGCAAATACTCCAGCTATAGTTAGAATTTTAAACATCTGGAGAACCCTAATGGGCAACTCTCCCCCTCATTCCTTAAGTACCAGAAACACAGCTTTGGACTGTGGCTGGCAAGTAGGTAGATTTTCACAATTATGCCAATACACTCTTCGTCCCACTTCGTGCAGCAAGATGGAAATTTGTGTGTGGTTGCAGTATCCTCATACACAGGCAGAGAGAGCTACAAAATATCAATGTATTGCCTAAGGCAGTGTTTCCCAACCTTTTCGATGTCACGGTACTCTTGACTTCACTCTTCACATCTCACAGTACCCCTGCCATCTGCCCCACCTTCCCCAGTGTACCTGCTTGCCACCCGCCTGCCTTCCCCTCCTAGGGTGAAGGGAAGCACTGGGGGGGCGGAAAGTGGCTGCTAACCTTGCAGCAGGCCCTGCCCTCTGGGCCAGCTCCATGTCCTTGCAGGCGCCGGTGGGAGACACTGCAAAAGTGAGGAGGGCCGTTAGCATTGCTGCAGTACCCCTGAGACATGCACACGGCACCCCAGGGTACCACAGAACCCTGGTTGGGAATTGCTGGCCTAAGGTTTTCACGGCCAGAATCAACTGGCTGTTGTGGGTTTTCCAGGCTGTGTGGCTGTAGTTGTTGCTCCTAACGTTTCTCCCACCTGCATAGCTGGCATCTTCAGAGGCATGTCACTGGAAGGCCCCTTCCACAGATGCAGAATAATGCACTTTCAATCGACTTTCATGATCCAGCTGCAAAGTGCATTGAAAGTGGATTGAAAGTGATTATCCTACAGGTACAGAAGGGGCATAAGATGTGTTTCTCTCCGTGGCGCACTGTGGAACGATTTGTGTGGTGGGGAATATGTTTCGTCCTCCTCTCAGGTGGGAGGCGGGGGTGTGCATTTGCAAATCAACTCCCCCGGGACACTTGCTAATGTGCCTCACCCGAGAGGCGTTCCTCCCATTGGGCAAAGGGGCAGTTGCCCAGGGCGCCACCTTGTGGTGGGCGCCAAGAATGCAGGTTCGTTTGTGGGTTTTTTTGTATTTTCAGTGTTTTTTCTGTTTTTGGCCTGCAGGGGGCGCAGTTTTTAGGCTAGAAGCACCAAAATTTCAGGGGTGTTTCTGGAAATTCTCCTGATGCTATCACCTAGGTGTGGTGAGGTTTGGTTTGGTTTGGGGAGTCCAAAGTTATGGGCTCCCAAAGGGGGTGCCCCATCCCCATTGTTTCCAATGGGAGCTAATAGGAGATGGGGGCTACTCTCCTAATGATACCACCCAGGTTTGGTGAAGTTTGGTTCAGGGGGTTCAAAGTTATGGACCCTAAAAATGTAGCCCCCATCTCCTATTAGCTCTCATTGGAGACAATGGGGGATGAGGGCACTCCTTTTGGGAGTCCATAGCTTTAGACCCACTGGAGCAAACTTCACAAAACCTGGGTGGTATCAGTAGGAGGCTCTCCTGATGACACCACCCAGGTTTGGTGAAGTTTGGTTCATGGGGGCCAAAGTTATGGACCCTCAAAAATGTAGCCCCCATCTCCTATTAGTGTTTTTTTTTCAAAAAGGTGCATATACAAGCAGGTCCAGGAAAATCCTGTGATAAGGGGGAGGGGGAGTGCCAGAGATGGGACTGATCTGTGTTCTGCGGTTCAGCTGTGAAGAGATCTTGAGGAAACCTGGATCTTTTGGGTGACTCTCCCAGGATTATTCGCCAGTGGGAAATCGCCCTCTGTAGTCTGAAGATGAGCAACTATTCTGGGGTATCCCCAGTTCCCACCTGGAGGCTGGCATCCCTACCTCAGCAGCAAAAGACGTGAGAACATCTCCATCCCCTTGTGTGAAAATAGCCAGTACCGAGTTAGAAGGCCTAAGGAAGCTTCCTTTGATACTTTATTGCACAGGTGTCAAACTCGTGGCCCTCCAGATGTTATGGACTACAGTTCCCATCATCCCCTGCCAGCATCATGGCAGGGGATGATGGGAACTGTAGTCCATAACATCTGGAGGGCCACGAGTTTGACACCTGTGCTCTATTGTGATATTCCATTATTATTTTGAAATTTAGATTGTATTGCTGTTTTATCACTGATACTTGGGCACACTCGTTCTGGTATCTAACCTCGAGATAAATCTCTGGCGCTCAAAGCTGCAGCACACAAAAATGAAGGAGGATGGGGGGAGGGGAGGAATTAGGCCAGACCGATATGAAAATTTAAACTGCGCCTTTGCTACTCGCTCTAGCAAAGAACCAAATAGGGTATACAAATCTCCAGAGATCTGCAGTATAATTTCTTTATCATGTCCCATTTAAAATTTAATTATGTCATCTACAACTAAAAGAATCTGAGCACTCTAAATAGGTCAAGGCAACAAATATCTTGGTGATATCTTGCCATGTGAAGATCCCCCCCCCCCCTTTTGATATGCTGTTCTGTGCAGGCGATAACTGTTTGGCATGGGTAGGAGACAAGAGGCAGAAAAACGCAGGCTTTGGGACAGAGATGATAAAACAAAGAATTCGAAACTGGATTCCTTCTTCAATCATCAGATTGACTATGAAATCCTTACTGTCCTACCTTGTTTCCACGAAAATAAGACAGTGTCTTATATTAATTTTTTTTGCTCCCAAAGTTCCATATTCTTAAATCTTCACTCCAAACAAAAACTTTGCTACGTCTTACTTTCGGGGGATGCTTTATATTTAGCACTTCAGCAAAACCTCTACTATGTCTTATTTTCAGGGGATGTCTTATTCTCAGGGAAACAGGGTATGCATGATCATATTAGGAATATATATCTGAAAAATATTCTTGATAAACTATCTGGTACTGAGGAAAATAAAGTGTGTTTCATGATGGCCGATGTTTTTGAGGAAGTTACAAATAGGGTAGCTACATTTATGTTTCTTTCTACCTAACTTAGAACACAGAAAGGTTGTAGTTTAAGGAATAACTTATAAGATGTAAGTTCTGGAAAAAAATTAAATTCCTTAAGGTCAAGTTTTTACCATTCGTGTATATAATTTGGTTTTAAAATGGCTTGTGTCTTAATTTGTGGGACTATCATGTAATTTGAAAGGCCTAACAAATAAAGACTGGGGTGCTGTGTAGTTTCCGGGCTGTATGGCCGTGTTCTAGCAGCATTCTCTCCTGACGTTTCGCCTGCATCTGTGGCTGGCTTCTTCAGAGGATCTGAGATCCTCTGAAGGATCTGAAGGATCTGAGATTCTCTCAAGATGCCAGCCACAGATGCAGGTGAAACGTCAGGAGAGAATGCTGCTAGAACACGGCCATACAGCCCGGAAACCACACAGCACCCCAGTGATTCCGGCCGTGAAAGCCTTCGACAAAATAAAGACTGATTGTTTGATTGACTATGGAATCCATTATTCTTAATGATGTATCTAATTAGCAAAAGCAATTGAAATATCAATCATGGGTATCAATCATGGACATATATAACTATATGCTGCGTGTGATATGAGGCTACCAACAAAAATGGAATCCTAGTGTGCCATCTCTCAGTCATCTTCATATTATTTAGGAACCCTTATATTTTCTCCTTCGAACACACTGAGGCCCTTTCCGCACCGCAAATTTGACCGGGTTGCACTTGGGATACACGAACCTGGCATAGCCCCGGACCCTTCGCATGACTGACTGTCCCATGGAGCTGCATAATGCACCACACAAGACCACGGCCATTCGCTCAGCTGCAGCTGCGAAGAATGTTAAAACAAAAAAAAATCACACATATTGCAATTCTTGTAAAACCCGGATCTGGGGCAGGGGAACCCAGGGCGGACTCACTTCAAGAGCGGGATCCATGTGAAGTTCCGCCCCAACCCGTGTTTTATCCCGCCCTTAACCCGTGTTTATTGGCCCGTGCGGAAAGGGCCTGAGCCTGTATGTGTGTATAAGATATTTGCATTTTCCATGTCCTCACAGCATGGCAACCGTGCATATCATAAGCATTGTTTGAGATGTGCAGTCCTGATATGCATACCAGTGGAGCTCCCAGAACATGTGGAAGTAATGTCTGAAAATGGCTTCAGGCAATGCCCCATATTACTATTATCTGAATTTCGGAAAACAGTTGGCAGGTGCAGGTGGGTACTTTGGTTCCCATGGGCATCACGTTGGGGGCCCCTGACTAATCCATGAAGGTGTGAAAAAGACAGAAAATCTACGTTATTTAACAACTCTCACCACAGGGTTTGCTAGAGAGAGGAACAACAAATGAGCTAAGGAAGGAAGATATTAATATGGTGCTGTTGTTTTAAGTGGCTATGACATGTCAGCTTGCAATAAATCAGAAGGCTACATTGATCATTATTTATGTGTCAATCAATCGGAACACAAGAATTTCCTTGGCCTGATTTTTTCCTTCTACTTCCCAGAATGACAGGCCTCATCTAAAAGGTATTTCTCAGCTCTCTCTGTCGACTGCCAGAACGGGCCCATCTCTAAATGCCCGCGCTAATCTGAGCGCCGTTATTGATTCTCATTACAGTCAGCCACATATTGCTTGTATAAATCTCATTTTTGTCAAGTGACATGTTGCTAGATTTTAATTTTCGACGGAGGCAAGGATTCAGGCCGAGATTAAGGTTATTAAAAGGAAGGAAGACGGCAGCGTGCATCCAGCGGACTCTTCAAGGTACCCTTTTTAAAACTTCAAAGCTTGGGGGGGGATGGGGGGGAAGAGATTTACTTCTAATTGCTTTCCAATGCAAGGAAGACTGTTTATTTACACTATATCCATTGCTTGTTAATTGCCAGCCCAAGTGAGATTAACAATAGCCAGTGTAATTAAGAATCCTCCCGCTCCGCTTATAAGTAGATCTCAACACCTTTTTCCAACATGACACTGGGCGAACTTATGCACTGCTAAGTGATTATAAAATGACGCTGGAGAATTGCTACAGTCTTCCAGGGATGAGTTCACATTTTTCTTCCCTGCTGTTTCAACCTAAATAATCTCTAGCTCAGTTGAACTTCTCCCTTGTGCGAAGTGATTTTTTTTTAAAAAAATTCCATGTTGTTTTCTCTTTCCTGCCTCCTCAACCAAATGTCTGCATTTTCAAATATAATGCGTTCAGTGCTAAAACATTGTTATAAATGATGTATTATACATATAAATTACATACACAGCGCATATAAATACCACGTAAAAACCAGGCAACAATTTATTTATTTGTTTATTTATTGCATTTATACCCCACCAATCTCCGAAAGACTCAGGGCAGCTTACAAAGAAAAGCATATAAAACAATACAATCGATGATATAAAAATATAAACCATGATGAGTTTTAAAAACAGATTACGACAGATGGCATAACTGAGGTGAGACTACAAAAGCAGAGAACCAAAAATGGTCTGTTCCAACAACTAAATGAAATGCTAATCATCCATTCACCTTTACTGTGTTTAAACTGAATACTGTGACTGTTCTGAATGTCTAGATTTGAGACTAGTGGTACTTTAGAGAACAATGAGATTTTGCGGATGTAATCTTTCGAGAATAATAGCCCCTTTGGTCAAATGTCAAATATTTCTGGAAGGTTATACCTCCAAGATTGTGTTGCTCTTTAAAGTCCTACAGTACTCAAATCTATCTGATCTCTGGAAGAATGATGATGATGATGATGATGATGATGATGATGATGATGATGATGATGATGATGATGTAATAGGCTGCCCCTCCCCTTCTGGATTTGGGGTAGCTTTCAATATGGCTTAAAATACAACCAATAAAATATCTATCAATGTTTAAACAATCAACTAACTCAGTCATTTCAGTAAATTCAAGAGGCGACTAAAACATTCCTTCGGGCAAAAACATACATCAACATCCCAGTAAAGGGGGGGGGGGTAAAACAAGTACAGAATAGAACCAGGGAAGGGGAAAGGAAAAGGGGAGAGGAAGAGGAAGAAGAAGAGGAGGAAGGGGAGGGGGGGAGGGGGAGGCCAGGTAACACTACGGTAACCTCAACCATAAGCCTGGTGGAACAATTCTGTTTTACAAGCCCTGCAGAATTGTAGGTCATATCCCACAAGGTCTTGGTCTCACTGGACAAAGTATTCCACGAGACTGGTGCCAGGGCCAAAAAGGCCCTGGTCCTAGTTGAGGTCAACTATACTTCACTCGGACCAGGGGCCACCAGTAAGTTATTATTACTTGATCACAATGCTCTCTAGAGATCATACCAAAAGAGACAGCCCCTAATGTATGCAGGACCCAGACAGTTAAAGGCCGGGGCCAATATGGCTACCATGTGAAAATGATTAGAATAGTTAGATTCTAGTCCAGTAGCACCTTAGAGAACAAGAAGAGTTCCAAGTTATAAGCTTTTCAGAGTTAAAGTTCCCTTTACCAGACATAAGAGGGAGATTTGACCCTCAAAAGCTCGAATCCCCCCCCCCAATTCTTCTCTGTCCCTAAGGCTCTACCAGACTCAAATCTAGCTATTCTACTGCAGACCGAAATGACCAGCGTCTAAAAATGTTTTGAATGCCTTAAAACTATTGAATGGAATTGAATGTTTAAAACTATTAAAACTAAAACTATTTTGAATGTTTCCTGCTTGCCAGATTGAAACATCAGCAACTTCAAAGACTAAAAAGATAAATCGCAAAGCAACCTGCATGAACCACCATTAGCTAATGGATAAACAAAATAATTCCAGGCACCTTGTTTCGAATTTTTCCATTGCGCAGACGAAGGTATCAAAAAGACACGGAGAAGCTAAACCCGGGATGAGGCAGACAAGACAAGCTCACAGTTTATGCGCAACACAACAATGCCTACCAAGCAACTGTCCGGAAATAAAGAATTGCCCCCGAGCAAAATAAGAAAGGCGCCCCATGCATATATCGAAATATTTAGCCAAACCAGAAACAGACCCAACTCTGTTCTAAAAAAAATGTAAAAGCCAGCTTTTTGGCTTGCTTCAGTATATTAAAAAAAAATGCCACGGTTAATAAATATTCTCGTTAAAATGTTTGTTAACAAGCTGTAGTATAATTGCAATGAGGATATCGCTGTTTCATGTTACACATTTTCATTATGAATAAACATCAAATGCAATACAATATTCACCAAACTCCCCTCCCCCATCAGAAAGCTCATTAAAAAGAGCAATGTGGAATAATAATGAACAGGCAGCAGCCAAATGTGAAATGAAACCAAGGCTGGGCTTTCAGCAATGGCTGTTTTGGACTTTGTGGTTGTTTTGCCAGGGGGGGTAACTCCTGGAGGGTTGACCCAGGAAAGGCCTTTAAGGAGTGATAATCGACTCCTGGAATTGGGAGAACTGACTGGGTGTGGCGTGGGGGAGGGAGGGAAGGCCTCTTCTGGGCCCCTGCAGGCCTGGCTGGCCTTTTTGGGTGGCGGGGGACCTGGGCCTAGGCCGTCCCCACTCCCGCCACCGCCGCACCCCACTTACTGGCAATTCCGGGCCTCCTTCCCGCCTTGGCCCCGCCCGCCCGCCCGCCCGCCCGCCCCCTTCCTTCCTTCCTTCCTTCCTTCCTTCCTTCCTTCCTTCCTTCCTTCCTTCCTTCCTTCCTTCCTTCCTTCCTTCCTTCCTTCCTTCCTTCCTTCCTTCCTTCCTTCCTTCCTTCCTTCCTTCCTTCTTCAGCCAGCTCTGGAGTACTCTAGCAGGGTGGGTTGGGGCCTAGGGGGGAGGGGGAGGGGTGTGGGGGCAATTTCCTGCCCCAACATGACTTAACGGAGGGGCGCCCGGGACAATTGTCCCTGGATGTCTCCGTTATGGCTCCGCCACTGCGGTGAACTGCACTACACATAACGTATCTACCTTGACTTGAGTCTAGCTATTCTACTTAAACACCACCATGGATGCCAGCCTTCAGGTGGGGCCTAGAGATCTGCCAGAATTTTAGCTAATCTCCACACGACTACACAGAACAGTTTCCCTGGAGAAAATGGGTAGATTCTATGCCATTGTACCCCAGGTCTTTCTCCTCCCCAGGTTCCTCCTCCAAATCTCCAGAAGTTATCCAGCCTGAAGCTGAGTACCCTGTGTCCCCTGTCCCCCAGCAGTGGGTAGGGGACATGGCAGCCTAACAACAACAGAATCCAGAATCCGGGGGAGGGTGGTATATAAACCTAAATCATCATCATCATCATCATCATCATCATCATCATCATCATCATCATCATCCAGAAGATTGCATAATCAGATGTGGCCTAGCCAACTGAAAACAGTTCACAAAGTTTCAGTGGCGTAGCACAAAGGTGGGGGGCAACATACTGGGTGCGCCCCCTTCTGGGATGTGGCAGGGGCATGGCAGGGCCATGAGCATACACCAGATGCAGTTCCCCCCTCACTCTGCCCCTGCAAAGTTCCCTTGGCTCAAATGGTCTTTATCTGCCAGGGAAATCATGTTAAACCAGGGGTATACCATCCAGTGGTGGGATCCAAAAATTTTAGTAACAGGTTCCCATGGTGGTGGGATTCAAACACTGTGGGTAATAGGCACCACTTAATGGGGGGCTGGAGTGGGGCCTGACGGGGGCGTGGCACAGCAGGCATTCGGGGGCTGAAGGCATTCCTGCCAAGGTGGGGTCAATGTGGCAAGGATTGCAGCCACTCGCGGTCCTTGGGTGAAGGAAACGAATGCAACGCAGAGAGCATGAGGGCTGCTACACACACAGTGCAAATTCTCCTGCTAGAGCTTCCAGCTTCAGGTTACATAGAGTGCCACTAAATGCATGCAGAGGGAGGGGTGTAACTAAGGCAAAAATCACGTGGCAAAATCACCAATTAGTAACCCCCTCTCAGCACACACAAATAATTAGTAACCTACTCTCAGGAACCTGTGAGAACCTGCTGGATCCCACCTCTGATACCATGATACCAGAGCCCTCCGGGGATGGGGCGGTATAAAAACTGAAGAAAATAAATAAAATAAATAAATCTACTGTGACTTCCAGTGTAACAAACTGAGTCCAGACAATCTGAATCTCCATGAAAGAATGGGATCTTTATTGAAAGGCTTAGAGTCCATTCAAGGGCTTGCGAGCAGTGACTACAAAACGAAAAGAAAATAACCAAGAGAACTCCGGTCCATCCCCCATACAAACTTTCACAGGCTAACCAGACCAGTCTGGGAGAAGCGCCAAGAACTAACAGATAAGACAAACAGTAAAACATCAGAACAGGTGGCAATCCATAACTGACCAACATTCAAATCCCCTCTTCACATCCAGTATGTTCCTGGGCTGCACACCAAGTGATAGTTTTGACCTTTACATTCTTAGCCAGTTTAAGAGCAGAGTATCTAGGTCAGTCTACACCTGTCTCAACGAACCTGAAACTTGAGAAGAATTCCCTTGGGAAACAATATTAACAGATGTTAACTAGTAGTAACCTAGGGTCATTTCAGTGGATAGCCATGTTGGGTCTGCAGAAGTACGGAGAGATTTGAGTCTAGGATCACCTCAGAGATCAACACGATTTTCAAGGTATGAGCTTTCGAGAGTCAACGCTCTCTTTGGCAGATAGCAACTAATATATCTGACAGAGCCTTGACTGTTGAAATCTCATAACCCCAGAAATCTTGTTGGTCAATACTGACTGCTACTGACTGAAATTTTGGAGCCCTAAGGGAATGCTTTTTTGGTTCCTGCACTCGAAACTTCAGAACAAAGCTCTCTCCAGGATCCAAGAAGACCTGTTTGAAAGTCCACAAAAGCTTCAGGCAAATATAACGACTAAGTTCTTGTTCTGTAGTCCCTTAAAGATTTTTTTTAAAAAAAAGATTTTCAAGGCATATGTTTTCCTGAGTTAAAGTTCCCTTCATCAGATACCAGCTTGGACTCTCAAAAGCTTATATCTTGAAAATCTTGTTAGTCTCTAAGGTGCAACTGGATTTGAATCAGGCTGTTCTACTGAAGACCAACATGGTAACCCTCTAGAACAATAAGATGAGAACCTCGAATGATAACACAAATAACAGGGGAATAATCCCAACAAATGACTCAATTCCACCGGCTCATTACTGTAGCGTAAAGTCTGAGAACCAGTGACAAACATACTTCCTTCATGCTTTCTTGCAAATGGCCAACTTTTGATGACTTCCAATACGGTCCAGCTCTCAGATACCGCCTAATAGAACAGTTCATCAAAAACATGGTGGTGTATCTGAGGTATACAGCCTTCTTTCTCTCTTTCCCTAGAGAATAGGTAATCTCTAGTCAAACCAAGATCTATGAATCTTGAATCTGATCCAAAAACCTTGGCCGTTTCCGCACGGGCGGAAAATGACGGCCTGGAGACGGTAAAAACGCCGTCTCCAGGCTGCCGATTACCGCATCGGGCGAAGCTGCAAGCGCAGGCCAAGCACCGCGCCCTGAGGCTTGGCGTATTCCGAGAACGCGTAATAAAGCCGTTCTTTTTGGAACATCACAGCTGCCGTGAATATCTGCTTTACCCGTAGAAGCCGCTGCCGAAGCGAACGGCAGCGGCTTCCATCGGCGCCTCCCCGACTCGGCATCTTCACGCTTGTCCCTGGGCCTCCAGTATCGCTGAGGCCTGGGGACACGCCTCTGCCCTGTGCCGCTCAAGCGAGGCGCTGGGCCAGGGCCAGGGGGGCGTGTCCCCAGGCCTCGGCGACATGCCGGAGGCCCAGGGACAAGCCGGGTCATGCGGGCGCAGGCGCTCCGTGGCGCCGGCTGCCCGCCTGTTCCCGGGACCGTCCATGCGGACGGTCCCAGCGTCTTCGGGTGGGCGCGAGGAAAGCGCCCGACCCAACCCGTTTCTCGCCCGCCCGTCTTGGCGGAAACGGCCCTTGCAAAACCCACAAACACATAGGACAGTAGGAACGACCTACCAAATCATCTCCAACAATGTGCTAAAAAATGAACGTGGGTCTCCAAGCACCTCAAGAGATTCACTGAAACGTTCAGAAACAATTCTGATTCTTCAGATAGCTCAACCACAAAACAAGAAAACACCCAAAAGCAATCTGAAGTCGCTGGTGTGTGCAAAGGCCTAACCTGGCATAAAGTCCACCTTAGGGACGTTCTACCTTAGACAGTAGCTTGCCTGTGAAAATGACACCATTCTAAAACGTTTCACACAATCGTCCGTTGTTCAGTCCCTCCGCAGCTGTTTCTGACACAATTGTTCCCTCTTCCTCTAAAACACATATTTTGTAAAGATTTCCTCTTATACAAATGTTCCCTTTTTCTTAAACCCCTGACAGACTGTCTCGGATGCTTCAGTTAGAGAGGTTGTACTTCCCTTCAACGGCTCTCCAAAGCCAAACACGCAGATTTGGTTTAGTGGAACAGCTTGCTTACCTTGGTAGCGTTCCAGATAATTCCGTGGCAGTCTCTCTGCAAAGAAAAGAGAGAGACAGAAGGGAAACTTGGTTAGTATTTAAAAGAGCTCACTGCTAATCACGTTGGCAAGGGAGAAAAAAGAACTGTATTAAAAGCAGTCAGTTTCAATGTAAAGAAAGGGCATTCATTGCATTTAAAAGATGTCGTAACTTGCCTTCCGCAGTCCTCCAGACTACCGATAAAAACCACAGCAAATTAAAAATGGCAAAATGGACTAACTGCCAAACTGCATTTTCCCTCTTTCATGCACCAAGGTGTTCCGTGGATGCTTTTGCCTCAATATTGTACTGCTGATAGAAAAATGATAGTTAAATACAGGCGGCAGGGTCTCTCTAGTGGTGGCACCAAGAATCTGGAATTCTCTGGTTAAGCAGTTCCACTTAAGAATATAGGAGCCCTGTGGTATAGAGCGGTGAGCTGCAGTAATGCAGTCAAAGCTCTGCTCATGGACTGAGTTCAATCCCAACAGAAGTCAGTTTCAGGTAGCCGGGTCAAGGTTGACTCAGACTTCCATCCTCCCAAGGTTAGTAAAATTAAATGAGTGCCCAGCTTACTGGGGATATGGAATATGCTGCCACAGGAGGTGGTGATGGCCACTAACCTGGATAGCTTTAAAAGGGGCTTGGACAGATTTATGAAGGAGAAGTCGATCTATGGCTACCAATCTTGATCCTCCTTGATTTCAGATTGCAAATGCCTTAGCAGACCAGGTGCTCAGGAGGAGCAGCAGCAGCAGAAGGCCATTGCTTTCACATCCTGCATGTGAGCTCCCCAAGGCACCTGGTGGGCCACTGCAAGTAGCAGAGTGCTGGACTAGATGGACTCTGGTCTGATCCAGCAGGTTAGTTCTTATGTAGATGACTGGGGAAGGCAATGGCAAACCACTCCTGCCTAGCTAATGGTGTGATGAGATGTCACCCTGTGGGTTAGTAATGAACTGGTCCTTGCTCAGGGGACTACCTTTATCTTTTCACCTTTACTTAGGAATAGGAAGGGCCCATGTTTAGCTGTCATTGGGTGTATATCTGCTGTCATCTGGGTGTATATCTGATAAATGTACTAGGAAATTCT
This sequence comes from Sphaerodactylus townsendi, assembly GCF_021028975.2. NCBI lineage: Eukaryota > Metazoa > Chordata > Lepidosauria > Squamata > Sphaerodactylidae > Sphaerodactylus > Sphaerodactylus townsendi. Next base: position 15,434,130 of record NC_059430.1, read on the forward strand.
ATTGCTGCTTTTATATGTTATTTTAATTGTTATTTAACTGTATTGCCGACATGTTGTGCACCGCCCAGAGCCCTCCGGGGATGGGGCGGTATAAAAATCTAATAAAATAAATAATAAATAAAAATAAATAAATAAATTGCTAACGGCAACGGATAAACTCACTCTCCATAACTTCTGCAGTTTTTTAAAAAAAGATTTGTGCAAGCTGAATGGGATGAGATTGAGTTTCTGTTCATTCTCTGTGTGAGCAGGCACGAGCCAAACTGCTCCCAGACCTTGGCTCATAGAGGAGGAGGAGCAGGAGGAGCAGGAGGAGCAGGAAGAGGAGCAGGAGGAGTTTGGATTTATATTCCATTTTTCTCAACAAAGAGGCTTACAAAACTCCTTCCCTTCCTCTCCCCACAACAGACACCTTGTGAGGTAGGTGAGGCTGAGAGAGTTCTGAGAGAACCGTGACTGGCCAAAGGTCAACCATAAGCCTTCATGTGGAGTACTGGAGAAATAGACCTGGTCTCCCCACTCCTACATTGCTGCTGGATGATTTTGGACTCCTCCTCTTCAGCATCACTGTTCTATAAGTTTTCCAGGGAATATTGGGGGGTCAATATTGGAGAAAGTGTGCTGGACTAGGCAGGGCCTATTATGCCATGCTTAGGCATTTTCATATTTTCTTTTCTATGTAAAACTAACTTGTATTTGTGGATCTTACTCCTACTCTCCAGATTGAAATTAATGGTTTGATTCCCCGCTCCTCCACATGACTTGCAGACTCTAACCTGGAAGACCAGGTTTGACACCTCATCATGATGCCCGCTGGGTTACCTTGGGCTAGTTGCAGTTCTCTCAGAACTCTCACAGAGGGAGCAGCAGTGGCCTAGGAGGTTAAGAGCTCATGTATCTAATCTGGAGGAACCGGGTTTGATTCCCCCGCTCTGCCGCCTGAGCTGTGGAGGCTTATCTGGGGAATTCAGATTAGCCTGTACACTCCCACACACGCCAGCTGGGTGACCTTGGGCTAGTCACAGCTTCTCGGAGCTCTCTCAGCCCCACCCACCTCACAGGGTGTTTGTTGTGAGGGGGGAAGGGCAAGGAGATTGTGAGCCCCTTTGAGTCTCCTTACAGGAGAGAAAGGAGAGATATAAATCCAAACTCCTCCTCCTCCTCCTCCTCCTCCTCCTCCTCCTCCTCCTCCCCTTCTTCTTCTTCTTCTTCTTCTTCTTCTTCTTCTTCTTCTTCTTCTTCTTCTTCTTCTTCTTCTTCTTCTTCACCTACCTTACTAAGTATCTGTTGTGGGAAGAGGAAGGGAAGGCGATTGTAAGCCATTTTGAGACTCCTTAAAGGTACAGAAAGGGGGGTGGGTGGATAAAAACAAACTCTTTATCATCTTCTTTGTCAGTGGTTTCAACGAAGCTTTTTGCTCTCGGTTTTATAGATTCAGTTGTACCAAGTATGTGTGCTGTACTATTTCTACACAGCATCTAAAAAGAACTTGTACCTACAAAAATACATAATTTATACATATAAGTATAGAATGTACTGAAGTGGAAATAATGTGGAAAGATGTGTACATTTTAGGGCAGAGGAGGAATTCAGTAGGATGATACCAAAAAAAAATCTTGTCGAAATAAAGAAATTACATCAAGAGGGGCTAGAACCCCGTGGCTGAAAAACATCACCATTGAAAAAACTCAAAAATAATGCCCAGCAAAGGGCTGAAGTCTAAATTCAAGCTGATGATATGAGACAACCTGCTATAAATCTACCATAAGTCATTAAAAAGTACACAACAAGAAATTCAGAATGAAAAATACGAACAAAATGTAATTATTTCTAATCCAATCTGTTGGGGGGCACAGCGCCTGGGAGGCTCCCAAGTACGGCAGCCATTTTGCTTGGAAAGGGGTCACGCAGCGCCTGGGAGGCTCTCGAGTATGGCAGCACATTGCTTGGAAAAGGGCCCCCAACATCCGGGGGGGGGCGCCTGAGTACGGCAATACACTGCTTGGAAAAAGGCCTCTCACGTGCAACTGACCTCTCCTTCCAAAGTGTGGATTCGGAGAAACCGCTGAGGTTGCAAGACCTCCTGGCTCCAATGTCTACGTGCAATTCTGCCAAATCCCCTGCCCAAATCCCCATGTGCTCTTTGTCCTGTCCATTGTACTGTGTTTCCCCTGCCTGCCTGCCTTGTTTGTTTTTCCTCTTGCAAACTGTCAATAAAAGGGCTTGGTGAGAGATGGGACAGCAGAGTTGCTCCCTGCTTCTCTCACTGGCCGAAACGACATGCTGCCTCCATTGCTGTAAGACAACACCTATCCAATCAAAAAACCTTTATTAGGCATAAAGTCATTATTTCTAACTATTTCTTTCGGTTGACAGTGGAGAACCCCACCAGTTTTCACCAGTGGGCCCACACTTTAAAATAACTAGGGGAGTAACCCTAAAGAGGTTTACATAGAAGTAAGCACATATTATTCAATAGGGGCTTACTCCCAGGAAAAGGCACTTAGAATTGCAGCCTAGGTTGGCCCAGCCAAGCAAGGTCTGCCTTCCATCACACTCCTATATCCAGCTGGCTGTTTAAATAAAAATAATATATATTTTTAAATTTAAAAATAGTTATTGGGACAATATCACATCCAAGGAAAACTTGCAAGTGATATCAGTGCTCTCTAAGATTTGCCAGAAACTCATTTGTTTTACCAGAGAGTTTCTGTTGATTGCTGGAGAGCTGTGATGTCACTTCCGGGCAGAGGTGGGATCCAGCAGGTTCTCACCCGTTCCCGAGAGTGGGTTACTAATTATTTGTGTGTGCCAAGAGGGGGTTACTAATTGGGTCTGCTTTTCCGTTAGAAATTCCATTCGGTCCAAAAATCATAAAGTCCTGTTGTTTCCTATGTGGCTGGTTAGCGAAGGTAGAAAACGGGATAATTCTCCCTGTTGGGCTGTTTTAAAAACATGTTTTAGAAATATGGTAAAGTTCCTTGTCTAAGGAAAGTATCCTTCTTTTGATTTCTATAAACAAAATTAAGTATTTGAAAGTATCAAGTATTTGACAGGCAGTCAATTAGAGGAGAAGTAGTTGTTTCTGTTGGCAGTAGACGATAGGACTTGCTAGAATGAGTTTAAATTATGGACAGAAAGATACTAGCTGGAAATTAGGAACTTTTTTTTACAGTAAGAGTTTTTTACAGTAACAGAGAAATTATTAATGCCCCACCCCCGGAATGCCCGGCCACGCCCCCGTCGTGCCCCGCCCAGCCCCATTGGCACTACGCCACTGTTTGAATCCCACCACCATGGGAACCTGTTACTAAAATTTTTGGATCCCACCACTGCTTCCAGGAAAACCCAATGCAAGAGGCTTCCCGTGGGTCTCTCCATGTCCCTAACCGGAACAGTAGCAGCCGAGAAACTGGAAGATTCTGTAGAAAGACGACAGCTCACAAAGACTGTTGTTAGATGCTAGAGGAGGCGGCTAGAGAAGCCACATTTTGTACACTAAATTATCCCAGCGGGAGAAGAAGAACACTGGCTGCAGGTGTCTAGTATAACAACATTTTTTTTCCCAAGGCCTAACTGAAATTCATCACATTCGAGGGTGCCAATTTGAGAACAAACATAATTACAAAATAAACGCAAGGCCTGACAAGGCTATGCAAATTACAGGCAACAGAATATGTAATTTAGCCATATATTCCCTTCCCACCCTGAAACAGCAGCTTAACCATAATACAGGCACATCACAGTTAAATCAAGAGAGAGAGAGAGAGCTCTATTTTTTGGCTGTCCCATGCCATCTCTTCGGCACCATTTCCACACATTTCCCCTTCCCTCCTGAGAGAGGGAGGCGTAAGAATTTCCTTTGTAGATTGAAGGAGTCTGATTTCAGAGGGGAATGTTGGTTCCAACATACACCTCTTTGTGTGCATCTAAAGCATGTTCATCCCCACTCCCTTCCCTTCAGGGAGACCATCACTCTGAAACCCCTCTGAAAGCTAGAGATGCTAGCTTCCAGGAGGAAACTTGGAATCCCTCCAGAATTTACAGCTCATTACAGAGATCTGTTCCCCTAGAGCAGGGGTGGCCAACCTATGGCACTCCAGATGTTCATGGACTACAATTACCATCAGGCAGGGAGGTCCGGCATGCAAGCCTGGTCTCCCCCCAAGCTATGCGCTTCTCTGCCCAAACTGCCCCCATAGGACTGCGACGAAAACGAAAATATCACATCCCATCCCTTCCGGGAGGGTGGGTGGGTCAGTTTGCCTCAAGGTGTCGAAAGAGGCCGAGGCCACCGTGTGCTGCCTTATAAAGGTAGCTTGCTCCACCCTAAATGCCCATTTGCATCAGCACGCATATTGCCGGGTGGTAAGGCGTAGCCGTCAGCAGCCCAAGAAACTGAATGAGTTGTAGCAATGAAATCAATGAAATCAATAAATTGCAGAACGTACACGCGAACGTACACGCGCTAAACTGCGTTTTCGCGTTTTCTTCTTCAGTGACTGATTTCAATTCTACTCACTTAATTGGGTTTATTATAGCGTCTTATTGTTGACTTCCCCATTATACACAGCTATGTGTAATGGGGAAGTCAACAATAAGACAAGAACAGATACACTCTGTGGTTCGACGCCGGCGGCGCTGGGTTTCACGGGACTTGTACAGTGGACCTTTCTTGAGGCACGGATGCGTGCACCGCAAGGACTGATTCATTCCTACAAAGATATAAGTAGAGTGGTTATATCCCTCAGATATTAATGTATACACTAATGAGATGATATGTCAATTATGTATAGAATATTGGTGGTAGTTCACTTTGAAATATAGAAAATAATAGAAATATAGAATACTTTGGATACAATTGATTGATAATTATTGTGGTTGTCCAGTGTGCAACGTGTTCTGCCCCTTCTCCCTTGTCGGTTGTTGCGCATGGCTCTTTTCCTATCACTGGAAAAGACAACAGTGCTAGGAAAAGCTGAAGGCAGAAGAAAAAGAGGAAGACCCATGATGAGATGGATCAACTCAGTAAAGGAAGCCATGGTCCTCAGTTTGCAACACCTAAGTCAGTTTTCCATAATTGAAGAACAAATGGCCTCTATTGGACTGTCAGTGGGTTCACTTTGTCCTATTCAGAAGCTTATAGGAAATTAAAAGGTCAACTATTGGATAGAAGGTTCTCTACCCTAATCACCGCAGCCAAGAAAACATGCTCCCCCCTGTATTTTTCTCTCCCATTTGAACGGGGCCACTTGGCACACTACCTGTATTGCTTAATAAACCCTGTTCAAAGGAGAGCCATAATGCTCGCCAGGTTTAATGTTATGCCTTCTGCCTTGTTACATGGCAGATTTAATAAGCAAGAAAAGGCTAAAAGATTGTGCCCATGTGACGATGGCTCAGTTGAATCTCTGGCCCACCAATTACTCCACTGTCTCAGATTCAAGGAAATCAGATCCAAGTATGTGAATCTTACTCCTTTACATTTACCCGATCTCCCCGATTTAATTAGATTACACTACTTGTTGGACAACCCTGATCCTTCTCTCTGTATGATAGTGGCAGACTTTCTCCTGGAAATTACTAAACGCCAGTAGATTTCCTTCGACCTAACATGTATTTTGTATTGTATATGCTTTTTAATCCATTTTTTTATTATTCTTGTACTGCTGTCTATGCCAATAAAGGCTTGCGTCTTCTAGAACATCTAAGTCAGGCTATTCATGATTGGGCATTTTGAATGTCATTAATTCATATGGTTGCCGTTAAGTCAGAAGTGACTTGACAGCGCTTAACACACATGTATGGGGGATACCCGTGTCTAAGATTTTATCTCCTCTCGGAACAGACCATTTCTCTCCCAAGTAAACGTCCGTCTCCCTTCTCTTTTCCTTGCACAAAATAGGAAGTGCAATAGAACAGAATGTTGTTTTCAAAAGACAAGTATGAGCTGGCAAAGAACACTACAAACAGCAAGAGAGAGCAGGGATGGTAATCAAACCCAGCTCCTATTGAGTTGTAGGCAGGCCTTGGAGTGACAGACGGCAAGAAAAAAAGGAAGGCAAAGGTCATCTGTGACCAGCACAAATGAACGCAGTTTGCCAGCCGCTCCAACCGTCGATAAATCTGGATTCATGTGTGGTCAAAGGCTAACTCATGATTTGCTCTGGCTTACTGGTGATAAGAGGCACTAATGCTAACCTGGCTGCAGTTGCCTCCTTTAGCCAGAACCAGATGGTGGCACATGAGCTCAGTCCTGACCTGAGGTACCTCCAGTGGTGGGATCCAAAAATTTTAGTAACAGGTTCCCTCGCCAGCCCCCCCTCAGCAAAGGGGGCAGAGGCGTACCTAGGCAAACCTGAGCCCTGGGCAAAACCTGCGTTGGATGCCCCCCACCATGGGCAGCCACCCCACCACAACCCCCCAAATTTTTTGCACCAGGTCATTTCTAAATCATCACCACATTATAGAAAATGCCCCAACTCACAAATCTGAACACAGCAATGGTGAAACACACAGGTTCTTTGATAGAGACTGGTGAGATAAAAGGTATGAAAGGCTGAGAATCCATGAATTGCAGTACCTGGAAGGGATTAACCCAGTTCAGGGAGTTACATTAGTCGCAATATATATGTATCCCTTCTGTGCTTTAGAAGGCAGGATGCCTCTCGGGGATATAGCTAGGAGATGGAAAAGAGGACTCAATTAGTAACCCCCTCTCGGCACACACAAATAATTAGTAACCCACTCTCGGGAACTGGTGAGAACCTGCTGGATCCCACCTCTGGGTACCTCATGTCCCATATCCTCAAAGCAAAGAGGGCTTGACTTTTGACAATGACAGGGGTCAGTGGGGCGGCCACATGATGGAACGATTTTGTGCATCCTCAACTCAAGTGCCTCCAATGTTTTCCCCATGTCGTGAGGGGTGAGCCTCTAGTTTTTGTTTGGGGTGGGTGGGTTTGCCATCCAGTCACCACTGACTATGGCGACCTCATAGGGATTTCAAGGCAAGAGAGTTCAGAGGTGGTTTGCCCTTGCCCGCCTCCACATCATGACCAGCGGTGTGCGCATGTCGCACCGAGGCCCAGCCATGCCCCTCCTCCTTCCCAGAAGCATATTGGACTTGTCCCACCAAGTAGGCACCCCCAAGCAGGAAGTCTCGGGTTTCCCCCAATCGCCCCCCCCCCACCCCACCTGGGGTAAGTGGCTCGCAAGGTCTCCTGGGAAGTAAGCTCCCACCAGGCTACTTTTTCAGTTTGCAGCCGGCTAAACTCAGGTAAGTGGGGGGGATTCGGGGCGGGGTGCTGCTGGGGGGGCAGGGCCTGGGCGCCATTTTGCCTCAGGCGCTATTTTCCCCCTTTACGCCACTGGTCAGAGTAGAAAAGACAAACTCTAATGGGCCAGCCTGCGGGCAGTTACCTGGACTCAGAGCACTCAGGTGCAGAACCTGCTAACCTAGCAGCACCCAAAAGTGGCTCCTCACGAGGCAGCAGAAGCTGGCCATACTGTACCGCCAGAGCAGGCTGCTCATGAGAAAATTCAGGCAGCTACCAGCCCTTCCTCCCCTGATACCGTGCAGCTGAGAGAACCTGCACAGCCCTCCATCCAGCCCTGTAACGAGCCAGCTGTGAAAAGGAGGCGGAGCCAGCAGCAGCAGCAGCAGAAGCTACAGAGCCAGCCAAAGGAGGAGTGTTCGTTTCTCTGCCAGGCATGGCAGAAGGCTCTGCGAGATGGAGGCACCTGCATCTGAGGAGGACTGAGCTCTTGCAGGATCTCAGCCTTAGTAACCAGAGCTTCCTAGATAAACCTTGCCTTGGGCTTCGCTCTGCCTGGGGGCAATGAGTGCACTTCCTGCTGGGACTTCCCGTGCTGGCTGTAGCTCCCAGTCTGCCTGCCTGCTTGGATTCCTGTGCTCTGGACCTGGGGCTGTCTGCCCATGCCTGCCCTAACCTATTGGACTGTGTCTTGACTACACCTTGCCTGCTGCCCACCTTGACCTATTGGACTGTGACCTGACTATGTCTTGCCTGACGCTTGCCTTGACTCGCTGGACTGTGACCTGACCACACTGGTGCTTGCCGCCCATGTTGCCCTGCGAGGCTAGACCTGGCCACGCCCTGCTTGCCAGCAGCACACTAATCTTGATCCCCCAATGGACTGACTCAGCATAATGCAGCTTCAGATATAGGCTTAAGCTGGCTCCGTAACACGTGAGCCTTTAGCATGTGCAAAGACTTTTTGTAAGGGGTCCAAAATGTTCTAAGTAGACTTGCCAGTTCTGGGTTGAGATTTTTTATTGGGGGGGGGGAGTTCAGGGGCGAGGCCATGTCCCCACCTGCCTCTGGGGGCATGGCCATGCCTCCCCAAGCCCCACCCCCAGCCTCCAAAGTGAGTAGTGAAGTTTCTTTCTGAGGTAAGGGACAGCAGACCTCAGTAACTACTTCCTCCTCTGGCCCCCCCCACCAGCTGGGTTCCCAGCTGGCAGCCAGCAGTCCCTTCTCTCTCCCCTCCAGGCAGAGGGGTAGCTAGGCAAAATGGAGCTCAGTGCAAAATGTGAGGTTTGTGCACCAACCCCCTCCCCCCATAGGCGACTGCTGTGATGCTGGAATCCACCCCCAAACAGCATCACTTTCAATGGTGTTTAAATTAGGGAGCCCAGATTCTCCTTTTAAATCCACCATAAAGGGAGAATCTGAGCTCCCCAGATAAAACAATATTGAAAGTGATGCTGTTTTGGGGTGGATTATCCTCCACCCTGAAACAACATCACCTCTCAAATGTTTAAACTAGGGACCTCATCTTCTCCCTTTAAATCCATGCCAAAGGGGGTGGATTTAAAAAGAGAATCTAGGAAAATTCTAGGTGTGCATGCTGTCAGGGGTATTAATTGTTAAGTTAGCAGCACCAAACTCTTCAGGGTATCTTTGGGAGACTCTCCTGATGATACCACTCCAGTTTGGTGAAAGTTTGGTTCTGGGGTCCAAATTGTATGGACTCTTGTAGGTGTAGCCCTCATCTCCTATTAGCTTCCATTGGAACAAAGAGGGATGGAGGCACCATGGGACTCCATAACTTAAAATTCCCCTGAATCTGAACCTTCACCAAACTGGGGTAGGTATCATAGCAGACTGTCCTGATGATACCACCTAGGAATAGTGAAGTTTGATTTAGGGGGTCCAAATATATGGACCCTCAAATGGGTAGACCCATCTACTATTAGCTCCCATTGGAACCAATGGGGGATGGGGCACCCAATTTGGGGATCCATAACATTGGACCCCCAGAACTAAACTTCACCAAACTTGGCTGGTATCATCAGGAGTGTCACCTGACGATAGGCTGAAATTTTGGTGCCACTAGCCTAAAAACTGCGCCCCCTGCAGGTCAAAAACCGAAAAAACACTTTAAAAATACAAAAACCCACAAACGGGAAGCAGAGCTTCGGACATGCAATGTGGGGGTCTGAACCCGAGAAACCCCCCCTTACCTACGTCCTTGGTTGAGAAACTCCTGGTGATTAGGGTGGATGGGATTTGGGGAGGGGAGGGGAGGGACCTCAGCAGGGCATCATTTGCCATCGGCTCCATCCTACATGGCAGCCATTTTCTCCAGGGGAACCAATTTCTGTCATTTTAGAAATCAGCTGTAATTCTGGGCAATTTCCAAGCTCCACCGGAAGGATGGCAATCCCAGTTGCAAATGATGGGCCTACTAGAACCCTCATCTTGCAGATCCAGTTATTCTCTTCCAAATTGAACAAGTCCTAATAAGACCAATGCATCACTCTTACACTGCCATGCACTTGTAAACAAGAAAGCTGAAATTTCATTTACTGTTCCACATGGGAAGCTGTACCCCTGTGGCAGCTTCCCACATAGTACGGCTAATTTCAGCCTTAAGGCCCTCAAACCACTCTCCCCAAGCCAAGCTACGTGGGTAGCTACTTCACAGAGAGCCACATGGTTCTGTTTTCCAGTGGTTGTGGCTGCCGTCTGAATTCAGATTTGAATGAAGCCTGAAATCAATTTGTTTCCAGCTGAGAATGCAGTACAATAATGCCTCCTTCATTCATAATTATGCAAACTGTCTCTTCCATTCGGTTTGCATGATACAAACCAAACACCCCCACAAGTACAATAGAAATAAAAAAAAATACACACTTCAAAATAGGCTAATGTTGCTTTGATTTTGTATGTATTTGATCAGAATTTCGAATTCTGGTTCCTTTTCCATATCAGGTACATTCATCTCAGATGAATGCTTTAAAATTGGGATTTCCGGCACATGATGGTTTTTATGCCTAATAAAGGTCTTTGGATCGAATTGAATGCTTTGAAAATAGTTAATCATAGGAATGCAGACATGGAAGAGATCACAATGGCCATCAAGTCCAATCGCCTGTCCTGCAGGAAGACACAATCAAAGCACTCCTGACAGACTGTCATTCAGCCTCTGTTGAAAAACCTCCAAAGAAGAAG